>NW_011888821.1:5352291-5354779 GCF_000151845.1 Pteropus vampyrus | reverse complement strand
CTCCTTCAAGCTGTCCAAGAGCTGAGTTGGGCCGGGAAATGATTGGGAGTCGTGGCAGGTGAGGTGGCCGAGGTTACCGTAGAGACTGTGGTCATCTAGCGACGAGAGAAGGGCCTGGATGGTGCCAAGGGAAGGCCACCTTCTGAAGGCTGTGGGAAAGCACACTAATGCAGCAAATGCCGTGTCTTTAAGGAATGTCTACCTGATTGGAACCCTTCTTTCCCCAGTTATGAAAATGGAGCTGACCTTCCTGAGGTCCCCACATTTCTGTGGCTGCAGCGCTGCCCTCCGGGACCTCTCTGGCTCGATGCTGACCTAGAGCTCTCGTTCCCTAGCAGATTTCATCTCCAGCATTCTGCAAAACTCTCCCTTCCATGACTTGCTGCCACCTCTGTCTACCTCCCTCAAGTATTTTTGGACGGATTTCCAATTTGATACATGAACATGCCGTCAGTCAAAACAATCTTTTTAATGAGCCTCTTGTCCTGACAGCTGTGTTTAAGATAGGACACGGAAAATGGGTAATGGAAATCTAGGAAATTGTCCGTTCTGGATTGAAACCTTAATCTGTGCCCTGCGTTCCATCTCACATGCAAGCCTGCCATCTTCTTTTAAAAATAAAGAGGAGATTATGAATAGCGATAAAGATGTAATTTGTGCAAATGAAAAAGAGATCTTCTGATCAGATACTTAGAGGAGGATGAGAGGACGGTATAATTATTGAGCACTGCCTGAGTACGTCACACGCAGCTTCCTGCTATGACCTTGGGTACAGCTCCGAGTCTCACTTGATCATCTTAGCGACCCTGGGGGTAGTTGGTATTCCTACCTTCCACGTGGGGAAACAGGTCAGAAAGGTTGCTGGACATGCTGTGCTCACACCGCATGCCACCCCAGGACTGAGGTCCAACCCCGCGTCCCCCGACCCTCACCCACCCCAAGCTGCCTGCTTCTCTGGCAACCAAACATTAAATATAACAAAATACAGCCATCCTCTGGCATTTCACACAGGTTAAGAATTCTCAAGTCAACAGGAAGGGGGAAAATTAAATTTAAAAGTCGAGCATAGCCTCCCATGTGGAAAAGCATAGGGCAAGTGAGCCTAAGGCTGCAGGAGCGTAATTAATCCTCGAGTCCCTGGCGGAGAAGCGATGCTGTTCGTAGCCACTGTCGCCGGCTTGGGAGCGAGGACAGCCGGGCCCTCCAGGCCCGAGAGGAACTACTTCCCAGCGGCACCCCTCTGGGCCCAGGGTCCAGTGAGGCCCCGTGCTCCAACGTGGGGAAGGCTGGGTCCTTCCTGACTGGTGGGGGACAGTGGCGGAAGTGGAAACCCGTCCTCAACAGTTGCTGTCAGGTGTCGGCGTGATGACGCCGGCGAGTCTCTCCCATCCGCTCTTCTTTGGGACTTCAGCGACAAACCGCTCAGTCCTGATGAAGCCGGAGACGCCCAGCCCTTGGGGTTCTCTGACCCACCTCTCTGCAGTCATTCTCCCTCCCACCTTCTCGTAGTTTGCATGAAGAGGAGCCTTGAAAGGGAAGAATATAAATTTTGTCGATTATTATTTGGATGAAGCAAGAAAAGTGTCATTTATATGGCTTTTTTTTTTAACAGAGAAAACTGGGGGACTTTTTTTTTTTAAGAAGAAGAAAAAAGTCTTCTAGTTGTAGAGTATGAGCTGGCCTTGAGTGAAGGTCATTTCAACACCTGGGCCATTATTACATCCTACCCAAGCAAAACATAAAAAAGGAAAAGAGAGAGAATCTGAAGAGGTGGCGGTGAATCCTTAAGACAAGCCAGATGTTTCACATCATGTGGACCAGACCTCTGGACAAATGCCTGGGGTGACCAGATGTTTGAGTGTTTGCGCTCACAGGAGGAGAGGCATGAACCCAGGTTCCAGTAGTGGCGCCACCCAGGACCACCTGGTTCCGTGGTAATGAAGTCACCAGCTGTCTGGGGCTGCTCACACCCTTCAGAAGATACGAGCTCAGCTCCCCATGGGGATGATGCTTCCCTCACCTAGGTCAGGTCACACAGAGGCAGGGCTGCTGGGCTTGGGTGCTTCGGTGACCTGAGAGACTCTTGCTGTGCTGGTGATCCTCAGCAAACAGGACAGATGGCTCCTCGCTGAGACACTGCCTTCGGGGCTGGAAACAGACTCCTTCCTCCCCAGAGGCGTTCCACCCCAGGTCCCAGGGCTCCCAGAGGCTGGGCTGACTCTGAGCAACTGTCCCCCTCTACCTGAGCCGTCCTTGCAGGGCTGAAAGGCTCTGAACCTACCTGACCTCCCAGTTTAAAGTAGAGAGTGACCACCCAACAGCCTCGATTTTCCATACTGAAATATAGTTTACGGGATTTTACAGGGTAGCTCTGAGACAGAGCTACTGTACATCCTGAGTGGAACAATTATAAGATGTAGTGTTGAGAGATGAAAACAAGTCACAAATCCATAGATAGCTTACCTCATTCTCCTAAAATTGTATGTAT
>NW_011888821.1:5347126-5352241 GCF_000151845.1 Pteropus vampyrus | reverse complement strand
CCGGCTTGGGAGCGAGGACAGCCGGGCCCTCCAGGCCCGAGAGGAACTACTTCCCAGCGGCACCCCTCTGGGCCCAGGGTCCAGTGAGGCCCCGTGCTCCAACGTGGGGAAGGCTGGGTCCTTCCTGACTGGTGGGGGACAGTGGCGGAAGTGGAAACCCGTCCTCAACAGTTGCTGTCAGGTGTCGGCGTGATGACGCCGGCGAGTCTCTCCCATCCGCTCTTCTTTGGGACTTCAGCGACAAACCGCTCAGTCCTGATGAAGCCGGAGACGCCCAGCCCTTGGGGTTCTCTGACCCACCTCTCTGCAGTCATTCTCCCTCCCACCTTCTCGTAGTTTGCATGAAGAGGAGCCTTGAAAGGGAAGAATATAAATTTTGTCGATTATTATTTGGATGAAGCAAGAAAAGTGTCATTTATATGGCTTTTTTTTTTAACAGAGAAAACTGGGGGACTTTTTTTTTTTAAGAAGAAGAAAAAAGTCTTCTAGTTGTAGAGTATGAGCTGGCCTTGAGTGAAGGTCATTTCAACACCTGGGCCATTATTACATCCTACCCAAGCAAAACATAAAAAAGGAAAAGAGAGAGAATCTGAAGAGGTGGCGGTGAATCCTTAAGACAAGCCAGATGTTTCACATCATGTGGACCAGACCTCTGGACAAATGCCTGGGGTGACCAGATGTTTGAGTGTTTGCGCTCACAGGAGGAGAGGCATGAACCCAGGTTCCAGTAGTGGCGCCACCCAGGACCACCTGGTTCCGTGGTAATGAAGTCACCAGCTGTCTGGGGCTGCTCACACCCTTCAGAAGATACGAGCTCAGCTCCCCATGGGGATGATGCTTCCCTCACCTAGGTCAGGTCACACAGAGGCAGGGCTGCTGGGCTTGGGTGCTTCGGTGACCTGAGAGACTCTTGCTGTGCTGGTGATCCTCAGCAAACAGGACAGATGGCTCCTCGCTGAGACACTGCCTTCGGGGCTGGAAACAGACTCCTTCCTCCCCAGAGGCGTTCCACCCCAGGTCCCAGGGCTCCCAGAGGCTGGGCTGACTCTGAGCAACTGTCCCCCTCTACCTGAGCCGTCCTTGCAGGGCTGAAAGGCTCTGAACCTACCTGACCTCCCAGTTTAAAGTAGAGAGTGACCACCCAACAGCCTCGATTTTCCATACTGAAATATAGTTTACGGGATTTTACAGGGTAGCTCTGAGACAGAGCTACTGTACATCCTGAGTGGAACAATTATAAGATGTAGTGTTGAGAGATGAAAACAAGTCACAAATCCA
Organism: Pteropus vampyrus; assembly: GCF_000151845.1. Taxonomy (NCBI): domain Eukaryota; kingdom Metazoa; phylum Chordata; class Mammalia; order Chiroptera; family Pteropodidae; genus Pteropus; species Pteropus vampyrus. The sequence goes on along the minus strand of NW_011888821.1, from coordinate 5,350,963 downwards.
TAGATAGCTTACCTCATTCTCCTAAAATTGTATGTATTTGTATATATGTGTTTCTGTAGACCTATATATACTATGTTATTAGTACAGACATTTAGATTATCTGGACAATACACACTGAACTTATAAAATGGGAAGAGATTTCCTTCCCCTTCTTGATGCTCTATATTTTTACATTCGATTTTATTTTTAGCAAGTCTGCATTGCTTTTTTTCTTTTAACTTTTTATGCAGAAATATTTTTGAGCTTCCAGAAAAACTACAAGTAAAAAAGAACATCTAAATATACCCTTTACCCACATTTGTCTGGCATTTTGCCCCAGTTGCCTTATTTTTTGTTATTTGTGAGAGATATTGTAAATAACATACATGTTTCTGATCTAAGGGTCAGTTACATCCTGTGTGTTTTCTTCTTTTCCCTTGTGTCACACAAAAGGAAGGCTACCGTGTGTGCATTTCTGCACTCGACTCACATAATTTTTCTTGGCGCCCATCCCACGTGGCTTCGGGCAGGCCTTTCTCCTTCACAGGCGCACCGTGTGGGCCATCGTTAATTCAGCTGTGCTCCGGAGGCAGAAAGACAATAAATAGTGGAAAGAAAATGTAAAAGCCACTGAAAAGAGTAAGCTGCTGCTCTGATTGAAAGTCTTTGTTCTTTTTAAAGTAGGTGGGGCTGTGGGAGGTTTCAGGGCCGGGGAACCCTCTGCTGCCCCTGCCACCGCAAACAGAGTGACAGAGGGGGACGGAGGTCCAGTCGACCTCCTTAGGTAGGGATCCCTGGAGGCAGCGCCCAGGACAGGTTGTAGGACACATGAGGGGGCATCTCAGGAGCACAGATGTGAAGAGAAGATGTAGAACCGGGTAGGGAGCAAAGCCGAGCAGGGCTGTGTGCTCAGCTGCAGTCACCTCCCAGTCCCAGCCCCTAAGCACAGACCCCGCCCCAGAGCACAGACCCCACCCCGGAGGTAATCCCACCTGAGGCCTGAGGGCCAACCCTCCCACCCCATGTATGATGACCCATTTTAGGGATGTCAATTTAAAGTAATACACGTGGGGAGGCTTGTTCACAGTGCCTGGCCCATAGTAGATCTTCGGCAAATGATAGCTATTACTATTAAGGTCATTATTCCCTTTTTCCCCCCATAATAGCTTTATTGATAGACCATACCATGAATGTACCATACAACTCACTTATCTAAAGTGTACAATTCAGTGATTTTCAGTATAGTCACAGAGGCGTTCGTACGTCACCACTGTCAATTTTAGAACATTTTCATGATCCTTTAAAGAAACCCTCTCCCTTAGCAGTCACTGCCCCATTTCCTCCCAAACCCCCTCCCTCTCTCCCTGCCCTAGAAATCTACTTTCCGTCCCTCTAGATGTGCCTATTCTGGATAGTTCATGTAGATAGAATCATAGGCTACATGGTCTGGGGCTCACCTTTTGCTTCTTCGTGTCATTCAGTCACTGGCTCTGACCCCCACCGAGGAGAGGAAACCTGAGTGAGGTGGCCTTGGGTCACTGTTCAGGTCTCAGGGGCAGGGCTGCTGTGAGCCACTGGCAGCCAGCCCTCCCAGGAGCTGGAGGGTGGACACAAGCCTGTAAAGGGACACTAAAATGTCCACCTGAGTAAATCGGGCGAAGGGGCTTTGGTGCAAGTGAGATGATAGGGATTATCCGGCGTGATAAAGAACAGGGAAGGCAGCAGTCGCTCAGGAGTTCTGGGTGAACAGAACCGCGTGGTACGTTGCCCTGGGCAGTCTCCGCTGTCATCTGTGCAGGGCTCTCGGGTGATCACCAAGTTCAAGGGTGACGTCTCAGTGACCAAACTCTTAACACCCTTGCTGGGAATTTAAATTGGTTCATTTTCTGAAGGATAATTTGAAAGTCATATCAAAAAGCTAAATTTGGGGACTATGAGAGATTAAATTCCCTCCCCTGAGATCAAGAATAAGAAGAGGATGCCTGCTTTCATCACTCGTTTTTAGCAGCATATCGGAGGTTCCTGCCATTATAAAAAGCAAGAAGGAGCATAAAGATGAGAAAAGAAGTAAACCGGTTCCTGTTTACAGATGACATAATTGTTGACTTAGAAAATCTCAGAAATCTACAAAACAATTACTAGAACTAATGAATTCAGCAAGGTCTCAGGATATCAGGTTAATAGACAAAAATCAATTATATTCTTATATGCTAGTGGCAAACAATTATCAAGTGAAATTGTAAAAATAATTCAGTTTGCAGTAGCACCAAGGAACATAAAATGCCTAGGAATGGCAAAGGATATGTTAAGACCTCTGCTCTAAAAGACTACGAAACATTGCCAAGAGTTACAGAGAAGACCTGAGTAGATGGAAAGATAGGCCACGTTCATGGGTTGGAAGACTCTTGTTAACGTGGCTTTTCCCTCAAATTGATCTACAGATCCAACATAACACCAACCGAAATTCCTGCAGTTTTATTTGGGGTAGAAATCTGCGAGCCAATTCTAAAATTTCTGCAAGTTACATAAAGTAGGAAAAAGGTTTTGAAAAAAAGGGGCCAAGTGGAAAGACCGACCTGCTTGGTTTCAAGACTAACTATAAACTGACAGTGATCAAGACTGTTTGGCACTGGGTATGCAAAGATAAACAGATATCAGTGGAACAGAAAAGTGGGTTCAGAAACAGATCCAAACGTGGACGGTCAGTCAGTTTGTATCAGAGGTGCTGAGATTCTGAAAGCAGCCATAGTGTCCATTGCCAGTCAAACGGGTAACCAAATTCCAGGATAGCCAGCCATACAATGGAATAAAGAGGATGAACTCTTAATACACGGATGAAACTTTCAAAATCATGCCTTCATGATTCTTTAATGAAATCTTTAAAAAATATGCTGTGTGAAAGAAGCCAGACACCCCCTCTCTCCAAAAAAGTGTGTACTGTACGATTCCATTTACATAAAATCCCCCAAATCGACCTATAGGGAGAAGAAACAAGTCAGCGGTTGCCTGGGACATGGAGGGAGGGAGTGACTCCACAGGGCCACGATAGATGTGTTCATGATCTTGATTGAGGTGATGGTTTCAGGTGTGTAGATATGTTAAAACTGATCAAACATGCAGTTCATGGTTCTTCAGTTAGACCTTACGTCGTACCAAAAAAGTAGAGGCAGCTTTCACCCAACAGTTCAACTTCTTAACGAAATTTGGAAACTGTTAACTCGGGAGCCCGCCTTTTTTGTCTATTTGTATATGTGGTATCGTCATAATTTTTGCTCTGCAAAAGTGCCTTGTATTTGCCATATGATATTAATAATTGAGCGCTTCTATTAAAGAAACATTCTGTGCTTTAATTACTATAATAATGGCTGTCATTCATTAGGTGGCTGCTACAGGCCAGGCACAAGACTGCTCTTTCTCACAGTAGCAGCCTGACAAAGTGGCTGTATCATCCCCACTTTACAGATGACGAATCTAAGGCCATTTAGTTGGAAGGCGCCAGGGCTGGCATTGGATTTCCACATCCGCCTCAGAGCGGCGCTGTTCAGTACAGCAGCTGCCACCAGCTACGTGTGGCCCTACGTGCAAATTACACACTGGACTTTCAAGACGTAGTATGAAAATAAAAACAGAAGATGAGTAATCTTTTATATATTGATTACACGTTGAATGAATGATAATATTTTAGATACATTGGGCTAAATGCATAACTAAACTTCATCTCATCTGTTGCTTTTTACTCTTTGAATGTAGCTACTAGAAAAATTACACGTGAGGTTCACACTGTTTCTCTTGAACAGGGTTGCCACAGAGCTCTTTCCGCTTCACGTGGTCTGTGTAAAGAATTGCTAGCAAGTTAAT
>NW_011888821.1:5341130-5345851 GCF_000151845.1 Pteropus vampyrus | reverse complement strand
ACAATGTCTGGCAGATGGTGAGTACTCCATAAATATTGCTTTTTACTATTACTATTGTTGCAGGACGGGTGAATCCCCCCAAGCGAGGACTCAGGTCCTACATTGAGAGAGAGAGAGGACCCTTGACTATGCAAAAGGAAAGAATTCAAGTGCACGCCAGAGTTAGAGACAAAAGGAAAGTTTAATAGAGAAGGAGTAACGCTCCACAGACTGAGACATGGTCTCCTCTCAGAGACAGAATGAGAGAGCCCCCGAGTGTTGGAGGAATTTGGTTTTACATCTGTTTCCTCTCCGGGTGTGGGTACGCGGTGTTACAGCATGGAGAAATAGTTGTCAGTCATCTCTGCAGGAATCTTCCCATGGGTTCCCCTGGTCTGGCCATGTCGATCAGCCAAGTTCCCGTGCCCAGTAGCATGTAGCAGGCTCTGAATACAACAACCTGGTTTAATATTTAGTCGATTTACGTAGTTCTCATGCCTCTTTCCTATGTTGTCATCACCATAATCATGATCCTCCTTCAAGTCCCGGGTCTGACACAAAGAGCTGGAAGGAGCTGGGGTTGTGGTTAGGTCAAAGCCACCCTCTCCAGGAAGCTTTTCCGCGTCTGCAGTGCCATGATCCTTGGCACTTTGTACCTTTAGGGGGTAGACAGAGCATGTGCTTCTGAGTCACCGTGATTCAGGTACACATCCTAACTGTGTGCCCCCAGGCAAGTTACTTAATTTCTCTGTGCCTCGTTCTCTCACCTGTGGAAGTGGGGAAGGGTGAGTTAATATCTTCCTCACGGGGGTCCTTAGAAGGCTAAACTGAGTTGATACATAAGCACATGCTCAGCTCAGAGTGGCTGTTCAGTAAATAACACGCTGCTGAACCCCATTTTTTGTCACCTTGTGCATTGTGAATAGCTCTTTACTACCGAACTGTAGGGCAGGCCTTAATCTTTCGGTTGCTAGGAATGGTGGGCGGAAGCCCCACTATGCTCCAGTAGCACCTGGCACCAAGAGGAGCTTGTCACAAATGTTTATCGCCTCGAATTGGCTGAAGAAGCAGCATCCTGCCTCACCCAGAGGAAATGGAGCTGGCCTTTTCCTCTCTCCACATTCCCTGGCAGTCCTGGGCTTAGGCACTTCGGCATTTGGAAAGGTATATGCTGGTGACATTTTGAGAGTGATTATACTGGAATCTGGAATCTCTAAATTAGCAATTCAGGACCGTGACATAGTGGTGAAGAACCTCTGGCTGAATGAGTCTGGTGGGCCTTGACCCCTATTTCATATCAGCAGCTGCACCTCCCAGGCCTGCTTAGGAAGCGCTGCGCCCCTGCCACCCAGGCCTCCTGCTATGGCCTCCTGGCTGCCTGCTGAGGAAATTCTTTACCTGCAGGAAGGATTATTTATACCTGCTTTCTGAGCATTCACATCCAGTCTTTATATTACCTTCCTTTCTTTTTTTATGAGTCACAAGTTGTTCCTTACCACTGAGACAGTAAATTGGAATGTGACTCATGATCTACGACAGAGTTTCACTGCCAGAGCTGGCAGTGTAAAGGTGCGTGCCATTTTCATAAACGTATGCTCAGGCAGGAAGAAAGTAGGAGCTGGCCAACCGAACTTTTTCATACTTTCCGGGCCTAAGTCTCACTAGGGCCAGAGGACGCCAGTTTTTAATATCAAAACTGTACTGGAGTGGATCCCGATTTCCTGATTGATTCGAGGCAAGTTTCATTCGTGGCAAGTATTCAAATATTAGAATATCAAATTATACAGAGATTGCATCCCAATCCTCTGATTGATTTGAAATGAATTTGAGTCAAGACAGCTTAAAAATAGCTTTTATAGTGTCTTTATGACTTGATACCATGGAGAAATAAGTATGAGGCTGATGCCACAGCAGACGTCTCCTGTCGATGCGGGGACCGCCTTTGCTGGGAATTCTTCTTCTGGCGGTAATTTAAAAAGATGCTTGTCATCTCCGTTCAGCAGTTCATAATTCAAAAACAATCTATACGTAGTACTCAATTAAGGAACCATAGAGTCATGTTGGCCAGATGACTGATGAACAGCTCAAATGGAAATCTGCACAACTCTGGAAAACACCTCTAAAATCAATCCCCCGTCAGGGAAACCATGACTGATTAATACATTCCTTGCCTCCATTGAGTTGTGAATCAATGCGTCCCTATCAAAAGCTAATAGAAAGCTGAGATGGGCAGAACTTCTTACAAGTCCCCGTGGCCTGTCGGCGTGCCAGGGGCAGGAGTGTAACTCGGACAAGAGCGTGCACGGTGCAGAGCCAGCACGTCGAGTCTGTGTCCCCCTCCAGCAGTGAGCAGCCGGCCCTGCCCTGGAGGGCATCTTGAGGGAGACGACGGGCACCTCGTTACCAGCATCCGAGCTCTCCTCCAGATGCCTGTCAGCCATGAGGCAGGCGTCGTTACTCTTCTGACAAGTGCGGGAATCAAGGCTTACACATTGCAGTGACCTGCCCGAGGTTCCAAAGGAGAGAGCCTGAGTCTGCAGGGCCGGCTGAGGGCTTGGGGTCTGACATGAGAGCACCCACTTTCCGATCCTGGTAGCCCTGTTTTCTAACTGTAACTTTGCCTTAGTTTCTGAACTTCTCCGGGCCTCAGTTTTGTCTGTAAAATGGGGACAATTCGTGTCTCTAGGACATAGGCCCATCAGGGGGACTCAGCAAGATGATGGATGAACAGTCCTTGGCATCCCGTGCTGTCCTCAGCCCCCTCTGCCTCGGTATTGCCCTTCATGGAGCAGCATGGGAACATGAGCCTGCACGCGCCAGGAGGTGGGAAGCGGACTCAGAAACTCCCACCACCAAATCCTCCCCGGGCTTCTGGTGCAGGTTCCCACCCAAGAAGAGCCCCCCGTGATCCCCACCCCGGCCTCATCCCTGTGAATCGGTTTTCGCCAGGCCAACCAGAGCCACCCCAGGGCCACCCCAGAGCCTTGGACTTCACCCCAGAGCCCTGGACTCTGCCCAGAACCTGGGGGCGCTCTTCGTGTGCTCCCCACTTTGCAGCAGGCTCTGGCCTCCTGCCTGACCAGCCCTCTGAACTCATCACAGGGTCCTCGCATGGCTTCTCATTCAGGACTCCAAAATGTTCTTCATTGCAGTGGGGGTGGCAGGGAGCTCATTCTCCAGAGGGGAGAGGGTTCCTGACAGATGGCTCTGCTCACTGGCAGCCTCCCAGTCTTTATTCCTATTTCCTAGTCCTCTTTAGGCATCTTTGCTCATGTGAGAATTCACATTCGGTCAATTTTCTGCGACGTGGGACATTAACGATAAATGGCAAGCCTTAAGGGCCTGGAACGGGAGGATGGATGGGACTGTGCATTGCAAAGAAGCCCAGCCAACCACGGTCCACTGAGGTCTGCTCTGAACGTCCTGCCGGTCACTCGCAGGCTCCCGTCTGCAAATGCCAGTTAATACGGCGTGAAATTCAAACGTAAATGAGTTTTTACAGCTAATTACGGTTAATGCGAGTTACTTTCAAAATTGCCATACATTCCTTTCAGAATAGTACAATTTGCAACTATGAATTAGGCATAAAGAGCCAGATTTCATAAACATAATTTAGCATACAACAAAGTAATAATGCTAAGTGCTTTCCTACTGGTCATTTGGAGCTTCTTGAGGCGGGACTAATGGCACACAGTCCCATTCGGGCCTCTGAGGGCGATATGGCTTTGAAACTCCATCCAGGCAGCAGAGGAAGCAGTCATTTCACAGCCCTCCAGTCTGAGTGATCAGGAGCAGGTCACGTCTCCAGGCCCTGGGATGGTGGCACCTCCATGCTCTGTCATCCTTTCCCTGGTTTATCTCCCACACCACCTCTAGGCCTTTCATGTCACCTTGGTGTTTGATCAGTTCGTGACTACTGCAGACATAACAGTGATAAAAAAGTAGCAGGCCATGCCCCCCCTTGCTAATCCCACCCACCGCCCTCACCGTGAAATCACCAGTACAAGGAGTTGAGTGTATACTTTGCCCCATTCACTTGGGGGGGGGGGTTACAAACACACGCTCACACCCCTCTTATACACACGCTATCTTTATTTTACAAAAATGGGATGACAGTATATGTCAGTATATGTAAATCTACTTCTTTTTTAATACACATAATTTATCCAGTCTTTCATAAATGAACATTACAAACAGTGCCACAGAGAACCGTCTACTGGATATATTCGTGCCCACAGACACAACTCACCTGCATCTGTGGACTCTTTGCTGGGTATTTCTGAAGGAAAAGAGTTGTATCTGTTTGCATCCTCATAACAGGAAATGGAAGTAGCTGTTTCTTCCCGCAGGGAAACCTGGGACACATTTCCATCCGTAGCTGTGGACCTCAGCTGGCAGAGGGCCACACCTGCCCACAGGTGGCTCTGAGTTCCTGTGGCGTGTGGGTGACTGTGGTCTCGAGAGCTCTGTCGAAAGTCTCCCAGAATCCTGCTAACCATATTTCCTTCATACCTTTTGGAATTGTCATTAAATGTGGTTCAGTTCCATCACTACAAGGCTCCCTCCTGCCACACCCACTCCCAAGTCCCTTTATCCCTGTCCTTAACTCCTCGCAACCAGATCTGTAATCTCGTCATTTCAAGACCGTGGTATAAGATGGAAGCGTACAGCGTGGGACCTTCTGAGTCAGCGTGATGTCCTCGATACCCGTCCACGTGGCGTGTGACAGTCGTTCCTTCCTT
>NW_011888821.1:5335404-5341080 GCF_000151845.1 Pteropus vampyrus | reverse complement strand
TCAGTATATGTAAATCTACTTCTTTTTTAATACACATAATTTATCCAGTCTTTCATAAATGAACATTACAAACAGTGCCACAGAGAACCGTCTACTGGATATATTCGTGCCCACAGACACAACTCACCTGCATCTGTGGACTCTTTGCTGGGTATTTCTGAAGGAAAAGAGTTGTATCTGTTTGCATCCTCATAACAGGAAATGGAAGTAGCTGTTTCTTCCCGCAGGGAAACCTGGGACACATTTCCATCCGTAGCTGTGGACCTCAGCTGGCAGAGGGCCACACCTGCCCACAGGTGGCTCTGAGTTCCTGTGGCGTGTGGGTGACTGTGGTCTCGAGAGCTCTGTCGAAAGTCTCCCAGAATCCTGCTAACCATATTTCCTTCATACCTTTTGGAATTGTCATTAAATGTGGTTCAGTTCCATCACTACAAGGCTCCCTCCTGCCACACCCACTCCCAAGTCCCTTTATCCCTGTCCTTAACTCCTCGCAACCAGATCTGTAATCTCGTCATTTCAAGACCGTGGTATAAGATGGAAGCGTACAGCGTGGGACCTTCTGAGTCAGCGTGATGTCCTCGATACCCGTCCACGTGGCGTGTGACAGTCGTTCCTTCCTTTTTTATTGCTGAGCTGCGTTCCGTGGTGTCGATGTGCCACACTTTAGCCATTCACCCGCTGAAAATGGTCTCCGTTTTCTGGCTGTTACACATAAAGCTGCCCTGAACACCTACGTACAGATTTTTGAGTGCGCATAACCTTCCATTTCTGTGGAATAAACGACCAGGAGTGCTGTTGCTAGGTCATATGGTAATTGCACGTTTAGTCTTATAAGAAACTGGCAGGTCGTTTTCCAGACCTGCCGGTTTCTTATAAGACTAAACGTGCAATCAGCACCGTTAAGAGTGAACCAATTTCTCTGCAGCAGAGCCAGCGTTCAGTGTGAGGAATGCTGTAAAATTTTTGTTTGATTGTTGTAGTTATTGCAATTCCCCTCCCCCCACCACGTTGCTAATTAAAAGCTATAAAATCCATTTCTAATACTTTTGAAAATTACCCATATAATTTTTTACAATAGACTTCTAAATTTTGGAACAATTTTAGATTTACATAAAAATTACAGACGTAACATAGAGAATTCCCATATACCGCAGACTCACGTTCTCCCACCGTTAATACCTTACATGGCTGCGGTATATTTTTTACAGTTAAAGAACCAGTATTGATACATTTTTACTAGCTAAAGTCTATAATCAGATTCCCTTACTTTTTAGCTCATGAACTTTTCCTGCTCCAGGTCCCATTTGATGTACCGCATTATAACCAGCCATCACACTGCCTTAGTCTCCTCCTGATGTGACAGTTTCTCAGACTCTCCTTGTTTTTAGTGACCTTGACAGTTTTGGGCAGTGCTGGTCAGCATTTGTAGACTCTCTCTCTATTAGGATTTGTCTGATTTTTTGTCTCGTGCTGAGGTTATGAGTCTTGGGAAGACCACACAGGTAAAGTGCCATTTTCATCACAGTCATATCAAAGGCACATCCTTTCGACATGACTTACCATCAGTGTTGATGTTTGTTCCGTTGCTCTACTGTAAAGTTACTCTTGACAGGAAGTCACTGTGCAGGGTCCACACCTAGGGGGTGGGGAGTTATGCCCCACCTCCCCGAGGGCAGCGTATCTATGTAAATTAGTTATTATTCCTCTGTATGGGAGATTTGTGTCTTTTTCCTACATGTATTTATTTAATCATTTATATTAGATTCATGGATGTTTTTATACTGGGTTATAATTTAATACTAGTTGTTTCTTTTTGGCTTATTTTTTTCCCTTCAAATGGTTAAGTTTGGGCATTAGGAGCACTTTCAGTTAGCTGCCGTGTCCCTTAGACATGCCCCCATCATTGTGAGCTCTGGAACTCTTGCTTACTTCCTGTCTCTCCCAGATACTCCAGGCTTGTCTTGTTCATTTCTTGCCCCAGCCCTAAAGCTGGCCGTTTGGCCAAGAATCCATAGTTCGTCTTGTTGGAGAACAGTATTAGAAACTAAGACCTCGACACTAGGTGTGCTCATTGCTGGGATATGCCCTTGCTTCTCAGGCAGAAATGTGTATCCGAATACCAACCTGAATATATACACATCTAGAACTATTTCTGTACGTAACCATCTGCTTCCATAGTAAGCTAAACATGAGCTCGTACTGATGAGCCGAACTCTAATCTGATCCACGTGGATCATTCTAGCCTCCTCCCTTTCCCATACCTTTTTTTTTTTATTGTATTTTTATTGGGCTATATAACTCACATATCATAAAATTTACCCTTTTAAAAGTTTAAAGTTCAGTGCTTTTAACATATTCACAAAGTTGTGCCATTATACCCACTGGCTCATTCCGGACGATTTTTACCATTCCATAAGGAAATCCTGTGCCTGTTAGCGGCCACTCCCCATTCCCTTATCCCCTCTTCCCCGAGCCCCTGACAAACAAAATTTCCTTCTTTCTCTATGGATTTGCCTATTCTGGACATTTTATATAAATGGAATCATATAGTGTGTGGCCTTTTGTATCTGATTCTTTCACCCTGCATAATATTTTTGAGGTCAATCCATGTTGTAACATGTATCAGTACTTTGTTCCTTTTTATGGATGGATAACATCCTATTATATGGATGTATAACATTTTGTTTGTCCGTTCATCAGTCAGTGGACATTTAGGTTGTTTATATTTTTTAGGCTATTGTGAATAATGCTGTTTAGAATATCCATTTACAGTTTTTGCATTGATGTATATTTTCATTTCTCTTGACTATCTACATAGGCGTGAAATTGTTGGGTTTCGTGGTAACTATATGTTTAACATTTTGAGGACCTGCCCAAGTGTTTTCCCAAAATGGCTGCAACATTTTCTATTTCCACCAGCATGTATGAGGGTTCCAATTTCTCCAAATCCCTATGAACACCTATTCATTTCCATCTTTTTGATTATAACTATTCTAATGGGTGTGAAGTGATCTCATTGTGGTTTTTGATTTGGCATTTCCCTAATGATCGATGATGTTAAACATCTTTTCATGTGCTTATTGGTCTTTTGTATATCTTCTTTAGAAATGTTTGTTCACATCCTTTGCCCATTTGTTAATTTGGTTGTATTTTTATTGTTGAATTATATGATTTTTAAAAATATTTTCTGGAATATTAGATTCTTATCAGATATATGATTTGTACATATTTTCTCTCATTCCATGGGTTATCTTTTCACTTTCTTGATACTGTTATTTTTTTTATTCTTTTTAATTTTTCGAAAGCAAGTTCGTTATATTTATAGTGAAATTCACTTTTCAAAGTTTCTCACTCATCCCCTATCCCTTGCACCTTTGGGAACCATCAGCTCCTTCTCTATATCTATGGGTCTGTTTTTATTTTTATTTTGTTTATTCATTTGTTTTGTTCTTTTTAGATTGCACATATAACTGAAATCTTAACAGTATTTATTCTTTTGACTTATTTCACTTAACATAATGTTCTTTGAATCCATTCATATTGTCATAAATGGCAAGATTTAATTCTTTTTTATATCCGAATAATATTCCAATGTGGTGTGTGTGTGTGTGTGTGTGTGTGTGTGTGTGTGTGTGTGTATGTGATATATAGATCTATATAGATATAGATCTATATATCACATCTTTATCCTTATCCTTTCATCTATTGATGAACATCTAGGTTGCTTCCATGTCTTGGCTATTGTAAATAATGCTGCAATGAACGTAGGTGCATATATCTTTTCAAATTAGTGTTCTTGTTTTCTTCAGATTAATACCAAGTAGTGGAATTGCTGAGTCATATGGTAGTTCTATTTTTAATTTTTTGAGGAACCGCCATACTATTTTCCATGGTGGCTGTACCAAGTTTCAGTCCCACTAACAATGCATGAGGGTTCCCTTTTCTCCACAGCCTCACCAACACTGGTTGTTTGTTGATTTATTGATGATAGCCATTCTGACAGGTATGAGGTGATATCTTCTTATGGTTTTAATTTGCATTTCTCTAATTAATGATGTTGAGCATCTTTTCATATGTCTATTGGCCATCCATATTGGCCAAATGTCTGTTTAGGTCCTCTGCCTATTTTTAATTGGATTGATTATCTTTTTGGTGTTAATTTGTATGAGTTCCTTATTTATTCTGGACATTAACTTCTTATTGAATATATTATTGGCAAATATCTTTTCCCATTTAGTTGGTTGTCTTTTCATTTGATTGATGGTTTTCTTCACTGTGCAAAAACTTTTTGATTTGATGTTGTCCCATTTATTTTTTCTTTTTTTCCCCCTTGCTTGAGGGGACATAGCCAAAAAAATATTGCTAAGAAAAATGTCAAAGAGTTTACTGCCTATGTTTTCTTCTAGGAGTTTTATGGTTTCGAGTCTTACATTTAAACCTTTCATTCTTTTTGAGTTTATTCTTGTATATGGTGTAAAAAAGTGGTCCAGTCTCATTCTTTTTGCCTGTATCTGTCCAGTTTGCCCAACACCACTTATTGGATAGCTTGTCTTTACCCCATAGTATATTCTTGCCTCCTTTGTAATAGATTAATTGACCATATAAATGAAGGTTAATTTCTTGACTCTATTCTATTCCATTGATCTGTATATCTGTTTTTATGCCAGTACCATACTGATTTGATTATTATAGCTTTATAGTGTAGTGTGATATATCAGGGAGTGAGATATCTCCCACTTTGTTCTTTCTCAAGATTTTTTTGGCTATTTGGGGTCTTTTGTAGTTCCATGCAAGTTTTAGGGTTAGTTGTTCTAATTCTAAGAATGCCATTGGTATTTTGATAAAGATTGCACTGAATCTTGTATACTGCTTTAGGTAGTAAGGACATTTTAACAACATCAATGCTTCCAGCTCACGAGCAAGGTACATCCTTCTGTTTCTTTATGTCTTCTTCAGTTTCTTTCTTCGGTGTCTTAGTTTTCTGAGTACCACTCTTTCACCTCTTTGGTTAAATTTATTCCTAGGTATTTTATGCTTTTTGTTGCTGTAAATCTTAATAATGTTCTTTGAAGCACAGAAGTTTTAATTTTGATGAAGTACAATTTATTTTTAATTTGGATGCTTTTACTCATTTTTAAGAATTGTGATAATTATATAGATTTTTTTCTAGCAAAATATAGTTATTCATTATCATCTTCCTTCCAAACATGACAGTTACTTTTATATGCTTTAATTATTCATTGAACGTCCCATCTTGACATGTTTGTTTGAGTTTGTTTCACTTTAACATTAAAAAATAGTTTTTCGAAGAAAATCAGTAGATAATTAAATTTACCAAAATATTTTATCAATGTTTGCTGATTATTTTTTTTAAAAATTTATCCCTTGCCTGCTAAAACATCTCTCCTAATAATTCTTTTAGTGAAGGTTTGGAAATGGTAAACTTTTAGTTTTATATGTCCAAACATGTATTTATTTTGCCCTTAAACTTGAATGGTAGTTTAGGTAAATATAAAATTTGAGGTTCATAGTTACTTGCCTTCAGCATTTTAAAGGTATGGCTCCTTAATTCTGTTATTGCTGAGATGCCTGCTCTCACATTGTCATTCCTTTGTAATATTTTTACCATGATGTCTTTTTAAGGTTTTTCTCTTTGATGTACCACAATTTTACTAT
>NW_011888821.1:5324677-5334164 GCF_000151845.1 Pteropus vampyrus | reverse complement strand
GAGGTTCATAGTTACTTGCCTTCAGCATTTTAAAGGTATGGCTCCTTAATTCTGTTATTGCTGAGATGCCTGCTCTCACATTGTCATTCCTTTGTAATATTTTTACCATGATGTCTTTTTAAGGTTTTTCTCTTTGATGTACCACAATTTTACTATAGTATATGTCAGTTTAAATTGACTTTTGTTTATCCTACCGAATACTTTTAATCTGAAGATTCATATATTCCTTCTTTCTGGAAAATTCCCAGCTATTATTTCTTGGAATTAGTCTTACTATTATTTCATCATGTACTATTATTTTACCATTTCATAATCTTACTATTATTACATCCTCAGTGGAGGATGTAAATCCTCTTAAGCATCCATTGCAGCCTCTTAATCTGACCCTTGGGTTCTCTGAACTGCTTTTTTATATTGCTTGTAGGTCTGGGTCTCTGTGTTGTCTTCCGGTCCTCAGTTCTACCTTTTAGTTTATTAATTTCTTCTTTGATAGTGTTCAGTCTAGAATTCATGCTGCTTATTGAGATTGTTTTTGTTTTAAATTGTAATGGTTATATCTTTTATGTCCATTTCTAAATTTTTATTACCAGCTATTCTCATTCAATTCATGCCTTTTTTTTTTGTTTTGTTTCATAACATGTGTTGTTTTTTTTTAAATGGATATCACTCCTTTATTAAGGATTTTCTGATATCCTGAATACATTTATTTAAAATACTTTCCAGTATTTTATCATTGATTTCATCTGGAGTGAATTCATGTTCCTAATTGAAGAGTTTGTAGACACAGCGTGAGATTTTTTTCGTGGAATTTTTTAATTTCAGGCTCAGTTTGAGTAAGAGGTATTTTTTCGTTTTCGTTTTTTTCTTACTTTCTCTCTTGACTAACTTCCCCCGTCTACTGGTTTTGGCTCCCTCTACTCCGGCCCCCACCTGGGACCAGGCCTTGTAATAGTGCTTCAGCGCCCTTGGCCCACGGCAATGCTGGGAAAACGTTTCCAGCCCTGGACTTAAGACCGTGTCTTGCTCCCGCCCAGACCCAGAGGCAGCTATAAGCCCCAGCCCCGTGGTGTGCTGGGGACAGCACCTACCAGCTCCGAATGCGAATTAGTAAGTACTAAGGAATTTTGTGAACTGGTTGTTAAACAGCCATTATTAAAAATTAAATTATACATAAACTCGTCATTAAATAAATCATTTCAAAAGAAAAGGTAATAGATACTCGGAACTTACCGCTTTCTAGTTACGTGGTCACGAATCACTATCGTCCGTGCCCCCACGGCCGCTCCCTGCGCTTGCCGGCGGAAGCACCGCGTCACGGAGACCCGCGGCATCTCTTCCCACTTCCGGCTCCGTGACGTCACGTGGAGACTTGAAGTCAGCCCTCCTAAGAGTGTTTAAACCGTGGCTATTAGGAAACATTACAAATTACACCCCCCACCCTTTTTCCCTGGAGTCCTTGTTAAACGCAGCAGCGCAGCACTGCGGGCAGTGGGCATCAGCAGTCTTCTCGTCTCCTTCCATAAACGGGGGGCCAGGCTTGTCTTTCAGAAATTGCTTTCGGTCTCGATTATCTTCTAAAAGCTTAACTCGGGGCAGCAGTGTAACCCCACTCTCATTGCTCTGCCTTCCTGCTTTGCTCTTGATCCACAGATCTTTCTGTTTTGCTTCTGGTTCATAGTGCTATTTATTTGGTGTTGAGGATGCCTCTGTCCTTTGGCTTTTCTTTTTATGTTGTATCCATCATTGCTTTAAGTTTAGAGTGGAGGCTGTACATTAAATATTGAACATGCTGTGCTGTCTTGACTAGAACACCATAAACGTTATTTTTTGTAGACATATAACTTCCATCGTAGGGCTGCTTATATGGTCTTCGTAATATTTCCTTCAGGCTTCTTCATCCCCCCCAATCATCTTCTCTTCTCTGTTCTTGTTTCCTCGTACTTTCCTGTACTAGTCATGACAAATGTGATAATAACATATTGTATATATGAGTTATCCCTGAAAAGATTCTGGATGTCATATACGCTGCCCTCTTGTTTATTATATACCGAGTGATAGTATACATTTATTATAATAATATCCTATTGTTCACAGAAAACATTGGTACCCCAGATCACCTGAATGGAAGTCTTTGGCCCCCTAATGTTTTTTTTCCATTTCCCACAGGTGTCAAAGCTGTATTCTCAGGCCACTACCACAGAAATGCCGGGGGCACCTACCAGAACCTTGAAATGGTGGTGTCGTCTGCCATCGGATGCCAGTTGGGCCAAGACCCCCATGGGCTCCGAGTCGTGGTGGTCACTGCTGAGAAAATCATTCATCGGTACTACAGTTTAGATGAGCTGAGTGAGAGAGGAATAGAAGACGACCTGATGAATTTGATGAAGAAAAAATGATTGCTGTTTATGGTCCATTCACTTTTCCTTCCCCAGTTTTTTCTCTTCATTTTGCCAGAAACAGCAGCTGCACACAACCACTTACTGAATATAAAAGTATACCAGGCAGATTTGTGAATTTATGTCCTTTCGCGTAAGTCAGAGAGCTGGGTCCGATCCCAAATTATATTTGAAAGAGAACTGCCTTCCCTTTGAAAAAGGGATGGGGTTGGAGGCTGGGAATAAAAGAATAAATGATAATGGAATATCTCTGCATGGGTGTCTGAGTGACTCTTCCTGTCGATGTGTTTCTCAGCTTTCTGGAGTTCTCTGTTTTTGAATTAGATTGTTTTCAGGTAGCACTTAGCGAAATGTTTACCAGCGGATCTCAATCCCAACTCGATATTCACGTGCAATCTTTGATAATTCCTCGAACAAACTGCATCTGAGCGTGTTAAATTGTGGTCATGGCTCCACACCTGGCAAAACAGAGGTCATTCCTTTTCTCTCCCAACAAGACAAACAGTGTGTGCCACGGCCAGAGCCATGTAGGCTCATTTTAACAAGGAGCCGAGTAGCCAACATTTTAACAAGGAGCCGAGTAGCTGTTAAATTCTGAGACTTCTATGATTGCTGATGGTGCAGTTGATACAAGTCAGAGCTTGAGTTGGCCCTCCTGGAGACTAGAAACGTCACCTTTGCACATAAATTAGCCATATGTAAAAATCTCATCCACGGGATTGGAAGCAGAGCCCTAAAGTCATTCGGCAGCTCGTCCTGAGTTCATTGCCATTCCCATTCGATGCTGCCGTAACTGCAGGTTGGTGCCCTCGTGCGGTCAGAATGACCCTCCATCCATGAGACTCTTTACTGTGTCCACTTGGACGGAAGAAGCAAGAATCGATGCAGAGTCTGACAAGCAAAAAAGCAGAAATTCCGGTGGGGTTTTTAAAAACTTCTTTCAGCCACGTTGTTTTAGTTGGTGCCAACTCCGATTAAATTCACCAGTGTGGTGGAGCGTGGATGGTTAAAGTCAGCATTGTTTTCATACAGTCTGCTTTGCTGCGTCTTCTCGGCAACTCCCGACCACAGTGTCATTTCACCTATGTCGTCTTTTTCAGCAGTCATCCTGGTGGACAAGGAGCCTAGGTATTCTCAATCCTGCCAGAACGTCTCACAGCGTCACGCAATAGCATTCAGTCATCTTAAAACACCGGTAACAACCGACTGGGTACCGATGAACTGCAAAGTCCATTTAAATTAAAAGACTTTTTTGTGAAAAAGTTGTAGTCGACATAGCAAAACCACGAGAAATTAAATAGGAAGATAATTGGATATGTAAATTCATAAAGAACAAAAGACAAGAAGTTAATTATACCACCGATGGTGACATACCGTAGCTCGTTGTTATGCGGCACGGGAAGCTTAAAATTTTTTCAAATTAGAATGCTCTTTAGTGTTTTGCTGCGTTCTTGCTTTGTATTCATTTTCCTTTACAACAGGTGTGGATATAAGTTCAAGAAGAGGAAGTCAGTAAGTGGCATCATAAGTAATAAGCCACATGTTTGCTGCCTGGGATATCGTAACACTGAGGGTGAGCTGCCATGTACGTGTACCAGGATCATAAACACAGACGTGGAGCTCCGGGGGGCGGCGGGGATCGGGAAGAGTTCAGTCACTGTGGCCTGATGGAGCCATCTTTGTCGCGTACGTGTGCAAATTGCTTTGGACTGTGGCACTTGAGTTTTGGAGAGGAACCAGAGATAATTAACAGCAATAGAAATGAACCTCACTAAGTCTTCCCTAGAAACCTTGGAAGTAAAAGAACTGATTCAAAACTCAGCAAGAATATGCTAAGAATAGGGAGTCATATGAAATTTTAAAGTAACCAAACAGCAGTATTCACCAACGGTAAGGGCATTTAAAGTGAGGAAATGATTTCGTAGGTAAACATGGATTATTCTGATAATAGATAATTACCAATGCATTCACTTATGAGTCCTTTAAAAAAAAAAAAGTTTTAAAAAAGTGCCTCATACTGTGAAAAACAAGAAAACACTCTTTCATAAGTGCTATGGTGTTGTGTTTTTATTATGTGCTGAGTCCTGTTTTCAGTGCTTTGGCTGAGGGAGGTGGGGCCGTTGGCCAAGGTCATGCAGCTCATCAGTGGGGAGGGAAGGATCAAGATGCAAGCAGTCCAGCTGTCAAGTCCGTGCTCCTTAATACTACCTTCTCTTTTCTGGATAAAGTTGATCATGAGTGAGAGGTTCGTGCCAGCTCAGCCCATGGCCACACTGCAGTATGCAGCACCTTTGACCGTCTTTCCTGGGCAAGAACCCAGTGTTAACTGGCGGCCCTGGGACTTCATCCGGGAGTTTGAAATGCTTAGGCAGGGCCCAGAACCCTTCTCCGATTGCATCAGGTTCAGGTTGGCAGAGCCCATCCAAGGAGCAGAGCAGGTTGTTCTAGACAGAGATTTCCACAGGAGGAGATTGCGAAACAGAATCGAACTGTGACGGGCCGCAGGGCACAGCTCTGCCCACGTGGTAAATACAGCAAATGCTTTGTCAGGTGATGCTGCAATCCGTGTTTATCGCTTCCACCCCGGAGAGTAGGAACCCTGAAACTCTCTCCAGGCGAGGGGCTGCCAACGGGAAAGGTTATGTAAAATGATCTGAAATTGGGTTGTAAAGAAGAGGGGAGGGGAGATGATCATCTAACTGCATTCACATTTTACAATAAGTAAGTTTATCTCTAGTCTTCAGTCATGCTTCTCCTGAGGTTAGAGAACGGAAGGAAGAAAGTCTAGTAAACGTTACAGAGACAGCGCTCAGAGCATTTCATAATAGCTTGTGCTTTTCAGCATTGTGAGGTTGTCAGTCTCTGATAGAGAATTACAAGGCAAACACAACCATTTGTCTTTTGTTCCTGCATAAGATACTGAGTTATATATATATATAAGTAGAAACTCAACACATATAATAGTTTAATGTTATAATCTCTATTCTAATGCGAAATCTTTTGAGAAAAGGTAGCAAAAACATCATTTGCATTTACTTGAACTCTTAAAACTTATTCCCCAAGTAGTGCCTAAAACAGCTTTGTGTAGTCATGAAATTAAGTAGCGATAATGTATTGAGCTCGGGGAGGAAAAGATGATTTAGGAGGAAATTGTCAAGGCAAGTCCTATTAAAAGCTTTGTGTAATAGACACCAGGGATTTCTTGTTCAGGTAACCTTAGCAGTTTTGGTTGTACGTGCAAAAGATAGTACTTGACAGGTAATATTGATTTTTTTATAACTTCGAAGAATACCGTCATGTCATTGGATGGATATAGACATATATATCATATAGACATATATGTCTATAATTCTTTTCTAGGAATAATGACTTATAGCATCTTTCTAGAGAACATTTTACTGAGTAAATTCTTTTTCCTCTAATGGATTTCTATTTCCAAATTTTTTTTAACATAAGTGACTGTAAACACATATATATAGATTGAATTTTTCCTTTAGGTTTTATCTATGTGAATAGAGTTGATTGAATATGAATAATTACAAGATACCTTTCATTCTATTCTGATACTTGTCTTCGAAAAGTAATTTTCATTAAAGTAACTTGGCACCTCATCCGGAATATAGTCCAGACTCCCCTTCCTGAGACTGCCCAGGCCCCGCGCTCTGCCCCATACCCACCTGCCAGCCTCGTCTGTATGGCCTTGCCCTTGAGTTGACCATCCCACTGCCCTTTGCACTTGGTGTCTGCTCTGATGGGAATTAGCTTCTTGTTATCTATCGTTTTGACTTCCGCTTAAAAGTCACTCCTCAGAGAGGCCCTTCCTCACCATTCTGTCTGTGGTCATGTTCCCCACCCCCAGGCGTCACCTCCACTCACTTATGTCCCTCACGGCACATTACGAAGAAATCTGCTTGTCTCGTGCTCTTGCCGTGTATCCCCCACCAGAATGCAAGCTCCAGAACACCAGAGGCCTTGTCCCGTTCCTCTCTTCCTAATGCTTAGAACTGTGTCTGGGGCACAGGGTAGCTGCTCAGCGAATAGCTGGCAATGAATGTGGAATAAGTAAAGTGAGTCATGATATGTAGCAATGCTAATTATCAGCATCAACAGTGCAGGGGAGGAAGGAAAGAAGGCCATATTCCTAAGCCTCGTGGTAGTTCTTTTGGGATTGTCCTCAAGGTTAGGTATTGTCAGCCAGTCAGTAAGTAACAGCCTTGCCGTCATTTTTGGTTCTCCCCTCACAGTGAAGAAATTGGAGGTAATGAGACAAGTGTCCTTGGCTCTTAGTAATTCTAAGCCCAGCTCCCTGAACGAATACAGAGCAGGTGAGCCCAGAGAAGGGACGGATTCTAGCCTAACGGTTCCATGGGAAGATGTAAAGGAGATGGCTGGAAATACAAGTATGAAACTCAGAAGAAAGTGAAAGATGCATCTTGGAAGTGCCGCCTGCAGAGGTTATGTGAATGAATGAGATTCCTGAGAAAATTTAGCAGCACTAGAAGAGACCTAAGGACAGAACGTTAAAATAGACCTTTAGAGAACATCTTCGTTTCAGCGAAGGAAGAGAAGGATGGAAGCCACAGAAGGAGTGCAGGGGGTCGTTTTCTTAAAGTCCACACTGGTACACCCTGAGCAAACAGGAAAAGGAATCGGCTTCGCTTGGCGTTTAGTGGGTTAAGTCCCCACAGACCAGCTCTCCTACAGATATCTGCAAACTCTAAACCACTGCCTGGTGATTTGGAGAGAAGCAGGGAACTCAAAACTCCTCGCCTAACCACACACACACTTTGCCCTGTGAACAAACCACAGTTGTAGAGCAGCACATCAGCGATGGACAAAATTTTTACCCCAAAGTCCACCATCTGTTAAAGCTCAAGTCACTGGAGAGTAAGGAATCCCACAGGGGGAGAGCCAGAGATGTAGGTGACCTTCACGCAGATCTCTGGCTTACCTCTTTGTGTGAACAGAACAGACACAGCAGCAGAAGCTAAGGAATCAAACTGAGATTTGAACTACTGTCCAGAGCAAGCGAGAGACAACTCACAGTTTGAATCTAGTCGAGTTAATTCCCTGCTCAAGCAAAACCCTCACCATTTAGGGATATAACAGAATCCCGATTCTCCACAACTAATATTGTGGAGATGCTCTCCAGAATCAGTTGGTATACAACCAAAAAAAAAAAAAAAGAAAAAAAGAAAAAAAACGAGTCGCTCTCAAGGGAAAAGACTATATTAAGATGTCTCAGACGTTGGAATTATCACACTAGGGTAGTGAAGCAGCTACTAATAAAAAAATATGTTTGAAATGAATGGGGGGAGAAGACATCTAATAAATAGGACGTATAAAAATAATCAAATGGAAATTTCAGAACTGAAAAAAATACAGCATATGAAAATTTAAAATTCCCTAGATGGGCTTAATAGCAAAATGGAGATGTGAGAGGGAACGAATCAGTGAACATAAAGATAAATGAAGAGAAATTATTCAATTTAAAGACAAAGAGAAAAGGAATGGAAAACAATTAAAGCTTCAGGGACCTGTGGGACAATGTCAGAGGGTCTAATGTACATCCGATATGAGACTCAAAAAGGAAAGAAAAAATGAGCAGAAAAGCAGCCGAAGAAATTAGAGCCAACAGCTTTCCATATCTGATAAAAGACAAAAAGTTACAAATTCCCGACGTTTAGCAAACAGAACACATGAACCATAACAAAATATTGCCAAATTGGACTTTTTATAAAGATTCTACTCTTTAGAAGATTTCCCTTAGGAAATGGAAGGCAAACCATAGGCCGGAAAGATAGATTTGCAACACATTTACCAGATAAAAGGCTTGTTTCCAGAAGGTGTAAAGAATTCTTGCATTAAATTAGAAAAAAATAGTTTAAAAAAGTGGGCAAAATATTTGAACAGACATTTAATAAGAGAAAATATATGAATGGCCGGTAAGCACATGAAAAATACTCAGTGTCTCAGCCAGCATGAAAGTGCAGATTAAAATGACAATGAGATACCATCTGTCCCTCACTAGAATAGCTAAAATAGAAAAGTTTGACAATACCAAGTGTTGGTGAGAGTTTCTACAACTAACTGTAACATCGTGATTTATAATAAATACATATTTAGTCTTTATCTCTGTCCCTGGCAGAGTTCCTAAAACCCTTGGAATTTCCTAAGTGATTTTCATAACAAGCCCCTTTCTACCATACCTGAGTTTATGTTAATGAGATGACTTCTGTGAAGCCCTTAAGGATGGGGGCTGGTTGCCAGGGGAACCAACAATCTGATTAGAGGGTGGGAATTTTTAGCCACATCCCCCATCCTCTGGTAGAGAGTCTGGAAGTTGAATTAATCACTAATGTCCAATGAGTTACTCAATCATGCCTATGTAATGAAGCCTCCATTACGCACAAAAAAGATGGGGTTCAGAGAGCTTCTGAGTTAGTGAACACATGGGGATTCAGGGAGAGTGGCAAGCCTGGAGATAACATGAAAGTTCCATGCCCCTTCCCACACACCTTGCCCTATGCCTCTCTATCTAGCTGTTCCTGAGTTATATCCTTCTATAATAAGCTGATAATTTAGTAAGTAAAATGTTTCCTGAGTTTTGTGAGCCAGGGAATTGGCAAATTAATTGAACCTAATTGAGGGGTTTGTGGGAACCTCTGATCTGTCGCAGGTTGGGCAGAAGCACAGGTGACAGTCCAGACTTGCAGTTGGTGTCTGAAGTAGAAGGTGGGAGGAGTCTTGTGAGACAGGCCTTACCTTGTGGGATCTGATGCTGTCTCTAGTTAGATTGTATCAAAATTGAGTTAACTCGTAGGGCACCAAGCTGGAATAGCAGAATTGTCTGCTGTGGAGGAAAACATTTGGTGCCTAGAAGTGCCAAAAGTGAAGTATTCTATGAGTAAAGGGAAGGAATTTTTCCTATGAACTAACTCATATATATTCCTGGCGAGACTGTAAATGGTACAGCCATGTTAGAAAACAGCTTGGCAGTTTCTTAAAAAATTAAACATCATATGACCCAGCAATTCTGCTCATAGCGATTTACCCTATTTACCCAAGAAAAATGTAAACATATATCCATA
>NW_011888821.1:5318199-5323712 GCF_000151845.1 Pteropus vampyrus | reverse complement strand
GGGAGGCGTTTTGTCACGCTGGGTGCTGTATGCAGAGCTCCGGTGCCTCTGAAGTCAGAGCCAGGTTTGAGTCCATTCCCTTGGGTCTGACTGTGACCAGGGACTCAAGCAAGACTTCCTGACCTCTCTGTACCTCGGGTCCTCATCAGTGGGCACGCACACACTCCCTCAGGTGCAATGCTCTCGCTGTTGTTCCAGTATTGGATCAGAAGCGGCTTTACCAGTAGGGGGAGCCTTTTTCTTACACACCGTCAGCTCTGAAGTCAGTGTTTCTGGGGTGGTGGTGGGGTGGGGGGGTTCCGGCAGCTCAAGGCCAGGGCTGTGTGGACGCCCCCGTGACTCCTATGACAACATGGCTGCCCAGCTCCAGGCATCACATCCTCCCAGAGACAGGGAGAGAGTCCCGATAGGGTGGGTCTTCACCTCCAGAGTCGCACAAGCCCCCAACAGATTCCCCACAGCTTCTCCCGTCGGCCAGAACCAGAAATGCCAACGACGCAACCCGACAGACGTCACAGGTTTCCATAAAGACAGGCGGGCTGAGGGTCCGCGACCATCGGCGGTTGTGAGAGAGCGCCTCACTGAGCACGGACGGGAAGGCCGCACGACGAGAGGCTTAGGAAGTGGGTCAGTGAGAAGGGGAAGGGAAGAGGAGAGACGGGCTTCTCCAAGGGATTTGGGAGGAGGTGAGACTGAGAGTAAGTGGAGAAAAGCGTGGGTCGAGCATGGTAACGGAAGGAGGAAGTAATCAAGAGCAAAGCAATGGGTTCGGGAGCACAGCCTTGGCCGTGAGGTAAGAATGAAGAGGATGGGGAGGGTGCTGATGCAAGAGAGTGGAGGGACCGGGATCGATTGGTCGATCGACCGATTGATTGACAGGCATATTCCACCTGCAGATGCCTTTCTCAGAGGTACTCTGTGTCTTGTGCATCATCGTGGAGCAGATGAGACTTTCTGGACTTACGTATTGTTCACCTTCGCCTTGTCAGACAAAAGCTCCCATCTGTGCAGAACCGGTAACTGACGGACTCTGCAGCTCTGCCTCCAGGCGGACCATGTGGGTGCGTCGTGGACGTTGAAGAAGAACACGTTGAGCGTGTGGCTTACTGCCGTACCGTATAAAACTCTCTTCTTGGGCTTTAAAGCTGTCCTTTCACGCTTTTGTGGGAAACTTAGACAATTTCATCTCTTATACTATCTCTGAAAGACTCTCTGGATTTGTTTTTTTTGTTTTTTTTTAATCTACCAGCTGGCACATCACATTCCTCAACCACATATTTTAGCTGTCACAGATTTCCTGAAAAGCCATGTAAATGAACTTGTTCTGTACTTATCATGTAGGCTGCACTTCCCTGGTCCAGTGTTTGTTGGATAAGACCATGAGCCCCTGAGGGCAGAAACAGCATCTGGCTGGTGACTGCCTTCTCAACACCTGGCCCAGGGCCTGGTACCGCGCATAAATATTGGTTGACTCCCTGCTGAATCGCTCCACTCAGCAGCCCTCCCACGTCACGAGCCTTCCCTCTGATTTTTAATCCATCCAAAGACACTTGCCAAATAGGTGCTATGCCCTGCGCCAAACACCAGCAAACGGCAGCCCTTGACTTCATCCAGACCGTTAATACTCATACTTCCTATGTCCCAGGCAGCCTTTTCTGCTCCCTTCTATCCTGGGGAAGCTTTGACACCAGCGGCACTAATTGCTACTTTTGTGATGACAATTCCTACATAAACCATTTTTAAGATGAGATGAACTGCTAAGCCTTGGAGTCACATACACCAGCCGTCAACTGGACAGCATGACAGCGTCCCCAACACAGCTCAGGCACACTGTTTAAAAACACTTTCTCTTCTGTCGTTCCCAGTCTTGACGAGTGGCAGCATCCTGCACACAGCTGCCTTGAATCGGAAACCCAGCCCCCACCTCCCTCTGCCCCACGTGCCATGTCTGGTCTCTCACCTCTTAAACACCTCAGTGCCCCTGGCCCCTTGGCTCAGTGGTTGACAGCAGCAGCTCCAAAGACAGACTCTGAACCCAAATCCCATCTGGGCCGCCAATGGCTGTCCAACTTGGGGCAAGTTCTTACCTTCTGCAAACCTTCACATCCTCATCTGTAAAACAAGGGTAATGATGGTACCTGTGTGAGGATTAAGTGAAACAGTGTGCGTTGAGCTGTTAGCCCCATGCCAGGCACACAGTGGGCACTCAGTAAAAGTCGTCCTGCTCACTGAACCATTGCTGCAGCCTGCTAAGCCATCTCCCTCCCTCTGGGATGCCTTGCCTCTTCCCAGCCATGGAAGGAGGGAGGAACGGAGGCCGGGGAAAAAGCTGCTGATGGAACAGAGTTTGGGTTTGAGTCCTGGCCCTGTCACTCAATAAATCTGTGGCTTTGGGCAGGTAATGTCCTATTTGGGGAACTGAGTTTCCTTATAAAAAAGGTACAATATAGCACCTTCTCCATAAGGTTTAAATGGGCTTATTCCTTAGTGTATTGACATAGTGTTAGGTGCAGAATATACACACGATAATAATAATGGCACCGATCATCATCAAACGTCACACGTTTGTTTCCCCACCCCCGCCCCCAGCACAGAGCCCTGCAGTGCATGACCGGGGCGCCCACTGCCCCGTAACTCCTCATGTGCTCAGCCTCCCAGATCGGCTCCTTAAAAATAGATATTCATTCCCGAACTAGGATAACATCGTTGATGACAATTATGAAAGGTCTCTGAGTGTGGGCGTGGCAACAGGGGAAGGAGAAAGAGAAGGCAGCTGCGAGGGACGGCATAGTAGCAGTCCGTATTTTTATAATTCAGCCTCAAAAGGAGAGAAGAATCTGCCCTCTCGTCAGCGAGGGAGGGGACAGCTGAGACAGACACGGGAGAAGTCCGCTACATGGCCAGTCACTCTTCGGGTCACTTCGGGTGTCTGAACTCGCAGAATGTGGACAACGACCCAATCCCATTTCATTATCCCCATTTTACAAATGAGGGCGCTGGGCTCACACAACTCGTAAGTGGCAGAGCCACGTGCTTCCAAAACCCATGACTCCTACACTGCACCAAGCTCCAAGTGGCCTGCCTGGGTCCGGCATGGGGCAAGCCCCCAGCCCCCCCGCAATGGGAAGGTGGGGGCGATACACAAACCGTCTTCGCCACACGGCATCACTCATGTGGCAGGCGGGACCCCGGCTCGCCCTCTCCCAACACGGAGGACCCTCCACTCGTCATGGAGTCAGGCTGGAAAGCGCATTCTTCCCGCCCTAAAATTCTGTCTCCTCTGACAAATGGAACCAAGTTCGGTCTATTTAATTATTCGATTTAGTTAAGTAGCTTTTGTCCTCTCTCTCCAAAGAATTCTAGTGATAAATTCTAGTTCCCCAAAAGAGCTCCAGCAGAGGGGTTTCTGGGCCAACCTTACACACCCACGGAGACTCTGCAGCTCCCGGCACGGAGGAAAAGGAAGTTCCATTAGCTTTATTTACTTCTCCCGACATAATGGGCCAGCGGAGTATAAACGCTGATGTCACATCTAATTAGCGGCGCCCTCTGCCCCCCTGGTCACAGTACTCCGTCTGGCTCGTGTGTGTGGACGGGGCGATTTCTCAGGGAGCAGCTTTATGAGCTGGTTCTCCCACGGAGCTGCTCTAATTATCATTTAAGAAAACAAGCTCTTTGATGCTGTGTAGACAGCCGGGCAACATCTCTCCCGCAGGGCTGGTAACCATAGCACCCTTTCGGAGCACGGTGACTCTTTCGAGGGTGCTAACGCTGGACTCAAGGGGACCAGGAATTAGGAACTCGTCTCTGCCTCTCTCTGTCCTGGACACCTGGTTGACCGTGGCTGCAGTTGGGTTCTTCCAGGGCCCTAAACATAACTATCTGCGTTGGGATGAATTTTGCCAAACACCAGAAGTTCCTATTAAACCAGCAGAGCAATCATCCACCCCTGGGTACCATTTATTGTTTTGACATCAAACCCAGCAAAAAGGAAAATGGTTCAATACATAAAGGATTAGAGCAGATACAAATATTAATTGATACTGATAAATTTCACAGCATGCTTTTGTTGAAAAAGGGAAAAAAGCAGGGGAATAATTTGAATTCCCCAGCGGCAGGATTCCATGGAGCTTTGGAGAGGCAGAGATTTTGAGAGGAGTTAATTACAGTCTGAGAACGTCCGTCGGGCGACAGTGCTTTCTTCCAGCTTCATGCCCCTCGGTTCCGGGGAATCCGTAGGAGAAGCCGTGCTCCCTCAGAGGATGGAGGGCGTACGGTCCGTCCCAGTTGCTCTAAGGATGTTGCCCTTTTGACCCTTGTCTTTGGGTCAGTCCCCAGGTCCCCCTGCATTGTCAGCCTCTGCTCTGAGCTCTGACTGTCCCCGCTCCCTCTGACTTGGCTGACCAAGCAGGACTTTGGTTTGCCTACAGCTCCTTCTGACGGGAAGCTGTCTCTTTCCGCCAGTTCCACTCACCCCCGTTGCCACGGTGAGCCCGGCGTGCTCCCAGCGTGTGTGCCAAAGCTCCTTCCCGCCTTTCACTCGTCTACGTACTCGTTCTGCACATTCTCGGCCACCTGCTCTGAGCCTGGGATTCGCCTCATGGCTCATTCTCTTTGAAATCGTCAGCCGGTCCATCAGCTCATCCATCTTTCACAGAAGGCTTCAGAACTTTAACAGTCTCCTTGGCCACCCCAAACCTACCTTCATCTGAGTTGGCTTAGTGGCCATGTGAACCACCACATGCCACCGGCGTCTGTCGCTTATACCTGTGCAGCGTCCATTGCCCCTTCTGGTTCTACTTTGGGGGCCCTCCTCTCCCCTACTTTAGTCTACTTTGCTGCTTAAGCCTGTTTTCTGTTCGCAAACCAAAAGAGGCCCGACTAATACACCATGTCACATGCTGATCTTAGTTCCCATTATCTTCTCCATTGCAGCTCTGCAAGGGACTCCCACAAGCCAGAGTTCGGGGCTGGGTAAAGGCATCATGGGCGTGACAAAGGGGTCACGCACCCCGACGGACCAGGAGACAGACAGCGCAGACTCCCAGGAGAGGTACCGTCCTGTCTGGGGCAGGGGGGAGTGCGCCGACACGTCAGAGATGCGTATTCATGACTCTCAAATGGTCCTGCAAACACTCGTTGAGCACCTGCACCTCGCCAGGCCCTCTTCCAGGCCAGGGCTAGAGCAGTGGACAGTGAGGTGGACGCCTGGTTAAGTAACGCCCACTGGCTCGTACCTCTCACCGAAACCCTCCCGTCATGATGTGACAGTGGCCAGGTAGCTTCCCCGCCCCACCCTGAGCGTTAAAAAGATGAAAATCCCGGGAACTTTTAGTATGGCACGTGCTTGCCACTCGGATGGCTTTTATTCTGCCAAATAGAATAGACACTGTTATTATATGTTTTCAAAATCTATGCCATTTACAACTTATAAATTGATGCTCCAGTTCATGATAAGCTATTTGATATCATATTTCTCTCTATTGCCACCTTCCATCTGAGAAGAGCGGGAT
>NW_011888821.1:5315827-5318149 GCF_000151845.1 Pteropus vampyrus | reverse complement strand
TGGCCACCCCAAACCTACCTTCATCTGAGTTGGCTTAGTGGCCATGTGAACCACCACATGCCACCGGCGTCTGTCGCTTATACCTGTGCAGCGTCCATTGCCCCTTCTGGTTCTACTTTGGGGGCCCTCCTCTCCCCTACTTTAGTCTACTTTGCTGCTTAAGCCTGTTTTCTGTTCGCAAACCAAAAGAGGCCCGACTAATACACCATGTCACATGCTGATCTTAGTTCCCATTATCTTCTCCATTGCAGCTCTGCAAGGGACTCCCAAAAGCCAGAGTTCGGGGCTGGGTAAAGGCATCATGGGCGTGACAAAGGGGTCACGCACCCCGACGGACCAGGAGACAGACAGCGCAGACTCCCAGGAGAGGTACCGTCCTGTCTGGGGCAGGGGGGAGTGCGCCGACACGTCAGAGATGCGTATTCATGACTCTCAAATGGTCCTGCAAACACTCGTTGAGCACCTGCACCTCGCCAGGCCCTCTTCCAGGCCAGGGCTAGAGCAGTGGACAGTGAGGTGGACGCCTGGTTAAGTAACGCCCACTGGCTCGTACCTCTCACCGAAACCCTCCCATCATGATGTGACAGTGGCCAGGTAGCTTCCCCGCCCCACCCTGAGCGTTAAAAAGATGAAAATCCCGGGAACTTTTAGTATGGCACGTGCTTGCCACTCGGATGGCTTTTATTCTGCCAAATAGAATAGACACTGTTATTATATGTTTTCAAAATCTATGCCATTTACAACTTATAAATTGATGCTCCAGTTCATGATAAGCTATTTGATATCATATTTCTCTCTATTGCCACCTTCCATCTGAGAAGAGCGGGATTAGTTAATCTGGCAATTGAGTTTCCAGACACGTCTGGATGTAGAAAGGAAATTCTTAGAGTTCTGCTATGGACTGCAGGTTCGTGTCTCCCCCAAAGGTGATGATATTGGGAGGTGGGGCCTTGGAGAGGTGATTAGGTTTAGACGAGGGCGTGAAAGCGAGGTGTCTCTCTCTCTCTCTCTCTCTCCCCCTCTCCGTCTTGGCCACGTGAGGACACAGTGGGAAGGCAGCCGTCTGCAAACCAGTGAGGGCGCCCTGACTGGGAACCCGGGCGTTGCTGGCATGCCATGTCGGAATGTTAGGACCCCGGTCTTAATTACGACAGGAGAAGGGCTTGAGAAAGGCAGTGACGACAGTAGGTGACAGAAGCATGGTGAGCTGATTCAAGAGCTATATGTCATCATGTCTTATGATCCAATCAGAATATTCTGTTTCAGAAGCAGGAAACTGGAATCAGAGGGGTGACAAGCGTTATTCAAGGTGATTCAATGATAGGAAAAAGCAGAAGGGAGGGCAGCCGAGTTGGCCTGGACAACCCCGGGCTGTGGTCCAAATGATAAATGCCAGAGAAGAGAAGAGAAGGAAATGATGAACAGGGTATCAGCCTAAGATAAACAACACATCTAACATACACACGAGCTCCCGAATGAGAAAGTCAAAAGGTTACTGGTTAGTTGAAGAAGAGACAGTGTAATTATAAGGCTGTCAGAAGTGGCAGCCGGGGTCAGCCCATGACCCAGCCCTCCACGCCTGGCAGGGATGCTGGAGGGGGAGGTGGGCTGTGGGCGCCCTGCCAGCCTTCCTGGCATTCAGCTTCTCTGGGGAGGGTGCTGCTCTGTGCCCTGCCTCCTCCCTCGGTAGCGGAACCTGTGGACGCCTCTCTAAGACAGCGGAAGCCTGTTGACAGCACGTCCCACCTCTGCGGTCACATGATAAGAGGTTATTTCCAGCATCCCACTTTTAGCCACACATTAAACAGAAGGGGTCCTTCCCTTTTCCGTTGATAATGACCCCCTGCCTCTAAAGAGGTGGCTTTTCAGTGTCTTTCTTGAGAAAAAGAGATGGTGACTCACATCTCACAAGCCTGAAATCAGTAGTTTCTGGGCAAATGCATGTAAATGTGGGTAAATACCTTCAAGTTAATCTCTCTAATCAATAGTCTCTCCTTTTATCAGGAAAGGGGCAGACAGGAAGATGGGAAGAGGTTTTAAAAGGAACACAGAGACCAGAGACAAACAGTTCCACTAAATTCTACTGAAGGTTTAGAGGAATATACGTAATTCTGGAATGTGAGGGCTAGAAAGACCCTATAAGAGAATCTAGTGTAGCAATGACCAATAAAGGGCATTCTCACCATGGCCTCCCGCCCACACCCATGCCGGACATTAATAATCGATCACAGCAGGTCGCCCCCTGAATTCTCCTAGAGACACGTTTCAGGCATTCATTGTCAATCACGATTATCACCCCTGATCCACATTGTCTCACACAGC
>NW_011888821.1:5311718-5314182 GCF_000151845.1 Pteropus vampyrus | reverse complement strand
AATAAACCTGAAGTAAGAGAGAACCCCCCACCCCCACCCCCACACAGCTGAGACCCCTCAGCTCCCCCGTTAATGAACAGCCAGAAGGCCTGACAGGCACGCCAGTTTGCCCCGAGGCTGCCCAGCTGTGGGCCATATCAATCAGGTGCTTAAGGTCCAGCCACGCCCAGCCTTGGGTCTTTCCTCGGGCAAGCCCAGGAGGAGGTCAGAGAGGTGAGAGGCGCCCCTTTCCCGTCTCTGAGGCAGACCTAGGCAGCCTCGTGGACCTCAGGTGTGCGTCCCCGTCCCTGGTGACTCAGCCTTGGGCCAGGCCTCGGACGTTTCAGGGACTCGGATGAAGGCTGGAATTCAGGGAGGAGAGGGGATTATTGGAGGAAGGCTGAGCCTGGGGGCGGGGCAGCAGCCGCAGGCGACGCAGGAGGGGAAGGGGACAGGGGAGGAGAGGAGAAAGCCTGGCACCCAACGGCGCTGCAGGGACAGACAGAACCTCTGGGAGAGGGAACTGGGACCAGAGGCCAAGTGCCAGGTGGAGGCTTTCAAAACCGAAAGCTTCACATTCTGGACCGTGTTCTTGGAGAGAGATTAGAAAGGAGAGCGACTCCCCTCCCCCCTCATCCCTTTGTCCCCCCTGTCGGCTCTGACCTAATTAGGAAGTGGCTCCGGCTCCGGAGCCTGCTGTGCTGGGAGCAGCCACCGCGTCCCAGGCGATTACCTGGGAGACACAGATTTCCAAGTCCCCAGCTCTCACGGCACCTGTGTCTCCCTCGTGAAAGCACAGCACGCATTGCCCTCTCCAGTGGATCTCGGGAAGTCACCTTGAGGCGGAGGTGCTCCTGGGGAAAACTGAGGAGGGACAAGTGTGATCCAGCATGCAGAGCCTCGTGATGGCAAGAGGGGTCTGGCCCACTGAAGGGCGGGTAGAGCAGGCCTGGAGGGGGCCGATCCAGGACGAAGGCCAGTTTTTCACATGCTGGCAGGGGCGGCTGAGAAGTGACTGACCACGGCAGTATAGCTTGAGAATGAAAGGAGGGATAGGGCTGCCTGAAGAAGGGGCCCTAAGCCCGGCCTGGGAGGTCAGGGAGGGCTTCCTGGAGGGGGTGGACAAGGAGGCAGAAGTCAAGGGTGTTTGCTGGCCACGGAAGCAGCTTTAGCCTCATGAAGTTGGGGTTTAGGGGCTGGTGGAGCTGGGACGCGTGCTCACAGAGCAGCGGTTCTCAAAGTGTGCTCCCCAGGCCAGCAGCGGCAGCATCGCCTGGGGGATGGTTAGAACCGCGCTCTCTCAGGCCCCGCCCAGACCTGCTGACTCAGACTCCGAGGGTGGGGCCCAGGCAACTAGAGTTTAACAAACCCTCCTGGCGATGGGGATGCAGTGGGGAGTCTGAGAAGCACCAGCACCGTTACCTGGCAGCTGAGGTGTCGGCTCCTGCTGCCGCCTGCCTGTCTGGACCACAGCTGGTGTAGGTGTTTCAGGAGCTCGTACGACTTGATGGGCCTCGAAGAAAAGACTGTAAATAAGGTATCAGGTACCCGGTCTTGAAAGGGGCCTTCACAAGCCAGGGAGGCCTCGTTAGCTTTGCGTCAAGTTTGCCTCTGGGTGGACAGCTCTCCTGACGGCAGAGAGAAGGCGGAAGCCGAAAGCACAGGACCGTTGGTCCCATCCCATCCCACAGGCTGGCCCGTGGCTTTGCCCCAGTGGAGGGATTCTACCCGGCTCATGTGGACCACCAAGGAGGTGCCACACTGCTCGCGTGCTGGAGGCCATGGGCTCCAGCTGTCACGTGCACCTGGCCTACTAAACACGGCCGCCTGGGCCCACCCCTAGACCGATCAGTCCCTCTGGAGCTGGGCTGAGAGTGGGCCTCGCTAGACTCGCTTCTGTACCCTGTGTGCCCATCAGTGCCTGACCTGGGCTGGTGTTAGCCTGAGAGAATGTCGGGCTGAGCCTTCGCAGTGAACTTGAACCTTAGGTCTGGGCTCAGTGCTCTGACTGCCACTCCCTTGCTTTGTCATCTTCGACGAGTCTCGTAGCCTTAGTTTTCTAATCTGCGAAATGCAGATGATGGCACCGTGAGAGACTTAGATGTGAAAATACATGCGTCTGCTTAGCAGGGGACTAGGATGCAGTAGGTGCTTCACAGCCCACCTGCCTTTGAAAGGGCCCCTGGTGCATAGGGTGCACACAGCAGTGATGCGAATACTTTCGTCTGACACATGATGGATTATGCTCGGTTATGGGACAGGTATTAGGTAATCTCAGAGGGGGAGACTGAGGCATGGGAGAACACGCCCTGTCTGGTGGTCTTGCCCCCATAGCACCAGTCAGCTGGGGAGAACATGGGACGCAAATTCACTTCCAAAATGTCTGTCCTCGGGCAAGTCCCCGGGTTATTCTCTGTAAAATGGTGAAAATGACAGTTGCCATTTCACAAGTGACTGAGAGTTAAGCGAGGGCCTGACACACAGT
>NW_011888821.1:5309376-5311668 GCF_000151845.1 Pteropus vampyrus | reverse complement strand
TAGGTGTTTCAGGAGCTCGTACGACTTGATGGGCCTCGAAGAAAAGACTGTAAATAAGGTATCAGGTACCCGGTCTTGAAAGGGGCCTTCACAAGCCAGGGAGGCCTCGTTAGCTTTGCGTCAAGTTTGCCTCTGGGTGGACAGCTCTCCTGACGGCAGAGAGAAGGCGGAAGCCGAAAGCACAGGACCGTTGGTCCCATCCCATCCCACAGGCTGGCCCGTGGCTTTGCCCCAGTGGAGGGATTCTACCCGGCTCATGTGGACCACCAAGGAGGTGCCACACTGCTCGCGTGCTGGAGGCCATGGGCTCCAGCTGTCACGTGCACCTGGCCTACTAAACACGGCCGCCTGGGCCCACCCCTAGACCGATCAGTCCCTCTGGAGCTGGGCTGAGAGTGGGCCTCGCTAGACTCGCTTCTGTACCCTGTGTGCCCATCAGTGCCTGACCTGGGCTGGTGTTAGCCTGAGAGAATGTCGGGCTGAGCCTTCGCAGTGAACTTGAACCTTAGGTCTGGGCTCAGTGCTCTGACTGCCACTCCCTTGCTTTGTCATCTTCGACGAGTCTCGTAGCCTTAGTTTTCTAATCTGCGAAATGCAGATGATGGCACCGTGAGAGACTTAGATGTGAAAATACATGCGTCTGCTTAGCAGGGGACTAGGATGCAGTAGGTGCTTCACAGCCCACCTGCCTTTGAAAGGGCCCCTGGTGCATAGGGTGCCCACAGCAGTGATGCGAATACTTTCGCCTGACACATGATGGATTATGCTCGGTTATGGGACAGGTATTAGGTAATCTCAGAGGGGGAGACTGAGGCGTGGGAGAACATGCCCTGTCTGGTGGTCTTGCCCCCATAGCACCAGTCAGCTGGGGAGAACATGGGACGCAAATTCACTTCCAAAATGTCTGTCCTCGGGCAAGTCCCCGGGTTATTCTCTGTAAAATGGTGAAAATGACAGTTGCCATTTCACAAGTGACTGAGAGTTAAGCGAGGGCCTGACACACAGTCGGTTCTCACGGGCTGATTCCCTTCTCCTTGGTACCATCTCGACGGGATATCCTAAGGAGCAAGGCTCCAGAAGGGCCACCAGTGCCCCGAGTCCCCCAAGGGGAGTTGAGAGTCCTTGCTGGCGATTGGGGGGTGGTGGGGACAACACACACAGCAGGGAACAGCAGAAGGGAGGGAGCAGGGTTTAGGGACGGCTAGCTCTGGTCCCAGCAGCGGGGGCGGAGGGATGGGGTGGGGGGCTTTGCCACTTAATAGTGTGACCCTAATATGCTACTTTCCTTTTCTGAGACTGCGTTTTAATCTGTAAACTGGAGAGGTACAGGTTATTGATAAAGAACGGAAAGCACTGGGCGCCACAGGCTGGTCTGCTCAGGGGATAGAAACTATTGCTTTTTATTCTCATTCTTCTTATTCCCATTGTTATTTATTGTTTAGAGCATGAAAGCTTAAAACGTGCCCATTAAGGACTGGGCTATGGGCCTCGTGGAAAAACAGTCGCAGCAGAAACAGAAAAAGACGACAGGATGGTCCCATCGGAGGAATGGAAGGTGCCTGTGTCGGAGGACGGGCGGGCAGCAGGGGTAAGTTGACATTTTCATGACTATTGATCCGAGAGCCATCGCATCAGGGTTCAGGAGGCCGAGAGCTGCGGTCCACCTACTGGCAGGACCTGGATCTAGATGGGCAGATTTATTTTAGAACCGCATTGCCCAGTAGGTCGCCACCAGCCGCACCTGGCTTTCACACGTGAAATGTGGCCGGTCCCTATGACTGAGAAACTCAGGGTTCAGGTTTTGTTCAGTTTTAATTTAGAATAAATTCTAAAACCCGATAATCAATTCAGTTACTGAGGAAAAACTTAAAGGTATGTTTGGAACAATATGTGAATCTTCTTTTTCAGTGGAATGTTTTATGAAATTTAAAACATATCTTCTATAGAAATTTAGCATCTGAATTAAGTATAAAATACTGAATTTCAAAGAGTGTTCCTCCAAAACAAACAAAAAAATATTTAGCTAAGAATTTTATAGCAAGTTAAAATAATACTTTTAATATATTGAGTTAAATACAGTAAAATTAATGTCACCTGTTTTTACTTTTTAACATGGATCCTGGAAAGTTCTAAATTACATGCATGGCTTGCCTCTATTTCCTTGGATGACACTGCTCTACAGGGTTCATCAAATTTATTTTTGACAACATGAAGTATTACTGGTATTAAGCCAAATTTGGTATTCAAAAATGGTATCTCATTTGTTTTCAATTTTCCTTGATTTTCATTGGG
>NW_011888821.1:5306015-5308816 GCF_000151845.1 Pteropus vampyrus | reverse complement strand
TCCCATCGGAGGAATGGAAGGTGCCTGTGTCGGAGGACGGGCGGGCAGCAGGGGTAAGTTGACATTTTCATGACTATTGATCCGAGAGCCATCGCATCAGGGTTCAGGAGGCCGAGAGCTGCGGTCCACCTACTGGCAGGACCTGGATCTACATGGGCGGATTTATTTTAGAACCGCGTTGCCCAGTAAGTAGGTCGCCACCAGCCACACCTGGCTTTCACATGTGAAATGTGGCCGGTCCCTATGACTGAGAAACTCAGGGTTCGGGTTTTGTTCAGTTTTAATTTGGAATAAATTCTAAAACCCGATAATCAATTCGGTTACTGAGGAAAAACTTAAAGGTATGTTTAGAACAATATGCGAATCTTCTTTTTCAGTGGAATGTTTTATGAAATTTAAAACATATCTTCTATAGAAATTTAGTATCTGAATTAAGTATAAAATACTGAATTTCAAATAGTGTTCCTCCAAAACAAAAAAAAATATTTAGCTAACAATTTTATAGCAAGTTAAAATAATACTTTTAATATATTGAGTTAAATACAGTAAAATTGATGTCACCTGTTTTTACTTTTTAACATGGATCCTGGAAAGTTCTAAATTACATGCATGGCTTGCCTCTATTTCCTTGGATGACACTGCTCTACAGGGTTCATCAAATTTATTTTTGACAACATGAAGTATTACTGGTATTAAGCCAAATTTGGTATTCAAAAATGGTATCTCATTTGTTTTCAATTTTCCTTGATTTTCATTGGGGTCACATGCTTTCTTGGGTTTATTGGCTTATAATTCTGGAAATTGTCTATTTTTCTACTGGAGAATTTTTTTTTCACAGCAGTTAGTGAATGATCTTTCTATATTAAATGTGGTTATTTATTGCTTTTGAGGTTTATTGTGTACCTTTTAATTTTTTGCTTATATTGATGTAAAGAAATTCGAAATTTTTGTGATAAAAATATTTCCTTTGTGTTCAAAAACTATTGTATGATGGTTTGTTTTTTAGGGTTTCATTTTTACTATTTCATCTGGGCCTTATTTTAGAATGTGGCATGAGGTATCAGACTGATGAGAAATTTTGAGGGGAAAACAGCTGTTTTAAATGAGTTTTTAATTACTCAGTATGTACATACTTTATCCTGGTGTTCGTTTGTGTTTTGGGTGGAGTTAAATTGTTTTATGTCTTTGTAGTTTTTTATAGCTTTCAGAGCACTTTTGCTTATATTGTATAAGATTCAAAATCGTCCAAAAAAGTAGATGGGACGTGCCATGTGATCCTGTTCTATGTATGTAGAAATCCTAGGCTCAGTGATGTCAACGGGTTTGCCCAAAGGTCACCAGCTCAGAAGTGGTGGAGTTGGGGCGTGAATATGGGAATTCTGACTTTGTCACTGGACTCATGCTGTGTCCTTGGGGACCAGAAGAAATGCTACTTTCTCAGGTTATTAAGTTGATCTCCAGGAACTTGAACAAACAGAATGTTTTACTCCTGAGATCAATTTACTTGAGTTAAGTATACCCAGCCTTACACATGCTCACATCTGGTGCCCATTTTCTTAGGACTCAGGTATTTCTCAAGCTCCTTTTCGAGGCTTTAAATATATTGAACAAGTGTGAGTTATTCTCAGTCCCTCTAAGAGAATTACATTCTTTACAACCTGGATGGTTTTCAAAGGTTGTTTAGAAGACTAAAGTCCTCTCTGCCCGCTAGCCACAGTCCCAGACGCCCGCTTCCCGTCTCCAGGCGTGATCTGTCATGGGTTTCGAGTATGTGTGTGTGTTAACACCCATCCCTTGGGGACCGTCGTTTCTGCTGTCATGGGGTTGGCATTTGGGTCGTCTTCTGATTTTGTTACACACAACGCGATTGCGATGAACACCCTCGTTCAGGCCTTCTTGCTGGCATGAGGGAGACCGTGAAACCTGGACTTGCTGCATCCTAAGGTATGTGCATATTGATTGCCAGCATGTTCTCCAAGATGGTTATAGCGATTTACCAGCGCTGCGTTGAGAGTGCATCATCATATTTAAGTCTAGGGCAGTTTAACAGGTGGAAATGTTATTTTGTTGTTTTTCAGTTGCATTTCTCTGGTTACTGATGAAGCTGAACATCTTTTCACATGACCATTGGGTATTAGTATTTCCTTTTATGGGAATTGCTTGTTCATTACCATTGCCCATTGTCCTTCTGATTTATTTTAACCAATGTGAAAGTTTCCCCCCACCACCACCACCAAATATATATACACATATTCTGGATAATAATTACTATATATGTTACAAGTATCTTCTGGAATGTTGCTTGCCTTGTAACCTTGTTTATATAACATTTTGTTCTGCTGAACCTTAACAGTCACTTAACACTGTGGGTAGGTCTGGAGACTGTGGCAAAGCAACATGTGAGGACATCAGTTTTGCCAGAGGCTAATGTAAACAAGAGTTAAGTTCCAACAGCATCTCATCAACATTATAGCAACATGATGTTATTCAAGGCCTTGTCGTATGGTCAGATTTACCAGTTTTTTCTTTTACGGCTTTAAACACATTTTATTTGTAAAGACCTTTAAAACTCCCAAAGTCATGAACGTTTGCTCATATTTTATTGTAATATTTTCATGGTTTTGTTTTTTACTCTCACTTATTTTGGTGTGCCCTCTGAGGTAGGGGGTCGAACTTATAATCTTTTTTGAATGTACAGCCACTTGTCTCAACACAGATTATTAAAAGGTCTCTTTCCTTGCTCATGTAAACTACCTCTTTTAATATGTATTAAACCTTCGTTTCTACCCGGGCCTGTATTC
>NW_011888821.1:5303850-5305965 GCF_000151845.1 Pteropus vampyrus | reverse complement strand
GTTCAGGCCTTCTTGCTGGCATGAGGGAGACCGTGAAACCTGGACTTGCTGCATCCTAAGGTATGTGCATATTGATTGCCAGCATGTTCTCCAAGATGGTTATAGCGATTTACCAGCGCTGCGTTGAGAGTGCATCATCATATTTAAGTCTAGGGCAGTTTAACAGGTGGAAATGTTATTTTGTTGTTTTTCAGTTGCATTTCTCTGGTTACTGATGAAGCTGAACATCTTTTCACATGACCATTGGGTATTAGTATTTCCTTTTATGGGAATTGCTTGTTCATTACCATTGCCCATTGTCCTTCTGATTTATTTTAACCAATGTGAAAGTTTCCCCCCACCACCACCACCAAATATATATACACATATTCTGGATAATAATTACTATATATGTTACAAGTATCTTCTGGAATGTTGCTTGCCTTGTAACCTTGTTTATATAACATTTTGTTCTGCTGAACCTTAACAGTCACTTAACACTGTGGGTAGGTCTGGAGACTGTGGCAAAGCAACATGTGAGGACATCAGTTTTGCCAGAGGCTAATGTAAACAAGAGTTAAGTTCCAACAGCATCTCATCAACATTATAGCAACATGATGTTATTCAAGGCCTTGTCGTATGGTCAGATTTACCAGTTTTTTCTTTTACGGCTTTAAACACATTTTATTTGTAAAGACCTTTAAAACTCCCAAAGTCATGAACGTTTGCTCATATTTTATTGTAATATTTTCATGGTTTTGTTTTTTACTCTCACTTATTTTGGTGTGCCCTCTGAGGTAGGGGGTCGAACTTATAATCTTTTTTGAATGTACAGCCACTTGTCTCAACACAGATTATTAAAAGGTCTCTTTCCTTGCTCATGTAAACTACCTCTTTTAATATGTATTAAACCTTCGTTTCTACCCGGGCCTGTATTCTCTTTCATTGATTTGTGTATCACATAGCTTTGTAGTGTGTCTTTGGTATCTGGTGAGAAAGTTTCCCTTGTTTTTTTCCTCCGACGTTGTCTTGTTTTTTCTTTTGAATTTCAGAATAAGTTTGTGAAATTCTAAGAAAAAAATGTGATTGGGACTGTATTTAATTTTTAAAATAATTTGGGAGGAATCGACTAACATTTTTATAACATCGAGTCTTCTCATTTATAAACATGGTATACCACCCTATTTATACAAGTCTCTTGTTCAGTCAAGATTTATCGTTTTCTCCATATGGATCTTATTTCTTATAAAGTCAAGGTTTTGTTGCTATCATTAATTCGATTTTGACTATTTCCTATTACAGCTTCCGCTCGCTATTTTTGTGTTGCTCTATTATCTGGCCACTTTGCTCTCATTTATAGTTTGACAGTTTGTA
The DNA here is from genome assembly GCF_000151845.1 of Pteropus vampyrus. Classification (NCBI taxonomy): domain Eukaryota; kingdom Metazoa; phylum Chordata; class Mammalia; order Chiroptera; family Pteropodidae; genus Pteropus; species Pteropus vampyrus. The sequence continues at coordinate 5,304,612 of NW_011888821.1, read as the reverse complement.
CCATTAGAATTTTTCTAGGGAATATTTTCTGTTATATCATCTGTAAGTAGTTTTGTATCTCCCTCACTAATATTTATAGTTTTGTTTTGTTTTTTTATCACATAGGCTATAACCTACAGTACAGTTTCAAAAAATAGCAATGATACCATGAATCTTTGCATCGTCCCTACATTTACAAAATTATACGAGAGTCTATTTTTAGGCTATTAATTCAGTTCCACTGACTGGAGGATTAACTCTTTTTTTTCCTTATGTTCAAATTTATTAGCTCTTATTGACAATTTAAAACTATAAGCCTCTGATGAAATGAAACATTTGCCTAGAAGTTATGAAGAGATGGCTGTTTCATAGTTGCACACCCACCTCTCGATTCACATGCATAATCTATTCTACACATTTTTTTTTTTTTTTAACGTGGAAGAAAACCATGTGAAAAGAGTCCACCACTACGAAAAAAAGTACTAAAGAGGCAGGCCAATATAAGTCATAAAAATATTTATTTCACATATTTTCACAAAAAAATGCTAATGAAAATTCAGAAAAACCAAAATGAATTTTATTCACTCTTGGTGTCTATGCTATAATCTAAAACAATCAGCCTTCTCTTTTTAATTGGCACAGTCACTATCTTCATTGCTCGAAATAGCTGGAGGTATGTACTCATGTAGCTATATGTGATGCTTTATGTGGCGTCACTTCCAGGTTTTCAATTTTCTTGAAAAATCGATTTTTTTTTTTTTACCTCTATAGGTATATGCCCCC
>NW_011888821.1:5297864-5302959 GCF_000151845.1 Pteropus vampyrus | reverse complement strand
TCTATGAGTCTGTTTTTGTTTTGTTCGTTCATTTATTTTGTTCTTTAGACTCCACATGCAGGTGAGACCATGTGGTATTTGTCTTTCTGACTTATTTTACTCAGCATGATTTGCTCTAGGTTCATCCATGTTGTTGCAAATGGTAATATTTCATTCTAGTGGCCGAGTATAATTCCAGTGTGTATATGTACCAATCTTCTTGATCCAATAATCTCTTGTTGGGTAACTTAGGTTTCTTTCATATTTTGGCTATCGTAAATAATGCTGCAATGAACATAGGGGTGCCTATATCTTTTCCAATTAGTGTTTTGGATTTCTTCAGGTAAATACTCGGAAGTGGAATCACTGGGTCATAAGGTAGTCTTATTTTTAACTTTTTGAGGAACCTCCGAACTGTTTTCTATAGTGGCTGCACCAAATTGCCATCCCACCAACAGTGCTGATGGCTCCTTTCCTCCACATCCTCGCCAACACTAGCTGTTTGTTGATTTATTGCTGACAGCCATTCTGACACGTGTGAGGCGATCTCTCATTGTGGCTTTAATTTGTATTTTGACCGGAGGATTAATCCTTATAGTAATATCACACCACTCTATATATTGCAGCTTTATGTTGTCTTTAAAGGTATAGTCGCCAGCAGTCATTTTTTATTTTTTTCTCTAATATTGCCTTTTCTTAAAATATCTTTCTCAGCTTTAAGCATGAACAACAGGGCATAAAATTATTAGGTCCATGGCCTTTCCTCTCAAAATCCTTTAAATTTTTGTTCTGTTTTCTGAGGCTTTTGTTGTTTCAGAAAAATCTATGGCCTGTAGTGACTCACCTTTATTGTATCTTCCTGGATATTTTTAAAGCTTGTTTTATCCTCGTAATATAAAAACTTTAAGAACGTTCTTCAAAGCCAAATAATTTCATCAACTATACCTTTGTTTATTCCTTCTGCTTGAATTTCTCGGGAAAACCAAGTTTTAAGATTCCCTCTTCTTAGCTTCCATACATACTATCTCCTCGTTTGCTTTCTGGCCTTTGACCCTTTCTTCTCCTTTGTGGGACGAACAAGTCGTCTAACGTGTCAGTTCTGCTCGGTACCTGCAGTGCTGCTGATCCCTGAGAACTCTCTCCAGTGCTTCACCTCATCTGTCACAAGGGACCCTCTAGGCATGGCTCTGCGTGGTTTCTTCAGCTCTTTTTCAGGGCCAAGAACTCTTTAAGACTAAGACTGATGATCTCAATGGAATGCATTCGCGTGTCTCTTACGATCTCACGTGCTTTGATGTATGTCCCCAATTTTGACTGTCACAGTCACGCGTGGTAGGGATTAGTACCCGCTTTGTACAGATGAGGTGAAGGAGGAGTGTCCGGTAGCTGCTCGTAGTGTCCCCGCTCCCAGGCGAAAGCAGAGCCTGCGTTTCTAAACTCTTGGTCCCCAAAGCGGCTGATCACTGACTGGCCCAGGCACCTATCTGAGTGTGCTCGCCAGGGGACAGCTCCTCACTGCTTACAGGAAGTCCACGGAGCACCTGTAAAAGGCGGGATTGCCCAGTGGGCAGGAGTCCAGGCTCCAACTCAGAGTGCGTCGTTTGAATCCCATTCCGCGCACTGTACCTTGAGCCTCAGTCTCCACAGCTGTATAATGTAAAGTGGGTAACAACAGTGCCTACCTGGAGGATAGTGGTGATGATTAACACATTTTGGGTGTTGTGGGTTGAATTTACCTTCTACCTCCAGTTTATATATGGAAGCCCTAACCCCCAGTGTGTCTGTATTTGGCGATGGAGCCTTCAAGGAGGTGATTAAGGTTAAATGAAGTCGTAAGGGTTGGGGGGGAGGGGGGAGGCGACCGGGAGGCCTCTAATTCAGTAGAGCTGGTGTCCTTACGAGGGGAGGAAGAGACACCAGGATTGCGCACCCAAAGGCAAGGCCAGGAGAGAGGCTTCAGAAGAAAGCAGCCCTGCTGGCACCTCGATCTTGAACTTCCAGCCTCCAGAACTGTGGGAAAATCAATTTCTGTTGCATAAGCCGCCCAGTCTGTGGTACATGTCACGGCAGCCCTAACAGACCCCAGATGCATCACGACACCGAGCACATGGTGAGCACTCGATGCATTTTGGCTACTTGTAGTTATTGTTGTCATAGCGGTTATCGTCATCGTTCCAGTCTTCTAGGACAGAAATAGACAAGTCACCTTCAGACCCTTGACCTTTTTTTTTTTTTTTTTTTGCCAGTCTCTTCCTTCCTCTCTGTCGAGTACCTCCTATTGAGTAGCATCCCACATAGGTGTATGAAGCGACTTTCGTTTTTGAGATAACACGCACTGTCAGAGACCAACGCCACCGTCATTTGTAGGGCTTTTGGCCCGGAGGAAAACAAAGTTGGCCGGCAGTGAAGCGTGACTGTGCCTGTGAGGGAACCGGGGCTCACACACAGTCAAATACCCGTCAGACCTCAGAATCGGGGCTCTCGCTGATTTCACGCTACAAGCTGGTATCGTACAACTTCGTCAAAAACTAGCATGCGAACCCCGAAAGGAAAGCAGATGTGCTCGATTGCGGCTTTGACCCCGAGGCCCCGGCTTCCTCTCCAGTCCCCTCCTGGATAGTTTTCCCCACACGCCGTGGCCGTTGGAAGGGTTCTCACGAACGGAGCGCTGGTGCCACGTGTGGAGAGGAGACGAGCGAGAATCCCTCCTCTCAGCCCTTGAGTTCAAGGGCAGAGGCACCCAAGTGCGTGTTCATTAACAAGTTATTAACATGGCCTGGTCTGCCCCCATCTCCCTGGGAGCATGACCAAGGGTTTTCTTTCCCTGTTATCCACTCTCTCTGGGTTGGAGTATGCTTTCCATCTAATTATAATCATCAAATCTCAAGGCCAAAAGCATCATCAGCCTCAAGCATCATCCAGCCCAGTGATTTGGGGGAAGAAGGGGGACATGCAGGAAGCAGCTTCACGGGCCTGTCACCTTCCATTTCAGCCAGAGCAGCACTGCCTCCCCCATCCATTTTACTTATATTTTGGTGCGAAGCCCTAATGTCACCTGTGTGTGTGTGGCGGGGGGGGGGCTGGGGTCTCCCAGCACTATAAAGACTTAGATAAGATTGATTTAAACCCCTATTCCATGGATTTCTGGAAGTTCAAGTACCTTCCAAAATTTTCTCAAATCCCCAGAGGTTGCTTATGGTCTCATCATGACCTCTGAATTTATGCTTCTCTCAAATTTTTTTTTTTCCGTCTTTATTGAAATATAATAGACAATTAGTTGCTTGTATTTACAATGAGTTTATTCATTGTTGCTCGTATATTCAATTAGTTTTTTTCCAATTATACCTGGCGTACAATAATAGACCAGTTTCAGTCGTATGGCATAGTGATCAGAGATCCACATAACTCGCAAAGCGATCACCCCGCTAAATCTAGTCCCCCTCCTCCCCCTTACATATTTATTACATTAACCATCTCCCCCATGCTACACTCTACATCTGCATGTCTATTCTGCAACTATCCATTTGCACCTCTTAATCCCTTCGTCTTTTTTTTTTGTCCCCCCCCCAACACCCCTCCCGTCTAGTATCCCTCTAAATATTCTGTGTCTATTTTATTTTACGGCTTCTCTCATATTCTTACCTGGGCTGAAGTGGTCAGCAGGCCGCCTGGGCTCCCTCATATCCTGTGTTTGTGCTGTTGTCTCGCTGAGTGGCCACTGAAGCCACTTCACAAACAGGGGAACTGAGGCCAGGACAGGGGGAGAGCCAGCAGAGTCCAGTGGGACGAGGACTGGGCTTTCGTGTCGGCATCCTGGCTCCACCCCTTCCTGGCTGTGTGATCTTTGGGCACTTTCTCAACTTCTCTGAGCCTCTTTATTGATCTGGAAAATAGGGCTAAAACCTTCATCTGAGAGTTATTCTGAGGATTACAGCCAATGAATGTAAGGTATCTGACAGGCAGCAGACGCCAAATTAAGTGTCGATATCATCGTTCTCTTCAGCTCGGAATTGGCTCGCTGTCTTACAGGAAGGAGGAAGGAAAAACGCTAAGCTCATTCTTCAAAATCTAGTATCCACCGTGTCCCCAGAGCTGGATCTTAGCAAATTGTGTGTAAGCGCGTGGGGCTCAGCAAACTCGGGCCTATGGACCAACTCTGGCCCACCCCGTTTTGTAAATAAAGTTTGATTCGAACGCAGCCATGCCCAGGCATCTGAGTCACGTGGCTGAAATGAAGAGCTGATGTCACACAAAGCCTAAAATATAGTTACTCACTGGCCCTTTACAGAAAAAGTTTGCTGACCCCTGGCTTATGGCAACAGCTTCTTCCTGAGCTGGGATTTATCATCGGCTTGTCCCATCAGAGCTGGGAAAGGCTCATTCAGATGAGCAAACCAGCCAGCACGGATTAGCCGCCTTGGGCTCAGTGCCTGGGGAGGCTGTGGGGGTGGGTGGTCCTAGAAGCCACATTCGAGGCCCTGCCCCGAGGAAGCTGACAGCCGACCTGTGTGGGGCACGCGTGAGCCACACGCCACAGGCTGGAGCTTGTGCACTGGCTACATTTGACCTTTTGATCTGTCTGGGCCTCGGTTTCCCTGTCTGTGACATGGCCATAATAATGGGCACCCCCCCCCATATGATTGTTGTAAAGACCAAATGGGTTATTTAAAATTCTTAATTTGTGTAGTATTTGGGATGTATGATGATTTTTTACTGCTCCTCTACTCCCAACTTTGCCTGGAAAGCGATGACCATAGGATGATGTGAGGGGACCTCCCCACCCCGAATTTGTCCTGGAGTCAGCTTTCCCACCTTCCCTCCTCCTCTGCTCTGTGCCACGGCCACACCTCGACCCCTCGGCTCCCTGCCTGGTGCAGTTAGGCCACACCAGGTGACCCCACTTTGTTTGAGAAGGCCCACGGCCACTTTAGGTAGGGACCACAGAAACTCTGGCAGTCCGCCAAGGGCATCGCAGAGGACACCTGGGTCCCTTCAGCTCAGACCTTGAGACCACTACACTTTGAACTGAATGGGGGTCACCAATTCCGTCTCCCCATCCCCGTCGCTCCCCTGCCCACAAAGTACCAGGCAGATGGCGGTGGTTTTTCCTTCCCTC
>NW_011888821.1:5290860-5296184 GCF_000151845.1 Pteropus vampyrus | reverse complement strand
TTTTTTTTTTTTTAGATTCCACATATAAGTGAAACCATAGAGTATTTGTTTTTCTCTGTCTGGCCCATTTCACTCAGCATAATACCCTCTAGGTCCATCCATGTCGTCCCACATGGCAAGATGTCATTTTCTTTATGGCCGAATCACATTTCGTTGTATATATGTACCACATCTTTATCCACGGACGCTGAGGTGGCTTCCATGTCTTGGCTATTGTAAATAATGCTGCGGTGAATGCAGAGGGACAATGCCGATTTTAATACACAAGCCCCAGGCCCCACGTTATCTGGTTCACCCTTCCTGGATTTTCTCTAGTTTGTCAGTATCTGTGTTACTGACATAATTTCACCCTTAAACAAGTGATTAAGAATAGTTGCAGCCTAAACGAGCAGATGGTTCTGCTCTACACAGCTGTCAAGGGCTCAGGCTCTTTATATTCGGTTGCTCTGCCATCCCTAAGGTATGGCCCCTGTCCACACGGTTCAACATGATGTCCCCTCGTGGCCACATTTTAGCCATCGGGAAGAGAGAGCAGGAAGGGCAAGCATCTTCCCTGTAAAAGAAACCGCACACTTTGCTTCTGCTCACATCCGATTGGCCAGAACTTGGTCACATGGCTACTCTTAACTGCAGAGAGGCTGGGAAGTATAGTCTGTATCCTGGGTGGCCATGCGTTCCATAAAAAGTCAAATATTCTGTCATTATAGAAGGAGGGGGCAATAGATATTGAGGGGCTTCAAGTCTCTGCCACAATGGCCTCCAAAAACACCCTGGCTAGCCGTTGGGAAGGGGCCCTTTGGCCTCACAATGAGCAAGCAGCCCGTTATACGTTTCCTTAGACCAGCTACACGGCCCAGCCAAATTCCGCAGCCTTAGAAAGCTGTAGAATGGTGAAAGAAAAGGCCAGGGATATGCAGATGCAAAGAAAAGCTGGAAATGGCCTCCGATGCCTTCTGCCCTGTTCTCTCGTCCTTAGTGCCAAAGCCCTTTATCGTGATGAATGTGGCTGGTGACAGTTGGGAGGTTAATGACCCTCCTGGGACAAAAGTTTTTACTGCTGGGACTCTGGGTCGTTTGCTGTAATTGCTCTCATGGAGCCAGTCGAGAAGAATCTTTAGAATTTCATCTAATGCAGCGGTTGCTGAGATGGAGTCTCTGTGCCCCAGAGGACAATTAAGACAATTCAATTAAGAAATATAAATTTAGAAACTTCTATTTTTGAAAGTCTCATGATTTAAAGTTTTTTTCTTTTAAAATGTAGAGTATGTATTATAATATAAACAGCATATTAGAACATATCTCATAATTTCTCAGTTAAAACTATATTGTGAGTTTATGCACAGAAATTTGCAGACAAGGCCACGTGATCGGGAAAGTTTTATTGACAATAGTGCACATTGCCGTGAACAGAGAGGGAAGTCGAATTTCAATAGCGAAACACTAGCCCTGGAAAGCAGACTATAACAAGTCAAACATAGGCAGATGAGAAGTCTTCCTTTATGGACTTCTCCGTAGTTAGTTATCGGGTGTTTTCTCAACAATAGTTTTCTACCTTTCAGTGTACTTTTCAGTCGGTGTAGGAGAGCAAATAAAATTGCTGGGCACAGTGGCAAAGTCTGGCCGTTGCTTTCCCTCTCAGTTAGTTTTATACTCATCCACCGAATGTCTTTCGAGCACCTGTCCTATGGGCCAGGAATGCAGAGAATAGGCAGACAGAAATCACTGCCTTGTAAAAGTGTACATTCTGGTGGATGCAGAGACACAGTAACCAATTAATGAGTCCCATATATGGTGTATCAGATGAGGATGACTTTAAGGAGAAACAAAGGCGGGCTGTGGGAAGGGGTGCCCAGTTGAAGGGTCATTTATGATTTGCTTTGGGAAGGCCTCATTGGGAGAGTGACATTCCAGCAAAGACACCGAGAAAGTAGGGGATGGACCCCCGGTGATACCTACGGTGGCTTTCTCAACCTCAGCACTGTGGACATTCGACACTGGATAATTCTGTGTCGCGGGAGCTGTCCTGTGTGTCCTGTGCTTCGTGGGATGTTTAGCAGTATCCCTGGCCTCTACCCACTAGATGCCAGTAGCCACCCCCCAGGTGCAATAATCTAAGCTATCTCCAGACATTCCCAAATGTCCCCTGAGGGGCAAAGTCACTCCCTAATTGAGGACTGCTCTGGGACAAAAGATTCCCTCGCAGAGGGAACAGCCAGTGCAAAGGACCTCGAGGAGGAGCAGCGTTCCTGCTGTGTTGAAGAAATAGCAAAGAATCAGTGGGGACAGAGCAGAGAGAGGGGAGCGGGGGAGTAGAGGGAGGCGTGGGCCGTGGGACCTCGGAGAGCCAGGCCGTGGTAAGCGATTAGGAGTAATCCACGTGCGAAGATTCTTGTGCCTGTTTTGTGTCGGACGTGCGTGCTAATTTCTGCTGGGTACGTGCTCACGAGCGGGACTGCTGGGTGCGCTCGTGTTCAGCCTCTGCAGATGCTCGGTCTCTCACCGCGTGTGGACAGCTTGCTCTCGCCAGCAGTGCACGAGAATTCCAGCTGTACCACATCCTGGCCAACACCTGGTACTTCCTGTCTTTTTCATTTTAGGGTTTCAGTGGGTGTAGAGTGTTATCTAGGTCTAGTTTTAATTTGCATTTCCTTGATGACTAATGACATTCAATGCTTTTTCATTTGCTCATTAGACACTTGGGTGTCCTCTTATGAAATGTCTAGGTGTGTTGCTTACCTTTCTATTGGGTTGCCTGTTCTTTTGTTTTAATTGCTTTGTAGGAGTTCTTTATCTTCTGGATCTGAGTTGTTTGCGGATAGTGGCATTGCAAATATCTTCTTTCTCTCTAGAGATTTGAAGGTTATTTGTATTAATTTTGTATTGCTGCATTAAAAAATTATCTCAAACATTGCAGCTTAAAACAGCACACACATATGAGCTCACTTCTGTAGGGAGGAAGTCTCGCGTAGTCTGGCTGGGTTCTCTGCTCAGGACATCACAAAGCTACATCAGGGTGTCAGCAGGGTTGAGTTCTCATTGGGAAGACGTGGAGAAAAAATCTTCTCCCAAGATCATTTTTGTCACTGGCAGAATTCAGTCCCTTGTGGCCATAGGCTTGAGGTCCCCATTTCCTTGCTGGCTTCTAGTCAAGAGCTCTATACTCCTTTCCACATGGCCCCCTCCACCTGCAAAGCCAGCAACAATACCAAAAATCCTTCTCTTGCTTTGAATTTCTCATGCGATTGAGCCAGGCCCACCAGATAATCTCCTTTTTCATTAACTCAAGGTAAACTGTTTAGCAACCTTACTCACATCTGCAAAACACCTCTCGTCCTCACATAAGGTAAAATAATCATAGGAGTGATATCGTTACACAGGTTCTGCCTACTCTAGATGGTCACTGGGGTCACCTTAGAATTCAGCCTATCACATTATTTGAGTAGACTAGTCAGAGTGGGCCTGAGGAAGTGACCACTTGAGCAAAGACCTGGGCAGAGTGTCTAAGCACCTGCAAAGGCCCCGAAGTGGGAGCATGATACCCCCGGAGGTCGTGGCTGGAGGCACTGACAGAGAGTCTTGGGAGACAAGGCCCGGGCGCTATTAGGAGCTGGATGGTTGTGCCATATGGGCCATTGTTAAGGATTTTGGATTTTTTTGCCTAAGAAAAATGGAGAACAACAGGAGGGATTTAAGAAAACAAGTGACATTTTCTGATAGATTTTTAAAGCCGTTGGGTTGACGGTCGTGCGTATGGGGGCAAAGGTGAAAGCAGTGGGCGGTTATGAGGCTAACGCAGTAATCCAGGTGAGCGGTCCAGGCGGCTTGGAGCAGGGTGGTAGCCAAGGGGATGGTGGTAAGTGGTGGGATCCTGGGTATATTTCGATGAAGATTGTGATAGATTGGATGTGTGAGGCCTGGAAGAAAGAACAGACTGAAAGATTATTTTATAGTCTCTGGCCTGTAGCTGCTCGGGAACCCGAGTGGAGGAAGATTGAGGGTGAAGCAAGTTTGAGGGCGCGCCCAGGAGTTATGTTTGGACACAGTTTGAGGTGTCGATGTGATATCACGTGGAGTTGTCAGGTGAGCAGGTGAAGGTGTGAGCCTGGCGTTCAGAGTCATGCGGATTGCAGGTTTGAGCTCGGGTGTCATCAGCATGACCACTGCGTGGAGCCAGGGGACTGGAGGTCACTGAGACGTGGGGCGGCGAGGCCTGGGGCCAGGGTGTCATGCTCCCACTTCCGCACTAAGAGGCCGGCGAGATGAGGAACCAGCAAGACAGACTGGCCAGGACTTCTAGAGAAGCAGCAAGGCAGCTGGGAGAGAGTGAGCAGCCACGCTGGATGCTGCTCATGGTCAAGTCTCACAAGAACCGAGACCTGACTTAGGTCTCACTAGTTAGAGGTCATTGGCCATCTTCTTAAAAACAATTTTAATTTTTCAGTTACAGTTGACAAACCATATTAGTTTCAGTTGTACAGCATAGTGTTTAGACATTTGTATATCTTGCGAGGGGGTCATCCTGATAATTCCAGTCCCCATCTGACACCATACGTAGTTATTACAGTATTATTGACTATGTTCCCCATGCTGTGCTCTGCATCCCTGTGCCTGTCCGTATATCTGGGAATTTGTACATATTAATCCCTTCCCCTTTTCCATTCATCTTCCCTCCCATCTGGCACCCATCAGTTTGTTCTCTGTACCTAAGTTTGTTTTTTTTTGTTTGCTCATTTGTTTGTTAGATCCCACATGTAGGAGAAATTACAGGACTTTGTCTTTTTCTGCCTGACTTATCTCACTTAGCATAATACCCTCTAGGTCCATTCTAGTTGTCGCAAATAGTAAGATTTTATTTTTGTATTGCCAAGGAATATTCCATTGTATGTGGGTACCAGTCTTTATCCATCCGTCTATCTATGCCTATTGTAAATAATGCTGCAATGAATATAGGTGTGCATATATCTTTTTGAATTAGTGTTTTGGATTTCTTCGTACGCTCAGTAGTGGAATTTCTGGGTCATAAGGTAGTTCTGTTTTTAAGTTTTTGAAGAACCTTAAACTGTTTTCCATAGTGGCTGTACCAAGTTGCAGTCCCAATAACAGGTTTTCCTTTCTTCTGCACCCTTACCAACACTCACCGTTTGTGGATTTATTGATAATGGCCATTCTGACAGGTGATACCTCACTGCCGTTTTAATTTTCATTTCTCTGATGATGATGAGCATTTTCTCATACGTATATTGGCCCTATGTGTGTCCTCTTTGGAGAAATTATTCACATCCTCTGCCCATTTATTAATTGGATTGCTTGTTTGTTGTTGTTTG
>NW_011888821.1:5290140-5290465 GCF_000151845.1 Pteropus vampyrus | reverse complement strand
TTTCTGTTCCATTCATCTATGTATCTGTTTTTTAATTTTAATTTTTCAATTAGAGTTGACATTTAATATTTTGTATTAGCTTCAGGTGTTCAGCACAGTGCTTAGAGATTTATATAATTTACAAAGTGATCCCCCAATTAGTCTAGTACCCACCTGGCACTACACACAGTTATTTCGATGTTATTGACCATATTCCCTGTGCTGTCCTTCACATCCCCATGACTGTTTTGTAACTATCAGTTTATACTTCTTAATTCCTTCACCCTTTTCACCCAGCCCCTTCCCATCTGACCATCACCAGTTTGTTCTCTGTATTTATGAGTCT
>NW_011888821.1:5289747-5290090 GCF_000151845.1 Pteropus vampyrus | reverse complement strand
TTTTTTTTGTTATTTAGATTCCATATATAAGTGAAATCATAGGATATTTGTCTTTCTCTGTCTGACTTATTTCACTTAGCATAATACCGTCTAGGTCCATCCATGTCGTTGCGAGTAGTAAGATTTTTTTTTTTTTATGGCTGAGTAGTATTTCATTGTATGTATGCACCGCATCTTCTTTATTCAGTTGTCTATTGAAGGCACTTAGGTTGCTTTGATATCTTAGCTATTGTAAATAATGCTGCAAAGAATATAGCGTGCACATATCCTTTTGAATTAGTGTTTTGGATTCCTTTGGATAAATGCCCAGTAGTGGAATTGCTGGGTCTTGTGGTAGTTCTAT
>NW_011888821.1:5288166-5289697 GCF_000151845.1 Pteropus vampyrus | reverse complement strand
GAATATAGCGTGCACATATCCTTTTGAATTAGTGTTTTGGATTCCTTTGGATAAATGCCCAGTAGTGGAATTGCTGGGTCTTGTGGTAGTTCTATTGTTATTTTTTTGAGGAGCCTCCAAACTGTTTTCTTAATTTCCTTTTCTGAGTTATTGATGAATAAAATGCAACCAGTTTCTAAAAATTAATTTCGTATCCTACTACTTCTGAATTAATTTATTAGCTCTAATAGTTTTTTGGTGGATTCTTTAGGGTTCTCTATAGTATCATGTGATCTGCAAATAATGACAGTGTTCCTTGTTCCTTTCCAATTTGGTGACTTTTGTTTCTTGTCTAATAGCTGTGGCTAGGACTTGCAATACTATGTTGAATAAAAGTGGTGAAATTGGACACCCTTGTCATGTTCTTGATCTTTAAGAATAAGTTTTCAGCTTTTTTGTTGAGTGTTGTGTTAGCTGATGTATTTGTCATGTATGGCTTTCATTATGTTTAGATATGTTGCCTCTATGCCCAGTTTTCTGAGGCCTTTTATCATAAATGGATGTTGAGTTTTGTCCAATACCTTTTCTGCATCAATTGATATGATCATGTGATTTTTATCTTTCATTTTGTTTATGTAGTGTATCACATTAATTGATTTATGGATATTGAACCAACCTACGTACTAGTAATAAATCCCACTTGATCATGGTGTATGATCTTTTTAATGCATTGCTGAATTTGGTTTGCTAATTTGTTGAAAACTTTTGCATCTGTGTTTATCAAGGATATTGGACTATAACTTTCTTTTAGTGTGTGTGTTTTGCCTGGTTTTGGTATCAGGGTAATGTTGTCAAATCAGTTTGGGAGCCTTCTCAATCTTGAATTTTTTGAAATAATTTGAGAAGGATAGTTTTTAGTTGTCCTTTAATGTTTGGTAAAATTCACCTGTGAAGCCATCTAGTCCTGGACTTCTGTTTATTGAGAGTTATTTGATTACTGATTTAATTTCATTAGTAGATATTGGTCATTTCAGATTTTCTGTTTCTTCTTGGTTCAGCCTTAGAGGATTGTATGTTTTCTAGGAATTTATCCATTTCTTTCAGGTTGTTCAATTTTTTGTCATATGATTATTCATAGTATTTTCTCCTTTGTATTTCTGTAGTGTCTGTTGTCACTTTCATTTCTGATTTTATTTACTTGGGCCCTCTGTTTTTTTCTTTGAGTCTCATTAAAGGTTTATCAATTTTGTTTCTCTTTTCATAGAACCAGCTCTTGGTTTCATTGATCTTTTTTATTTTTTTTTTAAAAAAGACTATTTTGTTTATTTCTTCTCTTTATTTTTGCTCTTTATTATTTCCTTCCTTCTACTCACATAGGGCTTTGTTCTTCTTTTTCTAGTTCCTTTGGGTGTAAGCTTAGATTGTTTATTTGAGAATTTTTTTGTTTCTTGAGGTAGGGCTGTATTGCTATGAATTTTGCTCTTAGAACTGCTTTACCTGTGTCCCATAGATTTGGGATCATTGTGTCTTCATTTTCCTTTGTCTCAAAGTA
>NW_011888821.1:5286032-5287576 GCF_000151845.1 Pteropus vampyrus | reverse complement strand
CTTCTCAATCTTGAATTTTTTGAAATAATTTGAGAAGGATAGTTTTTAGTTGTCCTTTAACGTTTGGTAAAATTCACCTGTGAAGCCATCTAGTCCTGGACTTCTGTTTATTGAGAGTTATTTGATTACTGATTTAATTTCATTAGTAGATATTGGTCATTTCAGATTTTCTGTTTCTTCTTGGTTCAGACTTAGAGGATTGTATGTTTTCTAGGAATTTATCCATTTCTTTCAGGTTGTTCAATTTTTTGTCATATGATTATTCATAGTATTTTCTCCTTTGTATTTCTGTAGTGTCTGTTGTCACTTTCATTTCTGATTTTATTTACTTGGGCCCTCTGTTTTTTTCTTTGAGTCTCATTAAAGGTTTATCAATTTTGTTTCTCTTTTCATAGAACCAGCTCTTGGTTTCATTGATCTTTTTTATTTTTTTTTTAAAAAAGACTATTTTGTTTATTTCTTCTCTTTATTTTTGCTCTTTATTATTTCCTTCCTTCTACTCACATAGGGCTTTGTTCTTCTTTTTCTAGTTCCTTTGGGTGTAAGCTTAGATTGTTTATTTGAGAATTTTTTTGTTTCTTGAAGTAGGGCTGTATTGCTATGAATTTTGCTCTTAGAACTGCTTTACCTGTGTCCCATAGATTTGGGATCATTGTGTCTTCATTTTCCTTTGTCTCAAAGTACCTTTTGATTTCTTCCTTGATCTCACTGTTAACCCATTCATTGTTTAGTAGCATGTTATTTAGCCTATATGTGTTTGTGAGTTTTTCAGTCTTCTTCTAATTTTATACCATTGTGACTGGAGAAGATGCTTAATATGATTTGAGTTCTCTTAAATTTACCGAGACTTGTACTGTGGCCTAACATGTGGTACATCCTGGAAAAATGTGCACTTGAAAAGAATGTATATTCTGATTTTTGATGAAATGCTCTAATACCAATTAAGTCTGTCTGCTCTATGTGTCATTTAAGGCCACTGTTTACTTGTTGATTTTCTGTCTGGATGATCTGTGCATTGATGTTAATGAGGTTTTAAAGTGCCCTTCTCTTACAGTAATACTGTCGATCTCTCCCTTTATATCCATCAATATTTGCCTTGTGCACTTAGGTGCTCCCACATTGGGTGTGTACATGTTTATTGATCCCTTTATCATTATGAAATGCCCTTCTTTGTCTCTTATTACAGCCTTTGTTTTAAAGTCAGTTTTGTCTGATAAAAGCATTGCTGCTCTAGCTTTTTTCTTTCCGTTATCATGAAATATCTTTTACCATCTCTTTACTTTCAGTCTGCATGTGTCTTTCAATCTGAAGTGTGTGTCTTGTAGGAAGCATATGTACAGGTCTTTTGATTGAAGCATTTAGTCCATTTACACTTAAAGTAATTATTGATGGGTTTGTAGTTACTGCCATTTTATTCATTGTTTTCTGATGGTTTTTGCAGTTCTCTGTTTCTTATTCTTTTGCTCTCTTGTATGTTGGTGACTTTCTATAGTCTTGTGTTTAGAAAGGTTATATGTCTTGTATATCTCTCATTGATTTTTGGC
>NW_011888821.1:5285464-5285982 GCF_000151845.1 Pteropus vampyrus | reverse complement strand
TTCTTATTCTTTTGCTCTCTTGTATGTTGGTGACTTTCTATAGTCTTGTGTTTAGAAAGGTTATATGTCTTGTATATCTCTCATTGATTTTTGGCGTGTGGTTACCATGTGCTTCACATATACCAAGCTATGTTAATAGCAGCTTATTTTAAGTTAATGATTGCTTAAGTTTGGACACATTCTAAAATCGCTACAATTTTTACTCACCCCCTCCACATTTATGTTTTTGTTACAACTTTTTACTTCTGTTGTGCCTGTGTTTATGTGTATTCCTTAATTTATTGTTGTAATTACAAATGATATTCCTGCTTTTGCCTTTTAACCTTTATATCAGTTTTATTGTTCATCGATTCACTGCTTTTACTGTTTACCTTTGTCAGCGATATTTTTTTTCTTATATGTTCTTATCCATATATTCGATCTTCTTAATGAAGTCCTTTTAACATTTCTTGCAATACCGATGTGATGGTAATGAACTCCTTTAGCTATTCTTGTTTAGGAAGCTCTTTTTCTAACCT
>NW_011888821.1:5283935-5284924 GCF_000151845.1 Pteropus vampyrus | reverse complement strand
TTCTTATTCTTTTGCTCTCTTGTATGTTGGTGACTTTCTATAGTCTTGTGTTTAGAAAGGTTATATGTCTTGTATATCTCTCATTGATTTTTGGCATGTGGTTACCATGTGCTTCACATATACCAAGCTATGTTAATAGCAGCTTATTTTAAGTTGATGATCGCTTAAGTTTGGACACATTCTAAAATCGCTACAATTTTTAACTCACCCCCTCCACATTTATGTTTTTGTTATAACTTTTTACTTCTGTTGTGCCTGTGTTTATGTGTATTCCTTAGTTTATTGTTGTAATTACAAATGATCTTCCTACTTTTGCCTTTTAACCTTTATATCAGTTTTATTGTTCATCGACTCACTACTTTTACTGTTTACCTTTGTCAGCGAGATTTTTTTTCTTATATGTTCTTATCCATATATTCGATCTTCTTAATGAAGTCCTTTTAACATTTCTTGTAATCCTAATTTAGTGATGATGAACTTCTTCACATGAACTGCTTTTGTCTGAGAAACTCTCTCTTCTTTAATTCTAAATGATAGCTTGGTAAATAGAGCAATCTTAGTTATAGGTCCTTGCCTTTCATCACTTTGCATATTTTATGCCATTCCCTTCTGGCCTGCAAAATTTATGTTGAGAACTCAGCTACTTTTAAGATTCTCTCTTTGAAACCTTTGGCATTTTAATTATGATGTGTCTGGGTGCGGGCCTGTTGGAGACTCTCTGTGCTTCCTGGACTTGTTTGTCTATTTCTTTTGCCAGGTTAGGCAAGTGTTTGGTCATTACTTGTTCAAATAGGTTTTAAATCTCTTGCTCTCTCTTTTCTCCTTCTGGTACCCCTATGATGTGAATGTCGGTATGCTTGATGTTGTCCCAAAGGTCCTTTAAACTGTCCTCATTTTATATTATTCTCTTTTCTTTTTGCTGTTCTGTTTGGAAGTTTTCTGCTACCTTGTCATTTAGATTGCTGATTTGATCCTCTGCTTCATCTAAT
>NW_011888821.1:5278838-5282720 GCF_000151845.1 Pteropus vampyrus | reverse complement strand
CAAATAGGTTTTAAATCTCTTGCTCTCTCTTTTCTCCTTCTGGTACCCCTATGATGTGAATGTCGGTATGCTTGATGTTGTCCCAAAGGTCCTTTAAACTGTCCTCATTTTATATTATTCTCTTTTCTTTTTGCTGTTCTGTTTGGAAGTTTTCTGCTACCTTGTCATTTAGATTGCTGATTTGATCCTCTGCTTCATCTAATCTGATGTTGATTCCATCTAATGTATTCTTCATTTGAGTTATTGTATTCTTTATTTCTAACTGGTACTTTTTTATGGTTTCTATCTTTTTTTATAATTTTTTATTTTTCAGTTATAGTTGGCATACAATACTATATTAGTTTCAGGTGTTCAATAGTGTTTAGACATCTATATAACTCACAAAGTGGTCACCCCAATAAATCTAAGTGCCCTTTGACACCATACATGGTTATTTCAATATTATTGGCTCTATTCTTTATGGGAATCTTTATATCTTCATGACTGTCATAACTACCAATTTGTACTTCTCAATCCCTTCCCCCCTTTTCACTGACTCCCACAACTCCCCTCCCATCTGGTAACCCTCAAAATGTTCTCTGTATCTATGAATTTGTTTCTGTTTATTTTGTTCTTCAGATTCCACATATCCATGTAGTCGTATGGCATTTGTCTGCCACTTACTTACTCCACTCAGCACACTACTCTAGGTCCATCATGAAATGCCTTTTTCTATCTCGTTACTTTTAGTCTGTGTGTGTCTTTTAATCTCAAATGAGTCTCTTGTAGGCAGCATACGTAAGGGTCTTGTTTTCTTATCCATTCAGCCACCCTGTGTCTTTTGATTGGAGCATTTAATTATTTTCATTTGAAGTACTTGTTGATAGATATGTGGTTATTGCCATTCTTTATTTAGATTTGTGATACATATTTTTTTCTTTGTCTTAAGTCCCTCCAACATTTCCTGTAATACTGGCTTGGCGGTGATAAACTCATTTAGCTTTTTCTTGTCTGGGAAGCTCTTTATCTGTCCTTTGATTTTAATGATAACTTTTACTGGGTAAAGTAATCTTGATTGTAGGTCCTGGGTTTTCATCACTTTGACTATTTCGTGCCAAGCCCTTCTGGCCTGTAAAGTTTCTGTTGAGAAATTGGCTGGCAGCCTTATGGGTGTTCCCTTATATGTAACTAATTGCTTTTCTCTTGCTGGTTTTAAGATTCTCTCTTTGAATTTAACCTTTGGAATTTTAATTATGATGTGTCTTGGTGTGGGTCTCTTTGGGTTCATCTTATTTGGGACTCTCTGAACTTCCTGGGGTTGTATGTCTATTTCCTTCCTCGGGTTACGTAGATCTGCTACATCTCCCAGTCTTGGCAGGGTGGCCTTATATAGTAGGTGTCCCATGGGGCCTAATGGCACAGTCTCCTTGGTTACCTGAGTCGTGCATTCCTGGGATGTCTCTTGTATAGGTTGCATGTGCCCTCCTGTTGTAGTTGAGCCTTATTTGATGTTGGCTTGTCAGTGGATGGGATTGATCCTCGGGCTGACTGGCTGTGAGGACTGGCCATGACTATAGCAGATGAGCTATTGTGGGGGGTCTGACCCCATAAAGCAGGAGTTGCTTTAGTGAGGTTCTAGTGCCAACCGAGTCTGCCCTTTGGGTATGTCATTTGTGGAGCTTGTTGGGTGGTGCTCTGGTGTGGTCTGAAGATGGCCACCAGGTGTGTATATTCTGGAGCCTCTTGAGAGGGTCTCCAGTGGAGGTCAAGTTCAGCCACTGCTTGTGCCCAGCTTGGGGCCTGTTAGGAGCTACATAGTGATTTGCAATTGGTTGCTGCATGTTCTGGGCTTGGGAGTGCTTGGGAGAGGCTGTTCTGTGATCCGAGGCTGGCTGCCACTAGTGTCAGGCTTGGACCCTTTGGTGAGAACCGCTCTGTGAGCTGATATCAGTTATCACTTGTGCTGTGTTTGTGGCCAGTTAATTGAAGCAACATTTTAAGCCAAGTTTGTGGCCAGTTAATTGAAGCAACATTTTAAGCCAAGATTATGCCAGGGTTTGGGCTGTATGATGGGAGTTACAATACAAATTGAGTCTAGTCTCCACTTATGCTGGGATTGGGGTAGTTTAGCAAGGGGCGTGGGGCACACCGAGGTCAGCGGCTACTTCCTTGAGCTTTGTGGACCTTTGAGAAATTTTAGGAGTCTGCAGCATGAGCTGAAGCAGCCGCCTATGTGGAGGAGATGCTGGAGGGGCTTCAGCTGGATGCATGGGTAGGGTATGGCAGGGTCTAAGGTAACCACCAGTGTGGGGTGAACAGCGTTGGCCAGGTGGATGGAGAGCTCAGATGTGGCGCTCACTTGCGCTGGGCTGGCTGGGTTGGGGGAGAGCTCAACAAAGGAGCAATGGCACCTCCCAGCACTTCCATCCCTGGAAAGAGCTGTCCAAACCCCTGCCCCTCCCACCCCCACCCTGAAACTAGTCAATTCAGTTCCTCCTGGTATGTCCCTGGCATTTTCAAGCTGCTGCCTCTGTTCTGGAGCCCAGAGCAAGTGACATGTGAGTGAGTGAGTCTTTGCTTGGGTCCTTTACGACCTGCATGCATCTCACGAGGATGCAATCCCCACTGGTTCTCCCAGCCTGATGTTACGGTGACTGCTCTTCCTGGCACTGGTGCCCTGGGCTGGGGAGCTGGATGGGTTCTGCAGCCCCTCACTCCTCATGAGTTTCTCTTGATTTTTAATTGCCACATCATGGGTGTGAGACCTGCCTATTCTGCATCTCTGCCCCTGCTACCAGTATCAACGTGGCTGCTGCTACTGCTACTTTTTTCTTATATGTTTTTATTTTTTTATTTTTAATTACAGCTGACATTCAATATTATATTACTTTCAGATACACATCATAGTGGGTAGACATTTATATAGTTTATGAAGCGATCCCCCTGATTAGTCTAGTACCCACCTGGCACCATACATGTTTATTAAAACATTATTGACTATATTCCCCCATGCTGTACTTTACATCCCTGTGACTATTTTGTAACTACCCATTTGTATTTCTTAATCCCTTCATTTTTTTCATCCAGCCCCCCAAGCCCCCTCCCATCTGGATAACATCAGTCTGTTCTCTATTTACGAGTGTTTCTGTTTTGGTAGTAGGTTCATTTTGTTTTTCAGATTCCACATATCAGAGAGATCATAGGGTATGTGCCTTTCTCTGACTTATTTCACTTAGTATAATACCCTCTAGGTCCATCCAAATTGTCACAAATAGTAAGATTTTTATTTTCACATTGTTAAGTAATATTCCATTGTATATATGTACCTCCTCCTCTTTATCCATTCGTCTATCCATGGACACAGGCGGCTTCCATATCTTGGCTATTGTAAATAATACCGCAGTGAACATAGGGGTGCATACGTCTTTTCAAATTAGTGTGTTGGATTTCTCTAGATAAATACTCAGTAGTGGCATTTCTGGGTCATAAAGTAGTTCTATTTTTAATTTTTTGAAGAACCTCCAAACTTTTTCCATAGCGGCTGCACTAATTTGCAGTCCCACCGACAGGGTTCCCTTTCCTCCACATCCTCCCCAACGCTGGCTGTTTGTGATTTATTGATGATAGCCATTCTGAAAGATGTGAGGTGGTTTTAATTTGCATTTCTCTAATTAGTGACATTGAATCTCTTTTTATATGTCTTTCATATGGCCATCTGTATGACCTCTTTGAGAAATGTCTATTCAGGTCCTCTGCCCATTTTTAATTGGATTGTTTGTCTGTTTGGCGTTGAGTTGCATGAGTTCTTTATAGATTTTGCATATTAACTCTTTATCAAACTTATCATTGGCGAATATCTTCTGCCATTCAGCGTGCTGTCTTCATTTTTGTTTTATGGTTTTC
>NW_011888821.1:5275945-5277973 GCF_000151845.1 Pteropus vampyrus | reverse complement strand
TTTTCCCTGTTGAGATAATGTTAACAGTATGTTTGTCATGTAGGGCTTTGATTATGTCGTAGTATGTTCCCTCTGTCCCCACTTTGCTTACAGTTTTTATCACAAATGGATGCCGGATGTTGTCAGACACTTTTTCTGCACCTACTGATATGATTATATGATTTTCATCTTTCATTATGTTTATGTGGTATGTCACACTAATTGATTTGTGGTTATTGAAGCAACTTTGCATACCAGGAATAAATTCCACTTGGTCACGGTGTATGATCTTTTTAATGTGTTGCTGAATTTGGTTTGCTGATATTTTGTTGAAGATTTTTGCATGTGCATTCATCAAGGATATTGGCCTTTATTTATTTTTGTAATGTCTTTGCTCGTTTTGTAATGTCTTTGCTGGTTATGGTGGCCTCATAAAATGCAGTTGGGTGCCTTTCTTGTTCTTGAAGTTTTTGGAATAGTTTGAGATGAATGGGCGTTAATTCTTCTTTGAATATTTGGCAAAATTGGCTTGTGAATGAGGCTTCATCTTTATCAGTGCTATAACTAACCTTGAGTTACAGGACTTCTGTTCAGCTCGTTGCGGGTGGTTCTCAATGGGGTGGTTCTGTAACTTAGTTGTAATTTTGACGTCGCTGTGGGAGGAGGTGAGCACAGCCTTTATCTGCTTCACTGTCCTGACCAGAACAAGTCAGTCCATTGGTCATGGTAAAAAGGAGCAGTTTCAGGTCAGTGGCTGGCAAATGTCAGATGGGAGGGGTTCGAGAGCGAGTGGGAGGAGAGGAACATGGAGACCGTGTACGAGAGGAAAGCTGGACAAGTCAGGATAGTGCAGGTAATGCCGTGGTAACAAACAGCACCTGGAAGTTACTGTCTTCACACGACAACAGTTTCTTTTTAGTAACATGTCTTTAACATAGGTCAGCCCGAGGCTCTTGTCATTGGAATTACACTGTCGCCCAGGTTGGTAGAGGGTCTCTCAACATGAACTGGCATGATCGCCATGGGTTGAGCCGGGCAGGCACATTGTGCATCAGCCTTCTGAGCTTCCAAACAAGTCACAGGGCCTAATGATAAAGGGGCGTCAAGGAGGAGCACCAGTGAATAACATGAAAAGCATACCCGCGGCTAAACTGTCTTGCAAATCATCCATTCACAAGCAGTGCCGAGGGTGTCCCGCTGCGGGGGGAGTCACTCCGGGGACAGAGCTGGTGCTGGTACCTACGGCCAAGTCCTGTCCTCGCTAAGCGCGCCGCGTAAGGCGTGGACCAGCCACGTGCGTGTAAATGGTAATGAAACAGAAAACAGTGTGGGGCGTGGGGTGTGCAGGTCTCTCCAAGTCACGGTGTCAGGATTCGGGGCCACCAGAGCCACCATGGTCTGCGGATGTGTGTCCGTCTAACCCCACAGGAGCTGTTGGTGAGTTTTAAGCACAGGGATGACATGATCTGGTGGTATTTTTAAAACATTATTTGGTCCACTGGGATAACTCAGCAGTAAAAGAGGATGAATTATTGATACACACAACACCAGGGATGAATCTGGGAGACATAATGCCGAGCAGAAGAAGCCAGATTCAGTGAGTGTGCACTATACAACTAGATTTATGTGATGCCCAGGTATAGGTAAGCTAATCTATGGTGATAGAAATTGGTAAGTAGATGGGAATTAATTGGTGAGGGGCGGGAGGGAACTTTCTGGGAAGAGGAAATCCTCCGTCTTGTTTTGTGAGGTGGTTGCACTGGTGTAAGTCACAGACATATTGCATATACGTACACACACCTATTGCATTTTATGTAATTTACATATATACACATATATGTGTACATTTATGCATGTGTGTGTGTTGAGGGATAGAATGGAGACCAACTGGCAGTGTGTGCTATGTTCCAGGTGAGGGCCGACGGTCACCTGGACGAGAGTGGTGGCAGAAGTAGATGGATTTGAATAACATATTAGTTGCTTCCTGGAGCTGCTGTAACAAATTACCACAAACTTAGTGGCTTAAAATAATGTAAATTTATTCTCCAG
>NW_011888821.1:5258155-5275895 GCF_000151845.1 Pteropus vampyrus | reverse complement strand
CAGTGCCGAGGGTGTCCCGCTGCGGGGGGAGTCACTCCGGGGACAGAGCTGGTGCTGGTACCTACGGCCAAGTCCTGTCCTCGCTAAGCGCGCCGCGTAAGGCGTGGACCAGCCACGTGCGTGTAAATGGTAATGAAACAGAAAACAGTGTGGGGCGTGGGGTGTGCAGGTCTCTCCAAGTCACGGTGTCAGGATTCGGGGCCACCAGAGCCACCATGGTCTGCGGTTGTGTGTCCGTCTAACCCCACAGGAGCTGTTGGTGAGTTTTAAGCACAGGGATGACATGATCTGGTGGTATTTTTAAAACATTATTTGGTCCACTGGGATAACTCAGCAGTAAAAGAGGATGAATTATTGATACACACAACACCAGGGATGAATCTGGGAGACATAATGCCGAGCAGAAGAAGCCAGATTCAGTGAGTGTGCACTATACAACTAGATTTATGTGATGCCCAGGTATAGGTAAGCTAATCTATGGTGATAGAAATTGGTAAGTAGATGGGAATTAATTGGTGAGGGGCGGGAGGGAACTTTCTGGGAAGAGGAAATCCTCCGTCTTGTTTTGTGAGGTGGTTGCACTGGTGTAAGTCACAGACATATTGCATATACGTACACACACCTATTGCATTTTATGTAATTTACATATATACACATATATGTGTACATTTATGCATGTGTGTGTGTTGAGGGATAGAATGGAGACCAACTGGCAGTGTGTGCTATGTTCCAGGTGAGGGCCGACGGTCACCTGGACGAGAGTGGTGGCAGAAGTAGATGGATTTGAATAACATATTAGTTGCTTCCTGGAGCTGCTGTAACAAATTACCACAAACTTAGTGGCTTAAAATAATGTAAATTTATTCTCCAGGGGCTCTCGAGGCTAAGCGTCCCAAGTCAAGGTGTTGGCAGGGCCAGTCTGAAGGTCCGAGGGGAGGACCCTTCCTGCCGCCTCCAGTTGCTCGGCGTTGCCCTCCATCCTGGGCTCGTAGCTGCATTATTCCGGCCTCTGCCTCTGTCTTCACAGGCCTTCCCCTCTGTATGTCCTGATCCAGTGTCACCTCATCTTAATTTAATTACACCTGCAGAGGCCTAATTTCCAAATAAGGCCACACTCTGAGGTTCAGGCTGACATGGATTTTAGGGGACACTAACAACCCAGTACGTACAGAGTTGGGAGGTAGAGCAGAAGTGATTGAATATGGTGGGAAAGGGTGATGGAAGAAAGAATCAAGTGTGACTCAAGTTTTAGCTTGAACAACAGGGGAAGGGTGCCCTTGACCATGACATGGGGCAGCTGAAGGAGGAGCGAGACTAGGGGAATTCTGTTTGGGGCCCGTTGAGTTTGAGATGCGTATTAGACTTTCCCGTGGGAGACTGAATGAATAAATTGTGGTATCATGAGTATATGGATGGTGTTCAAAGCCACGGATAAGATCCCCTGGAGGGAGTGTAGACAGGGAAAAGAGGCTGAGTCTCTAACACTAGAAGGTTTTGAAATGGATGGAGAGAGAGAAGTACCAGCAGCATTTGCGATCCTTCAAATAAATACACAGACACAGGAATGCACGTTACAGTAACAACAGTAAAAGGGAAAGAAAAAGGTGACATTTTAAGACACTCGGTTGCACTACAGAGATAAATCAGAAATATTTTCCACATGTTTAACTTGACAAAGCAACCTACACAAATTCTCCTAATTCATTTCAAGTGGGATAAGAAAACTCTTTTGATTTTCAAAGAATGAAATATCTATCATCATATTGAGCATCAGGAATGTTCCAGCCTCTGGTTGGTCCAGGCTCGCTTCCCCTTCCTCGTGATGGTTAGGCTCCCACAGAAAGAACTTGCAGGAGACCCACTCTGCATGGGACACAGGACGCGCCTGGCACAGGGCACAGGGCGCCTTCCAAAAGAGTTCTGCTTCCATGGGGACAGTCTACAGAGCACCCCTGGGATGTGAGGGTAAAATGGGGTCTCAGGATCCCAGCGATGTATTGGGGGCCCGGACATAACCCACCTGCTGGTTCAGAGGTCATAGCTGCCTGGGCAGGGCGTTTAAGAGTAGGTGAGCTTGAGAGTCCCACATACTGCCCGCTTGGGGGGCAGGCACAAGTGGGGTGCAGCCAGAGCCTTTATCTGCTGGGCTGTTACAAGTCAGGGCCAAGGTCCAACTGGCATCTTCTTGGCCAGCTTTTCGGAAAAATGTCATGGATGAAGGAGGATAATTGTGCCTTTTAACCAGGAGATGTGGTGAAGAGTCGTAAGAGCGAATGATCATTCATTCATTCATTCATTCATTCATTCATTCATTCATTATTTATTTGACAAATATCTCCTGAGTGTCCCCTATGCTCCGGCAATGGGAATGCGACAGTGAACAAATCCAGCATAGCCCATTCCCTCTCGCGCTTGCTCTGGCAGTGGCAGCTGCCATTGTCAATAGGTAAATTTACAAGTAAGTATTAAATCATCCATACACGCTGCAGGGTTTATGAGAGTCACGTGGGGGAGGGAACGATGGTAGACCAGAAAATTGGGGAAGGCTTCTCTGGGAAAGCGATGTTTAAACTGGAGGCAAAGAACGAGTGAGCCAGGCAGAGCAGGCGGGGAGGGCGATCCAGGCGTGTGCTGTGTGTGGCGGGGGGCTGGCATTTGCAAAGGGACTGGGGTAGGTGAGGGCTCGGTGCACCGGAGTCGGGGGAAGATCAGAAGGTGGACGCCAGGGGCGCAGGGGAGAGAAAGGCCCAAGGAGCGTTTGGAAAGTTGGGCCTGAGTGTGAGCACTGGGAGCAGGAGGGACAAGAGGAGGTGGCATATGTGTGCCAGGCGAGATTTGTGGGGCCATCGGTCCATCTAGGAGCCCAGACCAGAGGTTCAGTGTCCCCACAGTGAGTGCAAACTCAGGTTCCAGGTGTGGAGTTTGGTCCTAGCTTCGGCCCTCAGCTGTGGGGTTACCTCGGACAAGCCCCCCGATGTGTCCGATCACAGGGACCCTGCCCGTGGGGATCAGGAGTGTAAAGCCCACGGCACGCGCCTGGCACGGAGTGACTGCTCCACAGCAGAAGCTGTTACCCCATCGCCCGAGGGGTGGCTCAGTCAGCTCTCCAAAGGGATGGAGCGGAGGGTGCTGGTCACCCAGCACTCAAAGCTGGATTTCAGCGGCTGCGGACCCTGAAACTTCAGTGACGTCTGACCCCAGCCACTCCGTCACGTGCCTGAGGACCAGCGGGCCAAGCGGTGGGCATTCTCCTCCGTTCTTGCCAGCCTCTCGGGGGCTCTTCTGGCTTTGATGCCATCCCAGCACACGGCACGCAGCCCTAGTCCGCTGCCCTCCATCCAGGCCGCCCACTGAGCACGTGCTGCAGGCCTGTCCTTCGCCGGGTGACTTAACCTATCTGCTGACCTTGGCTGCGTCCAGCTTGCCTCTGACATCTCACTTGTGGGCTTCTCCATCACCAGCCGCCCAAGGTCAGGTCCCCATATGGGCCGGCTTCCTCCACTGCGGGCGGGTCTGGGGTCAAGGGCTGAAGTATTGTCCGTGACCCCACGTGGGAGAGGTCTTTAACCCAGAGCCTTGTGATGGCAACACGAGGGTGTGCTGGGAACTCCCAAACCCATGTAGTGGTGTGTGAGCCCGCAGCCTCAGGCCGACCTGGGGGCAGATGCCCAGCCCTGCCCCTCCACTGTGGGGTTACCTCGGACAAGCCCCCCGACGTGTCCAGGAGGCTTAACCTCTCCGGGTGGACTTGGCTTCTGCTAAACAGAGAAGATGACGCTGCCTCCCTCGTGGGGCTGCCGTGGGGATTGAATGGCATGATGCAAAGAAAGTGTGTTCACCGCGCCCGGCATGGAGCAGGCGCCCAGCGTGGGAACGGAGGCCCTGCCCCCTGGTCAGGCAGTTTAGGGCTGGGGTCTCGGATCCCCTATGTGCCAGCTGTGTGATCTCGACAAGGTGACGTTCATTTAAAATAGGGATTATTGTGTGCGCCTCAGCTATTAGCGGGTTAAACGCAGTCATCTGCACATAATGCTAAGAATGGCGTCTGGCCCGCAGTTGGCACGCAGATCACTTGCGGTTACTAGAGCGTGCCAGGTGAAAGCCAAGGTCGTTTGAATTTGTGAGAGGAGTAAAGCTGGGAGGAAGAAAAGAATTAGTCCAGATCTGCCTGCAGATGTGGTTCTCGCTGAGGTGTTTCTCCCTCAGAGCGTGTGCGCGTGCTGTTCCCTCTGCCTGAATGCTGTTCCCTTCGTTTTTACGAGACCAGTTTCTGCGTCCCCTCTGGGTCTCAGATTAAACACTGCCGCCCGAGGGAGCCTTTCCCTGTCTGCTGGCGTGAATCTTGCCTGTGTCCGTGAGTGTAAAGGTCGTGCACGTCTGGGGAGGAGTGTGCCTGGCCTGGGACCTGGCTGTGCACCGCAGCTTTCTAGCTCCAGCTCCCAGGAGACTTCCCACCAAGAAGCATGGCCTGGGGGGCATCGAGGTGGTACTTGGCTTTGGGGTGCCTTCACCCCAGTGCAGAGCTCTCTGATAAATGGGGCTGGAAGGAGGGTGGCTCTGATTCACGACCAAATAGGGCCTCCCTCCCATACCTCCCACCCCCTCGCAAGGCCCCTAGTGTCTTACAGTTGACTGGCTCCGAGGCCAAAGAGCCTGGGAATAAAGGGTGGAAACACAGGACCTTTTCGAGGGTCCCGAGTGACCCGCTCTGGGGGCATGGCTGCGTGGGACTCTGTGACAGCGCCACACTGCCGTGCATCCAGCCTCCCCGGGCCTCGGTTTACCCCCGTGAGGTGGGGTAGTAGTGGCCCCGGCCTCGCAGGGCTGTGTGGGGAGAGGACAAGTCGTTTGTGCAAAGGACTCCGCCCGGGCCTTATCCCGCAGGCGCTCGGTGACACGTCTACCTCTGTCACCACTGCTGCCACCTCTACTGCCCATGTCCTCCAGTGCGGTCCCCAGTCCCATGTCCTCCAGTGCAGTCCCGTCTGGAGAAGGGGCTTCACCTGGAGCTTGTTGGAAATGCACATTCTCGGGCCTCATCCAGCCCCCCAGGAGAAGTCCCGGGGTGAGCCCCACAACCTCGGAGCTAACGAGCCCTGTGAGCGATAGCAGGGCATGCTCAGTACCCACCAGGTCCTGAGGTGGGGGTGGGTTTGAGCATCGCTCACGGGCAGCCGGGAGCTGAGGGCCAGACGCTGAGACGCCTCCCGAGGGGACCAGGAGCAGGGCCCAGGGCTGTCGGCCTCTGCTGGTCCTGTTCTCACCATGTTTAGTGTCCCTGTCCCCAAGGTGATGGGGACAATAGGGATGTTCCTGAGGCAGAAGATGCCCTGTCTGAACCCCAGACCCACTGGTGACCCAGGCGACGGCTTGTCAGGCCACTCTGGGAGATTCACAAGTGCAAAAACCTGTGCACATAGGACTCCCCCAGAGTCGTCTCCTGCTTCTCTGCTGGGGCTCTGCTCACAGGAAGCCCGGCGATCAGTGTCGTGCTCAGGAAAAGCTCCGCAGGGTGCCCGCAGAACGGCAGCGTGAAGTGGCAACCAATGTCCTTTCTCTGGAAAAGGCATATTTTGCCTGAGCTGCTCCTTTCCTCAGTACCCGGGGGAGTGAGTAGGGAGCAAAGGTGAGGGTGTGACAGGAGCCCCCTCCCCCACGCCGAGCACATTGTGCCCCCATAAAGCCTTGCAGCGCCATGTGGCTGTGGGCGGGTCCCAACAGCTCTCTGAGCCTCAGTTTCCTCCTAGGCGTCATCATCACCAGCAATAATGGGGTGCCGAGACAGACGGGGCTGTGCAGATGTACCAGTGACTCTAGGAAAGGCACGGGGCCAATGTGGAGGACCCCGTCCCATCAGGGTACCCCACTCATCAAGGCTCGCGGATGCCCAGCATGAGGCCCGGTAATGCCTTGATTACCAGTTAATGACATGGACGCTGAAAGTATCCTCAGACCCCAAACCCCTCAGCTGAGGATGGGAGGCCGTTGCCTGCCGCCCACATCTGTTATCCAGTGGGCTGCACGGCCGCCATCAGGATGAGAGTCCAGGTGTCCCACCTCCCCGCCGCCTCGTGGCAGATTCGCAGGCCCCGAGGGGGGAGGAGAACAGGAAGGGTCACCGTGGACCTCTGCTGCACATTGCCCTCGCAGAGTCCCGCTGGGGAGGGGGACCGAGGCCCCAGGGTGACCCCAGCTTGTCCGTGTGCACCCAGCTGTTGAGAGGACAGGGGGACTCAAACCACGTTCTTCCCAGATCCCAAAGCCAAACCACGAGTGAGCAGGTCGGTCCTGGTTGGTCTCTGCAGCCTTGACGCCAACGCCGTGTGTGTCTGCTGAACGGATGCGTGACCCTGAGAATAATCACAGGGACTGGCCCCTTGGGACAGTCCTCGCAGGGCAGAGCCCAGGTGTCCGTTTAACATGATAAACAGGGAGGCTTAAGCCCTACAGCCAGTAAGTTGCAGAGTCAAGGTCTGAACTCAAGTCCTTGTGATTCCAAGGCCTTGCTTATTTTATTTTCATTTTTTTTTTTACCATCATAAAATACATTCAACATAAAATTTACCATCTGAACCATTTTTAAGTGCGCAGTTCAGTGGCATTAAATACTTCATCACGTTGTACGGCCGCCACCACCATCCATCGCTGTAACTCCATCTTGCAAAACTGAAAATCCGTAGCCACAAAGTGACTCCCCCTCCGCCTGCCCCAGCCTTTGGAATTCACCACCTACTTCCTGTCTCTATGAGTTCGTCTGCTCTAAGTGTCGCATGTAAGTGGAATCATACAGTATGAGCCTTTTTGTGACCGGCTTATTTCCCTCAGCGTGACATCCTCACGGTTCATCCCTGCTATAGCGTGTGTCGTCAGCATTTCCTGCACATGCATAGTCTGCGTAGACCCCATTTTGCTTGTCCAGTCATCTGTCCGTGGAGGCTTCCACGTTTCAGCCACCGTGAAGAACACTGCTGTGAACAGGGGTGTACAAATAACTCTTTGAGACCCTGCTTTCAGTTCTCTTAGGTTTATGTCCACAAGTAGAATTGCTTATATTATGGTAATTCTATGTTTAATTTTTTTGAGGAACCACCGTACTGTTTTCTATAGCAGCTGCACCAATTTACATTCCCACCAACAATGCACGTTTCCAAGTTCCAATTTTCCTCATTTTCACCAATGCTTATTTTTTTTTTTTTTTTTGATAGTAGCAGTCCTAGTGGGTATGAGACGGTATTTCATTATAGTTTTGATTTGCATTTCCCTGGTGATTACTGGTGTTGAGCATCTTCTCATGAGCTTATTGGTCATGAGCTTATGGTATATTGTCTTAGGTGAAATGTCTGTTCAAGTCCTTTGCCCATTTTTAGAATGGGTCGTTTTTTTTGTTTGTTTGTTTTTTTAGGAGTTTTCCTATGTATTTTGGATATTAATCCCTTACCAGACATATATGATTTGCAAGTATTTTCTCCCATTTGGTGGGTTGTGCTTTTTTAGTTCAGGAAAGGTGTCCTGACTGTTGATACTGTCTTTGCACAAAATTTAAAAAATTTAAAAAATTTCGTAAGTCCAATTTGTCCGTTTTTTCTTTTGTTGCCTATGTCTTTGATGTCATATCCAAAAACAAAAAAAAAAAGGCACTGTTGTCTTGTCCCTGATCTTAGAGGAATAGCTTTCAGTCTTTCACCATTGAGTATATGTCATGTTTGCTCTTTGTTTTCATATATGGCTTTTATTATGCTGAGGTAAATTCCTTCTATTCCTGGTTCGTAGAGTGTTTTTACAAAAGGGTGTTGAATTTTGTTAAATGATTTTTCTGTATCTATTGAGGCGATCAAATTTTTTTTCCCCTTCATTCTGTTGATGGGACATACTACATTGACCAATTTTCATATATTTAACCACCCTTTCATTCCAGGAATAAACTCCACTTGGTCATGGCGTATAATTATTATTACTTTTTTGGCATCAATATTCAAAGAAATGGGTCTGTAGTTTTCATTTCTTGTGGTGTCCTAGTCTGGCTTAGTAGCAAAGCAATGCTGGCCTCATAGAATGAGTTAGAAAGTGTTCCCTTTTTCACAATTTTTGGGAAAAGTTTGAGGATTGGCATTAGTTCTTTAAATGTCCAGCAGAATTCACCAGTGAAGCCATAAGGTCCGGGCCTTTCCTTTGTCAGGAGATTTTTGATTACTGATTCAATTTCCTTACTAGTCATAGGTCTATTCAGATATTCTATTTCTTTGAGTCAGTCTCGTGTTTCTAGGAATCTGTCCATTTCATCTCAGCCAACTTTACGGCATACGATTATTCACACTAGTCTTATAATCCTTTTTATTTCTGTAGAATCTGTAACGGCTCCATTTTCATTTCTGATTTCAGGAATTCGAGTCTTCTCTTAGTCCAACTAGCTAAAGGTTTGTCAATTTTGTTCATCTTTTCAAAGGGCCAACTTTGGGTTTCATTAATTTTATGGCTTCTCATTTCTTTGGTTTATCTCTGCTCTAATCTTTATTCCCCTCCTTCTGCTAACTTTGAGTTTGTTCTTTTTCTAGTTCCTGAGGTCGTAAAGTTAGGTTGTTGGTTTTAGGTCTTTCTCGTGTTTTAATGCAAACATTTATAGATTTCCCCCTTCGCCCTGCATTCACTGCAGCCTATACGTTTTGGTGCGCTGTGGTTTTGTTTTCACTGGTCTCAAAGTATTTTCCCACTTCCCTTGTGATCTCTTCGATCCATTGGTTGGTTAGAAATGTGTTGTTTAATTTCCAGAAAGTCGTGAATTTTCCAGTTTTCCTTTTTGTTTTTGGTTTCTAACTTCATCCCCTCGTGGTTGGAGAAGACACTTCGTGCAATATCTTTTAAATCCGTTGAGATGTAAGTTATGGTCTAACATGTGGCCTTGTCCTGGGAAAGTGCCCGTCGTGTGTGTGTGCTCTCATTGGGTGGAGTGTTCTGTATGCATCTGGTAGATTTAGTGGGTCTACTGTTTGTTCGAGCCCTCCGTTCCCTTCCCTATCTCCTCTCTGGTTCTGTCCATTATCGACAGTGGGTACCGAAGTTGCCAACTATTGTTGCAGTATTGTCTATTTTGATTCTGTCAGGTTTTGCTTCCTATGTTTTGATAGTAAATCATTAGGTGCATAAATGTTTATAATTGTTATATCTTCTTTCTTAGTGAAACTTTTATTAATCTATGATGTCCTTCTTTGTCTCCTGTAAACTTTTTTGATTTAAAATCTATTTTGTCTTATATTAGTATAATCATTCCTGCTCTCCTTTGCTTACTATTTGCAATATATCATTTTTCGTGCTATCATTTTTCGTGCTTTCATTTTCAACCTAATATTTGTGGCTTTGGTTCCAAAGTGAGTCTCTTGTAGACAGCATATAATCAGATCATGTGTTTTTATTCATTCTGCCAATCTTTGCTTTGATTGGAGAGTTTATTTACATTCAAAGAAGGTCCTGCTAAGGATGGATTTCTGACATTTTCGCTATTTGTTTCCTGTATGCCTTATAGCTTTTTTGGTCCCTCATTTCCCGCACTTCTGTCTTTTGCGTTTATTTTGTTTTTCACTAATATGTTTAAGTTCTTTTCTCATTTCCTTTTGTGTATATGCATTAGTTTTCTTTTTGTTTGTTTTCTGCATACAACCATCATATCTCTTTGGATGTTTAATTCATTCCTAAGAATTTTGATTCTATTTGGTGCTATTAGAACTGTTTTCTTAATTTCATTTTTTAAAATTCCCATTTGAAAAGACCCCCGTCCCCTTTGGCAACAAGCAGCTAGTTCTCTATATCTGTGGGTCCGTTTCTGTTTTTGTTTATTCACTTGTTTAGATTCCATATAAGTGAAATCATACGATATTTGTCTATCTCTGACTTATTTCACTTAGCATCATATCCTTTAGGTCTGTCCATGTTGTCACAATGGCCAGGCTTCATTCTTTTTGATTGCTGAATAATATTCCACTGTGCATCCATTATCGATGGGCATTGTTTTCTTTGTGATTACGATGAGGAGCATGTCTAACATCCTAAAGTTATTCTGAATAATAATTTGAACTGACATCAGCTTAACTTCAGTAACCTACGAAAACCTAGCTCTTTTTGGCTCCATCTCCACCCTTTTCAGTTGCTTATGTTACAAAATCGCATCTTTATACCTCGCGTGCGCCAAAACATAAACTAACAAATCTTTTAATTGCATTAATCTCTTAAACTATGTAGAAAACAAAACGTGGAGTTAAAAACCAAAGTTACAAGCCAATAATACCGGCTCGTCCACGAGCTCGTTACCTGGGCTCGACCACGTCTGGGCTTTTGCCCAGCAGATGTGGAAGACGGGGAGGGGACTGAATTCTGGGGGCAGTGGCGATCATCATGGCCCTGGGTCCAATGCCGGGAAAGAGGTGGCTTGGCAAGAATACGTGAGGAGGACAGAGGGGCTTCTTTTTAAAAATGATGGATTAGGGGTCACGAAGCACTCGGAGAGTCGTTACTGTGGGGAAGACAGAAGTGGATCAGAGACGATCTGACGTCGGGAGTTCGCGCGTGGCACAGTTGTGCCGTCCGCGTCTCCACGAGGCACACGTGGCCCAGGAGAAGCCTCTGGAGAGGGAGGGGCTGGGAGAACTGCACCCAGGCATCAGCCGGGGCCCCGGTGGGCGGAGGCCAGCGAGCGGGGTGCGCCCCCATCCCCCGCACCCCCATCCCCCTCCGGCCCCCCTCTCCGCCCCTGAGTGAGGAGCCGGGGCGCAGGGGTCCCCGCGAGGCCGAGCCTCAGTGCGGGGGCGTCCCGGGGGGGGGGGGCACGCGCTTCAAAGAATCGATGTTTTCAGGCGACGAGGTTTAAAATAGGGAAACCGAGAACCGGGAATATGGGCCGAGGGAGGGGAAAAGAGCCCGGGGAGAGCTCCGGGGAAGCCGGTCCTCGGTCCTCGGGAGAGAGGGCTGTGCGGGGGGCCGGCCGGGAGCGCGACGCTCCACTGAGGGGCTCGGGACGCAGCGACGGAGGGGAGGCTGGGGCCGGAGGGCGGCCACGAGACCCGCGCCCCGAGCACAGTGGGAGCCGTTCCCCCAGGGTCTCCTCGGAGCTGGGGGACCCGGTCTGTGCTTCGTCTCGTCGTCTCGTCGTCTGCTGGAAGGCAGAACAAGGCACCCAATTCTCAAGCCAGAGGCCGCCACCCACACATGCGCCCCCGGACCTGGGCGCCCCGGCGCGCGTCAGCCCGCAGTGGCCCACTGAGGTCCGCAGTGACGCCCTGGCGCGGCCCTGCTCGGAGCCCGCCTGGTGTGGCGGTTTGAGTTATGTATACTCGTGCCCGGGCTCTTATTATCCGGGGAAACTTGATCTTCTCAGTTACTATCATGAGGTTAAAAAGGTAAAGTCGCTTGCTATATGGTCTGGATTTTAAAGCCAAGGTAATTTCGCGCGCGCGCGCGTGTGTGTGTGTGTGGCAGTGTAGCATTTCTCATCCTACAGGTCGCAGCTTAAATGTCACTACTGCCGAGGGAACCCCTTGGCTCTCAACCTGGGACCACCCCTCATTCGGGTGACATGTGGCCATATCTGGAGACATTTCTGGTTGACACAACTGAAAGGGTTCTGCTGGGATCTAGTAGGTGGGGGCCCGGGATGTCGCAAACGTGCTCCAGTGCCCGGGACCCCCCACAGCAGTGCTCCAGCCCCGAGTGTCAGCGGTGCCCGGCCATGGGTGAGAAACCCCAGCCTGGACTCCTTAGAGTAGATCCTGGGCCCCGTTATTCTTTCTCCAACCCCTGCTGACTCCTTCGTGGCACTCACTGCAGTCTATCTGGAGGCTGACTTTAAAACATTCCTTTTACTGTCGGTCTGCCTCACGGCATAGGTCCTTTCTGACTTGTTCACCGCCACGTGCCCAGTGCCTGGCACGATGCCTGATATACAGTAGGTGCCCAATAACTATCTGTTTCTCAGTGAATAGATAGGAACCTGTAATGAAGGGTTTTTTCCTGTATGGAATTTTGAGTCTACACTTCCAGTTTACACAGCTCTGCCTAATGAGTCAAAATGGGATTTTGCTCCACTTCAGAAAAAACTGGTATTAGTCCAATCAAACCCTGTTGTCCAGGATATCATGTGACATGGTGAGTGGCCTTTTTGGAAGTGTTCGTGACACGTATATTGAAAGTTCACCGGCTCCCCAACTGCTGAGAAATAACGGAGACAAACAGCATAAACCGAGTATCTAATTATAAAATGTCACCATTTTTATTTTGTCATTGTAAAGAGGTGTATCTCAACCAGATTGTAACAAAATTACCATAGCTTATTCCAAAAGAAAATTTTAATACAAGAGATTTTAGAAAATTAAACACATTTGTTTAAAAATTCTATCGTGTAAACCTTACCGTGAGAGGGTAGTTAAGATCATACCATATTTCAGAGCGAACCCCACAGCTGTCAAGGCCTCACCCACACACACACAGACCCCGCGTGTCGCCTTATAACCTGACAGGCAGCCCCCTGGGGTGCGTCCTGGGTGACTCTGGCCGGGCTGAGGGCCTCCACGCTGGGAGGACCGTGGCTCCTGATCCGAAAGACGCACACCCTCCTCCCCCAAGAAGTCGGTATCTGGTGAGTCAGCGCGTTGCGCAGCATGGGCGCCAGGGATGGAGAGGCTAAGGCCGGGGGAGGCGGCCTTTCTAGGATGAATCCCGGATAACAAGTCTCCCTCACCCCCTGCCCCCACTCTTGGACGTGCGTGCTCTCCAGGCTGGTTTCGCGAGGGGTCAGCGAGTCTGGTCGCAAACGCGCCATCTGCCATCTGGTCTCCTAGGTCCTCAGCCCCAGCCTTCGCGTCCCCCGTGTGCTCCACACCGATGGGAAGGGAAGTGCCCTGTCCCCTCGCCAGTCAAGGCAGCAGGTAGCAGAACGATTAGACTCAGGGGAGGAGGAGCCGGCTAGTGGTTCTCCAGTTGTGATGGGAAGACATTCATGTGCCAGTAAGAACCGAACCCCGGACCTCAGAACACCGGTGAACCCGGCACGTCCTACAAGTGGGGTGCACACCTGTGTGTCAGGCTCAGCCACCTAGAGAAATCAGATTTCTCTCTAGAGAAACGGACTGGGGAGGTCAGGAAGCCCATTCAGTGTGGTCATTAGGGTCTGGAGACAGAAGTGGGGGCTCCGTGGCAGAATGCAGAGCCACCAAAATCAAGCCCAGACGTGGGCGATGGCTCGTGGCTGCGCAGGTGGGAACTCCGAGCCTGCGGGTCCATGACGCCGGGCGGGGCAGACAGCGCCCAGAGCGTGGAGCCGTCGGTGCTCCTCCCTGACGCCTGTTGGTCCAGTAGCTGAAGTTTTATTTTAAAAACAATCAAGACTGCATGAAAATGAAGGTTTTGGCATGGAAGTGTTGGATAAAATATACAGTACAAAATCAGCACAGAAGCCAGTCTGAACAGCAAATATTTAATGTTCGCTTTAATGAAACAACGCACAATGTTTTGAAAATTGATCATTGCAAAAGGCCTTGCAGATGCCTGCCCGCCGGCAGCACCCTGTCTGCTGAGTCACAGCCCGCAGGCTGGGGGACGGTCGGCGCGTGTGGCATTGTCCCAAGTGAAACATGGAGGGTTAAGACAGTCACTGCGTCTGTGGTTAGAAATGGGAGTGGGGCGCACCCCGTCCAGGCGGCCTCTGAGCCGGTCCACACTTGGCACGTGGGGCCCTGGGCGGAGTCTCAGGCGGTCCAGGCAGGCCCGTCCCAGCTCCAGCCTGAAAGCCAGCCCGCCCTGTGCCGTGGGTCCCCCTCCAAGGCGACGTGGTGGGGGCGGAAGCCAGTGCTCGGACACAGGCCTGGGCTGCGGCCCAGGGAAGGGCCCCAGAGGGGGCGGTTAGGAGGGTACCTGCCGGGACCCCAGAGAACAGGGCCCAGCCTCCACGCAAGGGGTCCCCATGTGAAGGTCAGCAGGGGCGGTGGGGGACCGAGGCCTCCAGTGGGCAAACTGTACTGTGTGAAATGAGAAACGGAGGCCCCCAGGCGGCCCGGCCGCGCCCCGGTTCCGGGAGTGAGCGGAGGGCGTGTGACCCGCGGGCCGGCTGGGGGCCTCGTCCCCGGTTCTGGGCCCGTTGCTTTGCACTGCTCACTGCACCTGCGTTCTCGGTTCTGCGGTGGAAACAGCCCCGCCTGCCTGTTTTGTTACAGGCACAACATGCAGCCGGCCGCGCTTGTGAACGTTCAGTGGTCATCCGAGAACCCATCTGAATCGGCTCTGAGCGGGGAGCGCGGCCCAGTGCGGTCATCAGACCTCGTCCCCAACCCTGGCCCACACCCCTGGCTCTCGCCGTTCATGCCTCTTGCTCAGTCTCACAAGGTGGGACCTCATCCTTACGACTCACTCGGGTGACCCCTTTTGAACCCAGGAAGCCCATGGATGTGCCTGGCTACTGGGGGCCAAAGGCGACCGCCACGGACATGGGAGCCGCTCCTCCCGTAGGGCCTGACTAGACAAGCCCAGGCTGTTCTGACCTGGGCTCAGCTCTCAGGCTGCTGGCCAGTGATGCGAGCAGCGTGTGCCCACGGGTGGGGCCGAGGGCTGCTCTGCCGGGTCCCCCTCCCAGGAACCCCAGCTTTCCCCGCTAGGGAGCGACGTCTCTGGCCAGCCCTCCTCTTTCTGTGTTTAGTTCATCTGGGGAATGAAGGAAGAGACGAACGAGACGATGGCAGAGACAGACTCTGCTGGTGTCTGTCCTGTTCCTGCTGAAACAGCGCGTGGGCAGCCAGCTGCCTTTGGGAGGACGCAGAATGGGCTCCTCCGCCCAGCCCAGCGTGGTCCCTGCGGTGAGAGGCAGGCCCTGTGGTTCCCTCTGAATGGGGAGGCCTTCCTCTCTGAGCTGTAAGCTTTGCGGGCACCCAAGAATCTCCTAAGTGGATCAAGGAGACAGAGTGACTTCAGCTGGTCCTCCCGCAGGCTCTTTCCCTCTGACAGGTCACGGGGGGCCGAGCGGGTAATCGGAGAGGGGACGGCAGCCTGCATCGGATCCGGGTCGGAGGGCAGATGAACGTCCTAAAGGGGTGGCGTTTTGTGCCCCAGGTCTCAGCTTGGACCTCCCTGGACCTGGGTGGTTGTCTTCTTTCTCGAGGAGCTGGGGGGGTCTCCCCTAAGTCTGTCCATCACGCTGCAGAGCAGGACCCGCCACATTTTGAGCAGCTGAATGGATTAAATCATTGCAGAATATCTACTGTGATTCAAAAGTTAAGGCTTTGAGGAGTTGCTGCC
The DNA here is from genome assembly GCF_000151845.1 of Pteropus vampyrus. Classification (NCBI taxonomy): domain Eukaryota; kingdom Metazoa; phylum Chordata; class Mammalia; order Chiroptera; family Pteropodidae; genus Pteropus; species Pteropus vampyrus. Next base: position 5,260,628 of record NW_011888821.1, on the reverse strand, counting down.
ATGTGCGTGTCACGTGCATATCTGAGCTGAAATGAGAGGGGGTGTCTGTATGTTGAAGGTGACTCCAAGGTTTCTGCGTGATCACAGAAAGTGGGTGCAGAGAGCAAGCAGCCCGATGGCTCCGTGTGGCCCCTAGAAACATGCTTTTACAGTCCATTAAAAAGTGGGGAGACAGGGTTTCTCCTTTTTAAATACAGGTCGAGTGTGGACTTGCTTCTCCTGGCTCAGCCTCTGTACCGTTGTGGCCCTGGGGCCCTCTCTTTTTTAATTTTGCTTTGTGTTTTTTTTTTTTTCCTAACTCGGTGCAGGAAGTCACAGCAGCTTGCTGGAGGGGGCGGGCCTGGGGACGGCGAGGCCAGATTCACGCTCAGACTGTTGCGGGTCAGGTTCCAGGAGAGGCCGCTCAGAACCCGGGCCCTGGTCCGGGGCTGGGGCTAACACACAGAAAGGGGCCGCGGGGGCAGGTTCCGCTGCCCAGCAGTGCCGGGTCAGCCTGTCAGCTGGGACCGGAGGACAACGGAGGCCGAGTGAACCGAGGCGGAGGCGGAGGCGGGGTACGGGGCAGTGTGAGCTTGAGGTGGCCCCGTCGGCCTGGGACTCGGAACTGGCCAAATCGGCAAACTGGAAAGGGAAAAGCCATGTTGCCTCTCGAGAACTCGGCGTCCCCCCGTGGTCCTCAGACACTCGCGCGCTGACAGCAGCGTCCCCCTGCCACACACACTCCCGCTTCCAGCCACGGAGGATAGCAGGCCCGTCGGCTCCCCTGGCTGAACGTCGGCTCAGCTTTTCCTCAACTGCCCTGGCCGAGGGCCCTGGCTCACGGGAGCACAGCGTAAGCCTAGCTGACTTTTCCCAGAGTCTTCCTCCATCCAGGGAAATGGTCGCTGTTCTCCCAGTTTGTCCACCGGGTTTAAGCTGATGAGCGGGAACGTTCCAGGTGGAGGACAGGTGAGCTTTCCACCACCGTTCACACACGTTTACGTTCCCTACGTCTCTACCTCAGGTCAAACCGATTCTCACGTAGTCCATTTCACCCCTTCTAAGTACTTCCCCCAGAACATGCGACTCGTAAATGCCTCAGCGGCCGAGCGTGGGCGACAGTGCCCTGGCCTGGGAGGCCGTCTGAGCCGCAGGGTGGGTGGAGGGGCCTGGGGCTGCCACGCCCTCGTCTTTACCCTGCTCCCCCTGTCAACAGGGCCTGTCCTGAGCTGGGGGGACAGAGGATTCAGTCGGGGTCACACAGGGTCCTGCTCACACTGAGCGTGTTGGGAGGCAGAGGGCGTACTGCGAATTGTGTCTTTAGGGGACAGTCATGATCTGTTCAGAGTGGACACTGTCCAAGCTCAGAGAGCCACACCAAGGCCCCAAAGCCTCAGGCGACCAGAGCTGAGTCTCTCTCACGACCTTGAGGCCTCCTGGCTGGTGAGGCCAAGGCCATCGATTCCTGGACAGCCCAGGCCTCTGAACACAGGGTCGCCAGGTTGCTGCCGATGGCCAGCCTGGATGGGTGAGGTCCCTTCAAGCCTGCCAAAGGTACAAGAGGGCCCAGGGGGCCTCAGGGTTCCCATGTGGGCTGGTCCTTCCAGAAGCCAGTTACGGGGAGGTAGGGGACATGCTCCAAGAGCCACAGTTCGGCATCTGTCCCGGCCCCTTCGCACGAAGGTGCTGGAGGAGGGATGGCAGAGCTACTGCTGGCCACGGTGGCGATGACTAGGGTGTCTAATGACCACCAGGGGAAAGGAGAATGGAGAGGAGCAAGGCCCCCCATGCCCCGCCCCACATGGCCGTAAGTTGTAGCAGGCGATTACATTAAAAAGAGTAAGAGTGTAACAGTCATTCTAATTCCCACGTGGGAAAGAGTCAAGGTTGTTTCCGAGTGAACTTTCTGACCCAAAGAACCACGGAAGTTGTGCATCCCGCTGGGGCTCCAAGCCCGACCGGGCGCCCACCCTCCCACTGGCCGCCGGCTAGCGGAACGGGGCATGGACGGCCCTGCCGCTCAGGGCGGACCCTGGGAGAGTGGGGCCCCTGTGTCCATGTGTCATCTAGGAGCTGCTTCGCTCTCTGACCAGTTTAATCAGACGTCACGTGACCAGCAGGGACGGTGTGCTCTCTGGGTTCACCAGGAGGATGTGGTGGTCGCTCCACGGTGTAAAGGGCCAGCTGCCGTGGCCAGATTGGATGCAGAGTGGCTGGGGCGGAGGCAGCTGGTGTGGCACGTAGGGTCCGAATCTGGGATTCCGTCGAGGTCAGAGGTCGCCGCTCTGGGGCTCCATGTTGCGCGTCGTCTCCCGGGGGTGACCGCGGGAAAGCTTGGGGAAGCGGGAAGGCCCTTTGGGCCGGCTGTTCTTGTTCAGCGGCTCTCCGGGAGGGGCGATGTCACTGTAAGACAGAGCAGGGAGAATCTCATTAAGCCGGGGCTCCCAGTGCAAATGGCTGCGGGGCAACAAGCCCCGCGGGAGCACGGCAGGAG
>NW_011888821.1:5249969-5256285 GCF_000151845.1 Pteropus vampyrus | reverse complement strand
GTGTTGCTGGCTGTGCTCCCTGTGCTGTGCTCCACATCCCCGTGACTGCACATCGCGATCCCTTTGCCCATCCTCCCACCTGGCAACAATCAATTTCTTCCCCGCTTCTGTGAGTTTGTTCATTTCTTTTGTTTTGATTCCACAGATTAGTAAAGTCATTACAGTATTTGTCTTTCTCGGCCTGACTTATTTCATTTTGCATAATACCATCTAGGTCCATTCATATCGCAAATGGTAGGATTTCATTTTTTTAATGGCTGAATAATATTCCATCGTATGCATGTATCACCTCTTCTTTATCCGGTCGTCTGCTGATGGGCACTTGGGTTGCTTCCACGTCTTGGCTATTGTAAATAGCACTGCAGTGTACGTGGGGTGCATATCTTTTCGAACTAGTGTTTTGGTTTCCTTCGTATAAATACCCAGAAGCGGAATTGCTGGGTCATAGGGCAGTTCTTCTCCACAGCGGCCGCGCCAGTTTGCAGTCCCATCACCGGTGCACGAAGGTGCCCTTCTCTCCACGTCCCCGCCAACGATGGCTGTTTGTCGATTTATTGATGACAGGCGTGAGGCGATAGCTCATTGTGGTTTTGATTTGCATTTCTCTGATGATTAGTGACATCGAGCATCTTTTCAAGTGTCTATTGACCATCTATTTGTATGTCCTCTTGGGAGAAATGTCTATTCAGGTCCTCTGCCCACTTTTTCATTGGGCGGTTTGGGTTTTAGTTAAGTTGTATGAGCTCCTTGTGTATTTTGGATTTTGGCTCCTTATCAGATGTATCACTGGCGAATATCTTCTCCTGTTCAGTAGGCTGCTTTTTCGTTTTGCTGATGGTTTCCTTTGCTGCATAAACCAAGATTTAAATAGGCGGTTAAAGAGTACGATTGCAGCTGGTCGAAAATATCAATGAGACATAAGAAAAAAACCTTGTATATCTCACTGGTCCAAAACGCTTTTAAGAAACAAACCCAACTAAGGTTAAAGTACATCCTCATGTCCCACGTGGCTCCAGGCCAGGGGCTTTCTGGGGGTGAGCCCTGAGCCACACTGCCCTCTGCACGGGCAGACGCAGCCCATCTAAAGAGAACACCGAGGCTTAGGGAGGCCACGGCCACATGGGGAGTGGCCGACCTGGGATCATCCCAGCCCAGTCCAGGTGAGTCAGGGAAGGAGTCACACTCAAAAAGAAACCGTGGCCCCTGCCCAGGGGGCCCTGCCGGTCTCTGGAGAAGCCCACTCCTTCCTGCTTCTCAGGAGGGTTCTATTCATGATGACCTGACTGCCACACCTCCCCAGGGGGGCTGCCAGCGAGATGCCCCCTGTTTAGAGTTCAGGATGGCATCTCGATAAGATGACAAAATGCAAAAGCCCTCCGAGCTTCGCCTTCTCCCTTGGGAGTCCGGCGCTTTGTCTTCTGTGCGTGGAGGCAAGGGGAAAACATCTGACCTTGAACAAAGTGGGAGCCGCCCGTCCTCATTCTGCAGCCAGTCCAGCTGCTCCGCGGCACGGTCCTGCAGGACGGCCCTTGGGCGTGTGCCCAAAGCGAACAGGACCCTTTCTGCTTTGGAACCACCCACATTACCCAAGCCTCCTGACCCCAAACGCCCCTTACAGGATGGGTGGGAGATGCTGAAAGGACACTCTGCTCGCACTGTGTGGTGGGCTTGGATAAGAATGTCGCACAGGGGTCCAGCTGGCCACCCCGAAGCCTGTTGCTATCACAGCATGACACGCAAGGCCGGGATGAGCCCTGCTTGCAATGACCAAATCCTGTTGGACCCTGGAGATAAGTGGCTCTTAGGAGGGAAAGTCACAAGTCAGCGGCCAGGTCATTTTGTTTTTCAACAGACGGCACCGACAGGGCGGGGCGACAGCCTAGTGTCGGGCGCCGGGCCGGGCAGCGAGCCAGGATGCCCGCGTCCAGGCCTGGCCCCGCCCCCAGCGGGCCGTGCACCTTGCTGTCTTTGATTCTCGTTCCCTAGTGTGTCACATGGGCTGACGATCCCACAGCCCTCACAGTGCCGCAAGGACTCGAGTGACCCCCATGTGAAGCCACTTTCCAGCTGCATTTTCTTAGATGGGTGCCTTGTCCCCCTGGATATAATAAAGGTAGGGTTGTTTTGAGCCTTATGGGGTAAAGTGCCTAGGACAAGGCCTGGCCACGGCAACCACTCACAAACTGTGAGCTACGTTGCCAAACACTATGCCGTGCATTGAGGGGCACAGAGGATAGCACCAGCTTGAGGAGCTCACAGTCCTGTTGGGGAGTGGGCAGGGCAGGCCCCAGAGCAGACCACGATGCTTCAGTGTGGTCGACATGGTGCCATGAGCAGGGCACCACACTTGTTCACCGGGGAGGGCAGGGAGGGCTCCCTGGAGGAGGGAGGGCAGAGGTGAGTTGGTAGCCCACCATGACGAGGGCCCTCTGGGTTTGAGGAGGGCACACACGAAGGCAGAAGGGCCCTGTGGTGGGACGTGTGGGCCTGGAGCTCGGCAGACACGGCCAAGCTCTTCACCCACTGGGAAGGCAGGATTCACCTCGTGGGTGTAGGGCTAAGTGTGGGATGTCTGTCAAATGCCCATGCCTAGTGCTTGGGGACAGTGATAGTCCCTCAGGGCTGGAGCGGGCCAGTGTGCTACAGGCAGCTGCATCCTAAAGGCCCCGGCAGGCAGGGACAGGGAGCTGAGCCGCATTGCTGGCTGGGAGGGACTGGGGCAGAGGCTGCTGCAATAACTCCCCAAAACACAGGAGAGTGGATGCTGGTGAGGCCACTGGAGGTTGAGCTTAGTTGGGGACAAGCCGAGTAGGTGACAACTATGGAAGATCCAGCAGGAAGCGTCCACACTACTGGATGGATGAAGGGCACCTGGATAAACAGGTCCGCTGCTTCTGGAAGACCTGAGCTGGAGTGAAGGGCAGGGGGGGTCACGGATGTAAGGCAAACCACACAAAACGGCCATTCTTCCAGGTCAGGTTCATATACCCATTGGCCATTTGTGTGTCGTCTTTGGAGAAATGCCTATTCTAGTCCTTTGCCCATTTTTTAACCAGGGAAATGCAAATCAAAACCACAGTGATACTACCTCATACCTGTCGAGATGGCTATTATCAAAAAAGCAAAAGACACCAAGTGTTGACGAGGGTGTAAAATGGTGCAGATGCTACAGCAAACAACACAGACGTGCCTCAAATATCATGACTAGAACTAACTGCCCTCCGACCCAGCAATCCCACTTCCACGCATTTGTCCCCGAGAACTGAAACCAGGGTCTTCCAGAGACACCTGCAGCACCGTTCACAGCAGCTAAGATCCACGAGTCACCTAAATCTCCCTGGGGTAGAGAACATGTGGCATGCACGTACAGTGGACTAGTATTCAGTCCTGACATGCACGACGACAGGGACGAACATGGAGCCATCACGCTGAGTGAAATAAGCCAGGCACACGAGGACAGGTACTCAGCACACTATCTAGATCAGTCAAACTCACGGAGCCTGAGGCTGGAATCGTGGTTATTAGAGGGGGTGGGGCTTAGCAATCAACAGGCAAAGTCACCACTGGGCGCGACGCTGTCCCCGTAGTCACCTCTTCGACGTGACGGGGGTGCGTGGACTGGGAGGAAGGGCCGGGGTGGATGCGGAGACCTGTATGTCCCCCAGGTCCCGTCCCGGGGGGAGCTGGGAGCAAGGCCACGCGTGCCCCAGGGGAGGAGACAGCCTCAGGGGTGAGGACAGCCCGTGGGTTTCCTTCTAACCCAGGCTCGCTGGGGGCCCCGCTGCAGCCGCCGCCCACTCCCTCACGCTTCTGTCTTGGAAATGAAACCCTCATTCCTCACAGCCCTAGTTAGCCACCGAGTCACTGCCGCGTGCGCTGGTGACTTAAGGAAGGACAGTGCCATGTCTCGCCTGCCATTGATAGAAATCAGGCCCCTGAAAGCAGCTGTCTGTGCATCGTGACAGAGCGGGCTTGGGTCTGGGCAAGAGCAGAGGCGATGGGCAAAGTAACACCACGTCCTGCCCCGCCCCCGCGCCCAGGTAAGGCAGCACGGTGGCTGCCCCAATGCTGTGGACAAGGAACGGGGGGTCTGGAGGGTAGAAGCCCCACCCTGAAATGGACGCCCACGGGCTGCGTGTGGCGGTGGCCTTAACTCAGATTTGGGACACTGGGCTCCTTCAGTTAGACATGCAGGACCTGGAGGGAGGCTCATGACCATCCCCAGAGTAGTTTTCCGAAACGGGAGGGGACGGGCCGCTCCTTCCCGCCCTTCACACACCACTGGACACACACTTGTCGAGCCGGGAACAGCCGCGGCTCCTTGAAGGCGTCCGCGTGTCAGACAAGGAAAGCACAGTGACCTCTCGCACCTCCCGTCCCGCCTTTCCCCGGACCCAGCTCCAACGCCCTCCCCCCGTCTGACCTGGGGACGGGGCTGGGAGGCAGCGGGGGGGACCCCCCTGGTCCTGGAACTCATCGGGGGCCCAGACAGCTGCGGAGCGGGGCGAGGGGCAGGCAGGTGGCAGGGACGTTTGGAGGCAGCTGGAAGGACTAAGTCTGCGAGCGAACAGGTGCGCATCCTGGCCCTGAGCTGTGTCGGCGAACTAGGACGAGAAAACCGTGGACATGCCGCAGGACGTGTCACAGACCAAGGCTCTCTGTCCCCGTAGCTGGGGCCAGAGCCTGTGCTAGACTCTGAGGAAACAGATCACAGACTCGGTTTCCACCTTCAAGTTGCTCAGACCAGGGGTGTGTGGGGAGGGGACAATAAGTGACCAATCAAAGCCATGCACGGTGTTGGGGTCGGGGCTGAGCTGAATGTTGGGGGACACGTGACGCTCAGCAGAGGAAGGAAAGGCCTTTCGGGCAGGAGAACGGATGAGATGGGGCTCCTGGAGGAGGAAGGCTGTGGGGACAAAGTGGCCCAAGTCTGCAGGGCCGCGTATGGGCTGGGGATGACAGATGCGCGCGGTCCATGAGTTCTAATCCACTTTCCAAAGGTGCAGACCCCTCACTTTTCAATGACAAAACATCTCAGACGTGGGCAGTGGTTTCCCCGTCACTGAAGCTACTGGGACCAGCACCAGTACTGGCCGTACTAGGTGGCCACGTTCTCCAGCCAAGGACAGACACACACTCCACAATCCAGCTACATCCGATTGCGCTGTCACTGACACCGTGACGATAAAGCCACGATCTGAGAACGCAAGCCACCTCCTTAAGTCTCACTTGGAGAACACGCTCAGGGACGGGCCCAGGCCACACGGGGTTTTCAGAGCCACTGGTCTGGACGACGCTGAAGCTCCTCTGGACCCAGGGTCAGTGATGAAGGGGAGGCCACTGCTGGCGTGATTCTCAGAATCATAGCATTTTTATCACGGGAAATAACTCTCACTGAGGCCTGGGTCACTGTGCCCAGAGCTATGATTAGAACATGTGGCACTGTTTTCCAGATTCTGTCTTTATCACTTATTATGCTTTCCACACCCCACATATCTACGTATCTCTCGATGTAATATTCAAGGTTTTCCTTTAAATACCATTACTGTTAAGTTACTTCGGCCTGTGTAAGAAATCCATAAGCATGTATTTAATGCACAGTAAAGCATTTAAAAAACCTTTTCCTACATATCACTATCGGTTCACTTAGCACCCCAAACAGTGGGCGAATATTTTCTTCTTCGAAAGGCATGTTCTGGCATGTTGGAAAAATCTAAGGCTGCACCCTGATTCCATTCATGATGTTTTGGAAAACGCAAAGCTATAGGGACAGAGGATAGACGGCGGGTGCCAGGGGCTGACTACAGACGGGCACCAGAGCATTCTGGGGGTGAAGCAGCTGCTCTGTTCTTGGCGGTGGTGGCCTTGGCTCCGTGCATTTGTCAAAACTCCCAGGACCGTACAGAAAAAAGGGCGAATTTTATCACATATATTACACCTCAGTCTCAAGCCCGGCTTGAAAGCAGTCTTTTTAAAATCTCTGCTTTTTCAGCATGAACGAGTACCTCTCCTCTGTTCTGGGTCTCCCAGGAGACAGTGACCTCATCCCCTTCCCGGAGGAGAGAGAGCAGGGGCCCTGGGCACAGAAATCTGAGACTCTTTTGTTTATCAGCTGAGCTGCCTGGATGGTCACTGACAGTCCACGGGACTCAGATTCATGTGTCAGACGGGATCACAGTAAAAAGACAAATAACTAAAAAATGGATAAAGGATTTGAATTGCCATTCCTCCAAAGATGATACGCAAATGACCAGTAAGCACATGTAAATACACTAAGCATCATTAGTCATCAGGAAATGCATATCAGAGCCACTAC
>NW_011888821.1:5245907-5249919 GCF_000151845.1 Pteropus vampyrus | reverse complement strand
AAGTGGCCCAAGTCTGCAGGGCCGCGTATGGGCTGGGGATGACAGATGCGCGCGGTCCATGAGTTCTAATCCACTTTCCAAAGGTGCAGACCCCTCACTTTTCAATGACAAAACATCTCAGACGTGGGCAGTGGTTTCCCTGTCACTGAAGCTACTGGGACCAGCACCAGTACTGGCCGTACTAGGTGGCCACGTTCTCCAGCCAAGGACAGACACACACCCCACAATCCAGCTACATCCGATTGCACTGTCACTGACACCGTGACGATAAAGCCACGATCTGAGAACGCAAGCCACCTCCTTAAGTCTCACTTGGAGAACATGCTCAGGGACGGGCCCAGGCCACACGGGGTTTTCAGAGCCACTGGTCTGGACGACACTGAAGCTCCTCTGGACCCGGGGTCAGTGATGAAGGGGAGGCCACTGCTGGCGTGATTCTCAGAATCATAGCATTTTTATCACGGGAAATAACTCTCACTGAGGCCTGGGTCACTGTGCCCAGAGCTATGATTAGAACATGTGGCACTGTTTTCCAGATTCTGTCTTTATCACTTATTATGCTTTCCACACCCCACATATCTACGTATCTCTCGATGTAATATTCAAGGTTTTCCTTTAAATACCATTACTGTTAAGTTACTTCGGCCTGTGTAAGAAATCCATAAGCATGTATTTAATGCACAGTAAAGCATTTAAAAAACCTTTTCCTACATATCACTATCGGTTCACTTAGCACCCCAAACAGTGGGCGAATATTTTCTTCTTCGAAAGGCATGTTCTGGCATGTTGGAAAAATCTAAGGCTGCACCCTGATTCCATTCATGATGTTTTGGAAAACGCAAAGCTATAGGGACAGAGGATAGACGGCGGGTGCCAGGGGCTGACTACAGACGGGCACCAGAGCATTCTGGGGGTGAAGCAGCTGCTCTGTTCTTGGCGGTGGTGGCCTTGGCTCCGTGCATTTGTCAAAACTCCCAGGACCGTACAGAAAAAAGGGCGAATTTTATCACATATATTACACCTCAGTCTCAAGCCCGGCTTGAAAGCAGTCTTTTTAAAATCTCTGCTTTTTCAGCATGAACGAGTACCTCTCCTCTGTTCTGGGTCTCCCAGGAGACAGTGACCTCATCCCCTTCCCGGAGGAGAGAGAGCAGGGGCCCTGGGCACAGAAATCTGAGACTCTTTTGTTTATCAGCTGAGCTGCCTGGATGGTCACTGACAGTCCACGGGACTCAGATTCATGTGTCAGACGGGATCACAGTAAAAAGACAAATAACTAAAAAATGGATAAAGGATTTGAATTGCCATTCCTCCAAAGATGATACGCAAATGACCAGTAAGCACATGTAAATACACTAAGCATCATTAGTCATCAGGAAATGCATATCAGAGCCACTACCAGTCACCGCCTCACGCCCACCGGGATGGCCACTATCATAAGGACAGACAATAGCAAGTGACAGGGAGGACATGGGGACATCAGAACCCATGCGTTGCTGTTGGGAGTGTGAGATGGCGCAGCCGCTGTGGCAAACAGCCTGGCAGTTCCTCATGATTAAACAGTTACCACGTGACCTGCACTCCTACTTAGGTATGTGCCCGAGAGAAACGAAACGCGTCTACACAGAAACCTGCACCCAAACGTTGAAAGAAGAGTTATACATAATGGCCAAAAAGTATGTAAACAACCCAAATGTCTATCAGGGGAAGGGATAAACAAAACGTGGGTTAGCCCCACAGCGGAGTATTATTCAGCCATAAAAGGAAAGAAACTCTAACACATGTGACAGGTGGCAGCATATATCACCCCAAATACCGCCCTGGCATACTGTTCTGGGTTACGGCACACGAAAAGCGGCCTGCCTTCTTTTCCTTAAGAACGGGGTGAAGTTCCCATGTGACAGACGTCCTCTCTATACCAGAAAGACGGCTGCATTCTCGTCATCAAGGGCGAGAAGTCGAGCCCAGGAGAATTCTGTGCAAACTGATCTTGTTAAAATGACTCTTATCTTCCTTTGGCCTCGGCGCATAACGGAGTTTAGTTACTTTTCCACAACCGCCTCTCTCTGTTCGACCCGATGACAAAGCAGGCCGGGTCCCCACCTCTCCGTGTCTTCGTTTCTTTCCGAGGGCTCCGGTGTCCCGCAGCCCTCACACAAACCTGTGCGCTTTCTCCTGTGACTCAGGCCCCAGGGAAAAACCCTGAGACAGGAGAGGTAAACACTGCCTCCTCCATGCGCTACAACATGGACGAACCCTGAAAACATTGTACTAAGTGGAAGCTGCCAGACGGGGACGTGCACATGTTAAATGACTGCATTCGTGTGACAGCCGGTAGGACAGGAAGCAAGTTCGCGGCTGCTTGGGGAGCAGTGATGACGATGCACTAAAACCGACGGTGGCGACGGCCGCACACGTCTGAGGATGCCACGAACCGCCCGTTTGTGTGCTCTTTACGTGAGTGACTCGCGTGCTGTGTGAACTATGTCTCAATAAGGGTGTTTTTTAAATGGCGCAAACAAAAAACAGATCGCAGTCTTCTCTGGCAGGTTTTTTTGACAGAGCTGAGGGATGACATTCAATTCTGGGACAGAGCATGGCACCTAGGTGTTGCTTAGTAAACGCCCCTCCCTGCACCTGCTTCTGAACTTGCCTTTGGCCACCTCCGGCATGGCTCATGCCCCCTCTGAGAAAACTGTCCCCAGATCACAATCGAATCCTGTCCTTCGAATCTGGTGCTGTTGGGAGCTCTTTCAAGGTCGATGTGGGGATGGTCTTAGAGGCCCAGTTCAAACCAATAAGCAGGGAACAAGGGAGAAATGACGCAGAGCCTTCCTTCCCCAAATCCACGAGATGTCAGCCTTCCCGGGTTCTAGAGACTGTCACAAACATGGGGACGTCTCTGGGGACATCACTTCCCCGTGGCTGGCACTTTGCATCTGGTGCTCAGCTTAGCTGGAAGGCAGCAGGAGAAACGGCCTCTGATGGTCACCCAGGAGACAGCCGCGGTGTCCCATGGTCCCTCCTGCACTGTCCTGCAGGGCTGAGGCAGGGAGCCCCTCTCCCTGTCAGATCTCCCATTCCTGAGACGCCAGCTCAGCCTTCATTTCAGGAACTCGCTGGGCTGATCAGTCTCTCCCTGCTGGCGACCATCGAGGCACCAAGGGAGTCCACGTCTGTGCAGGGGACCCCTGCTGCAGTCCCAGGGGTGACTTTTTAATAAGCCTCTGGGGCTCATTGCTATGGTGTCCTAGTCCCCAGCACACCGGTGAGGTTGATCGGATGGTGTCGATCACTCAGCGAAAATGGCCACCGGGAGAGATTAGCTTTTCATTTCACTTATCAACTGGCTTTCAAAGCCAGTCGATATTCTATCTTCAATAACTTGGAGCGGGGGCTTCGCACGGCCTTGCCTGCTGCCGGGCTGGACTCTGGAATGCTGCGGAAGATGTGGCCGCTGTCCCCCGAGACCTAGCCTCACTGACGAAGTCTGTCTGGGGGAGCTGGGACGCGCAAACTGTGGAGTCCCACCCCACCCCCCGTGAGGGCTGAGAGAGACATGTCAGTCAAGGTGTGCCAGGCCGAGCGACCTTTGCATTCACTCGTAGGCCCATCTGCGGGCTCAGGACCACGTAGTGGGGCCCCGTGGGGAGCCGGTGCTCCCTGTCACCCCGCTAACACCTGTAAGGGTGCTCTCTGGGACCCCCACCTGGTGGATTTGTGGAAGGTCTCCGCAGCGTTCCCTCTGTTCCCTGCCCCTTGGTTTGACCCTGCGTCCCGAGGGTTTCGGCATCCAGATGTGACCCAGAAATGGCTCTGGCAGTCACGAGAGCTCCCCAGAGGCAGGACTGTGTCCTGTTCTTCTTTGGATCCCCCTAGTTCCTTGGATCCCTCCAGTTCCTGACCCCAAAAGGCATCATGTGAATTAATTATTTTGGATGCATTAAAGAAGCCCACAGTTTGTCAAGTCTTGGGCTAAAAGTTACACAAATTCTCATACTCCTTAGCCTCG
>NW_011888821.1:5242997-5245857 GCF_000151845.1 Pteropus vampyrus | reverse complement strand
GAAGATGTGGCCGCTGTCCCCCGAGACCTAGCCTCACTGACGAAGTCTGTCTGGGGGAGCTGGGACGCGCAAACTGTGGAGTCCCACCCCACCCCCTGTGAGGGCTGAGAGAGACATGTCAGTCAAGGTGTGCCAGGCCGAGCGACCTTTGCATTCACTCGTAGGCCCATCTGCGGGCTCAGGACCACGTAGTGGGGCCCCGTGGGGAGCCGGTGCTCCCTGTCACCCCGCTAACACCTGTAAGGGTGCTCTCTGGGACCCCCACCTGGTGGATTTGTGGAAGGTCTCCGCAGCGTTCCCTCTGTTCCCTGCCCCTTGGTTTGACCCTGCGTCCCGAGGGTTTCGGCATCCAGATGTGACCCAGAAATGGCTCTGGCAGTCACGAGAGCTCCCCAGAGGCAGGACTGTGTCCTGTTCTTCTTTGGATCCCCCTAGTTCCTTGGATCCCTCCAGTTCCTGACCCCAAAAGGCATCATGTGAATTAATTATTTTGGATGCATTAAAGAAGCCCACAGTTTGTCAAGTCTTGGGCTAAAAGTTACACAAATTCTCATACTCCTTAGCCTCGTGAAGGAGGTGCTGTGATGACCGTCTCACTTTTACAGACGCGGACGTTAAAGTGGAGAAGGTACGTCACCTGCTCGAGGTCCCATAGTGAGTAACGACCAGAGGCCAGTCTCGAACGTGCCATTCGACCCCACAGCCCACAAGCAGATGACACACGAGACCTCGTGGCTAGGGGCCACAGGCAGGCATGAGTCCAGGCCTCCGAGGAGTACAGACGGTGACGGACAGACAGATCACCCTCTGAGAGTTATGGGGAGGTGCTCCATGTGCGCCACTGAGCGAGGCTTCGGGAACAAACGGCCTGAACCGGGGAGGCGGCAGGGGTGCGCCGGAAACGCAGGAGGTGACAGGGCGATCTCGGCTGTGTTGTCATGTGACTGGAGCGTGCCGCCAGGCTTCGGATACGTTAGCTTTAAGCTCTGCTGCCCCCACCTCCTGCAGGCAGTTTCTGTTCCATAAGCACAAGTTAAATGGCGTTAAAAAGGGAAGCGGTGGGAATGTAGAGGATCTTAGCTTTAGAAAAAGGTAAAGAACAGTGACGCGGGGTCTCCTTTTAAAAAAAAGGAAGGACGAGGGGAACAGAGTCTGACCCCACCCTTCGCGGACAGCCACTGCTAGGACACAGCGTACAGTTTTTCTAGTCATTTTCTAAGTATATTCTAGTGAATCTTTCAAAATGAAAATGGTTACTTCCTAGATAAACATGCTTTGAAATCTGACGTACTTTTAAATTAAGGCATTCTGCTCACGGAATGCCACAGACCTTGGTGGTCTGGCCTGGATAACAGCGGTGACAGTGGCCATGTAGAATTATAACAGCGGACGTTTACTGAGAGCCTGCCGAGTGGCAGGCGCAGGGCTAAGCACCATTATCTGCTTCTCCCTCCCATCGACCTTGGGAGGTAAGGGCTCTGCTTCCCGTGTAGAAACTCCAGAAAGTCCCGGGGGCTGTGGCCTGCATGGGTGCTGGGGCTGGTGCATTGCCACACGTGTCCTACGTGGCAGGGCGGACACGGGCCCCGGCCCCTACGACAGGAGCGAGTTCTCAGACTCTGGGCTAAGTGGCAGGTGACGGGGCAGTATTTGCAGGAAAAAAACGAGATCTGACAGGTTCAAGGAAGATTCTGCAATTGTGATTATGAACTGACTTCCCTCAGATGAGCCTTTTCGTGAAGCCCTCCCCCCATCTGTTTAGCTCATCGTCTATTTAAGAAAATTCTTTGATGATATTGTTAGGTTAGCCTCGTCCTACGAAAAGTCTCTTAACCTCTATTACCACCATCAGAAAAATGGGGCTGTGAGCTGACACAAGACAACCTGGGGTGTGCTTTCTGTCACAGAGGGCTCTGGGGGGCGGGGGCTGCCACGTGAGTCCCTGAGGGCCTCGGGGTGCCCCATGAGGAGTGGACCCATTTTAGATATACAGCTTCTAAAGGTCACCCAGTGAGGCCAGGAGCAATAGGGACAGAGATGGGCCCAGAAACGGAGCCTTGTGTGGGGCTGGCGTAGCCCCAGGAGGAAGATGCTGAGGTCGGAACCAAGGGGGACAGTGGGGGTGCAGCAGGGCTGGGGGCCGAGCCAGGGTGTGGGGAGAGAGCGGGCGCAGGGCCACTTGGGAAGTGAGGACGGTTTCTGTGCTCGGAGACAACTATGGGAGGGGCGCGGCTGGAGGGGGAGGCGCAGCAAGTGACAGGTGGATGGCGGCCGGAGGTGCAGGCGTGGCGTGTGCGTGCATTACGCTATTAAAACTGCAAATGCACATTTGGCCCAAGAAGTACAGCATGAGTCCACCAAAGCACTACTGCCCACCACGGGGCCCGGGCAGTCCTGGTTACTGCATGGCTACAAGCACGGGGGTGGGATTCTGCCTGTCACAGATGGCCCCAGTGCTGATGGGGCTCCTCTTTAATTCCAGCCCCTCACTACCCAAAGCGGGGTCCCGGGGGTTCCTGAGCCGACTCAGGCTGACAGTTCAGAAGGTCTGTACATCGTCCACTGGGTTAGGGTGCTTCGCCTGTGCTGCAAAGCGGCTGGATGGCCCTCTACTCACCCCACCCCTGGCCCTGCCCCACCCTGTCCTCACAGGCCAGACTGCCTCAGGTCTCCATGGTGATCACTGGCCACCTCCTTGTGGAGCTCGCCCCCGTCACAAAGCCTGCCAAACCCTCCCTGACTAAACTGAGCAGCGGACCCATGAGGAGAGTCTGCGACAGGGCTGGCCGGCTGCATCTTCAGTTCGTGGCCCCAGTGACCCCGCTCCCCGTCCCCACCCGGCCCCTCGCCAAAGTGACTG
>NW_011888821.1:5239511-5242947 GCF_000151845.1 Pteropus vampyrus | reverse complement strand
GAGAGTCTGCGACAGGGCTGGCCGGCTGCATCTTCAGTTCGTGGCCCCAGTGACCCCGCTCCCCGTCCCCACCCGGCCCCTCGCCAAAGTGACTGTTGTTCCTTCTCCTCAAACGACCTCCCTCCCTTCCTGCTCCTCCCTCCAGGCCGTTGGTTGGCTCATGCCCACCAGCCTCCATGGGACTTTGGGGACTCCGCCCCTGCCCCGCGGCTCCACGAGTAACCCGAGTAACCGCACTGTGGTGCTGCTCATCTCAAAGCCCTCCCTGGGCCCCAAGCCCTCCTGACTGCCTCATGTCGTCAGGGCCAGCGGTCACCTGTACCACCAGGCAGCATCGGACACGGAGGACACCTCCTGCCTCTCTAGGGATTTCTTTGCCCCTAACCGTGGGGGGCCCCAGGGCTTGATCCTCTGCTCTTCTCCGTCTGCACCCCCTCGGTGTGGTCTCATCCAGTCCAGTGGCTTCACAGATGTCTAAATGTCACAATCCCATATTCACACTTCAGCCCGCCTTCCCTCTGTAACCACGTGGTCACCGCATCCCTGTCCTGGACGTGGCCGAAGTGGAAATTCTGATTTTCCCCATCAAACTTCCGTTCCTCCTGTGGCTTCTCCTGTAGTAAGAGCTGCAGCTCCCCACCCAGCTGCCCACACCAGAACCTGACCTCTCACCTTGGTTCTCCCTCGCCCCCGGCTCCACACCTAACCCGCCGCAGCCCTGCGGTTCTGCCTCTAGAGACAGGCCAGTACTTCACCTCCTCCGTCTCCACCGTGGCCATCCTAGGTCCAGCCACCATCGCCTCTTGCCTGGACTCTCAACAGATTCTCACGTGGTCCCCCTACTTCCACACGACCCCTCTGGAGCTCACCCAGGGCTACCTCATCCCCTGCCCCCCTCTCGGCCCCCTGGCACTCGGAAGCCCTCCTCCTCCAGCCGTACGGGGACTGCCGGAATTGCTCCTAGGTCCCTGAGCTTCAGGTCTCACTTAAAAGCCACCTCCATTCATATGCCATCAGATCACTTTTAGTTTCTTTACAGCACCTGTCGCTCTCTGAGGTGTCATCTTTACCTTTCCCAGAATGACATCTGGTGTACTTATTCATATGCCAGACTCGTCCGCACTGACCCTGTCCTCCTGGGCTGACCTTGGCTGTGCCCGACTTAGAGGAGGGGGCGGGGTGTGATGCCAGAGCCCAGGCCTTGGAATCAGAAAGCCCCGGCCGTGTGACTGAAAAAGCCATTTAACACTTCTGAGGTTCAATTTGGGAAAATGAGTAAAAATCCATATTTGCTTCTCCTAGAAAGTACAGATATTACTTTTATGAGATTATTAATAAGAAAAGTCACCCCTTCCAAAGCATCGCCCAAACCTGTCCCATCAGGACAAAGCTACAGTGGGCATCACAGTACGAGTTCAGGGACCAAAAATGCAAAGGACCGCAGCGGCGGCGTCGCAGGTTGGTGTGACGTGGACGGACCTGACTCCGTGTGCGAACACAGATGGGGCAAAGCCGGAGAGCTGAGACTCAGAGCGGGAGGAGGCGGGTGGTGACACGTGCGGAGGGGACGAAGGCTCCGCGGGAGGCTCACGGCCCTCGGGCCACGTGGGAGAGGACGCGGCGAGCCCGCCCCAGAACGAACGCGCGACAAGTGGCAGAGTCCCCGCTCACAGGGAGGTGACACTGTGGCCCCGGCATCTCTCCCCTGAACCCCCCACCCGCTCTCCTGTGCCCAGCCTCCCGCTGGCCCAGTCTCAGCACAGCACCCGAGCGATGCAGGTGGCAGAGCTGGCCAGACGGTGGCGCCCTTCCGCTCCAAACCCGCCAGACCCCTCCGCGGGCGCTGGGCCAACCCGGCTCTGGGGCCTTGGCGATGAGTGCTCTTCACCCCGAAGGCAGGCAGGCTACTGCCGGCTCTCTCCTGCACCCCTTCAGGCCTTTGTGCTGTGGGGTTCTCACTGCAGCCTTCCCTTCTGCCCCCGCCCCCAACTCGGCACTGTCTCTCATTCTGCATGTGGTGCTGATGCGTCTTTATAACCCCAGCACCTAGAGTGAGTGACACAGAGACCCAGAGGGCCCTACAGCACAGCCGGGGCGCCTCTCATTAGTCATCGAGGACATGCAGACTGGCAGAAGTCAAAGATCACTGTTGCCGAGTGCTGGAGGGGATGCTAGAAACGGGGGTGACGTGTGGTTGGTGGGCACACAGCCTGGTGAGAGCTTTGGGAACACTGAGGGAGCTGTGTGTCCACGTGCAGGTTCCCAGTGCCCATACCTGCACCACTCCTGTGACCTGGGTCCCCTTCCTGCCCGCAGGTGGGAGACGCCAAGTAGGTGACGGTGCCTTTGGAAACGCCCGCACTGCCTGGCCCTCACGGGGGCCGAAGCCCACCCACGCACACCCACGCAACAGGCTACAGAACCAGACACGGCGTCGGGCCTGGCTGTTACCGAAAACACACGCTCCTGTGCTGAGGTTTGCTCCGTGTAATCACGTGGTGTAAAATGTTCTTGACTGGACCTCATTCGCACATTGCTCGTTCAGTAAAAAACACAATAAAGGAAACAGCACGTGAACCAGTGCCGAGACTGCTTCTCTGAGACCCCCGGGCAGCTCCCGGGCCCCGCGCCACACACACACCACGCGGCATGACGGTGAGCGCGTCTGAGCCGTTCCTCCGTGAGGAGAACCGCTCACAACCAGCTCACCCGCCTCCCGCGAGCTCTGAGACCGAGTCGTCTCTGTCCCCGGGTCACCGGGTTCCCTCTCCTGCTGTCGCCGTCCTCCACGGGCCTGGCCGGGCAGCTCCAGGGGGTGTGAAGAGTCTGCCTCCGGCTCCCCGAGGCCCCTGGGAAGACCTGCAGTTGAGGGCTGAGGAGCCAGGAACTCCCCGACAGACCACAGGGCCAGAGGTCCGAGATCCCCCCACCCACGGACCCGAACCCGACCCCGAGGCCCAGCCTGGACGACACAGCAGCCTGAGGAGCGAGCTCCTCTAATTAGGTTTATGTAGCCTCTTAAAACACACGGCTGATCACGTCCCACGCCCCCGATCGCAGCCCTCCGAGGCCGCCCGCTGCCCGGTGAATAAACGCCCTGCTCCTCACGACCAGCTGCTGGGCCGTGGTCCCTCTCCCAGGGGGACTCCCATGCAGCTACGTCCTTGCCCGTCATGAATCTGCGCCTCGTGGGCAGGTCACCCCCATTTTAACACACCCCACCTCGGGCACCATCCTCGCATCCCAGAGCCCCTGGGAGCCTCTTCAGAGCACTGTCGGAGACAGTCGCTGAGCTCCCCGCCTGTGCCCGGCAGTGCGCCTGCTCAGACCATCTCGTGTCGCGGGCAGCGCGTGGACCGAAGGCGGACGGCCTGGGCCAGCGTCTTCCCTCGCTTAGGCGAGGATCGTGCCAGTGACTGCCCCCAACTCGTGAGGG
>NW_011888821.1:5235935-5239461 GCF_000151845.1 Pteropus vampyrus | reverse complement strand
AATGTCACAATCCCATATTCACACTTCAGCCCGCCTTCCCTCTGTAACCACGTGGTCACCGCATCCCTGTCCTGGACGTGGCCGAAGTGGAAATTCTGATTTTCCCCATCAAACTTCCGTTCCTCCTGTGGCTTCTCCTGTAGTAAGAGCTGCAGCTCCCCACCCAGCTGCCCAAACCAGAACCTGACCTCTCACCTTGGTTCTCCCTCCCCCCGGCTCCACACCTAACCCGCCGCAGCCCTGCGGTTCTGCCTCTAGAGACAGGCCAGTACTTCCCCTCCTCCGTCTCCACCGTGGCCATCCTAGGTCCAGCCACCGTCACCTCTTGCCTGGACTCTCGACAGATTCTCACGTGGTCCCCCTGCTTCCACACGACCCCTCTGGAGCTCACCCAGGGCTACCTCATCCCCTGCCCCCCTCTCGGCCCCCTGGCACTCGGAAGCCCTCCTCCTCCAGCCGTACGGGGACTGCCGGAATTGCTCCTAGGTCCCTGAGCTTCAGGTCTCACTTAAAAGCCACCTCCATTCATATGCCATCAGATCACTTTTAGTTTCTTTACAGCACCTGTCGCTCTCTGAGGTGTCATCTTTACCTTTCCCAGAATGACATCTGGTGTACTTATTCATATGCCAGACTCGTCCGCACTGACCCTGTCCTCCTGGGCTGACCTTGGCTGTGCCCGACTTAGAGGAGGGGGCGGGGTGTGATGCCAGAGCCCAGGCCTTGGAATCAGAAAGCCCCGGCCGTGTGACTGAAAAAGCCATTTAACACTTCTGAGGTTCAATTTGGGAAAATGAGTAAAAATCCATATTTGCTTCTCCTAGAAAGTACAGATATTACTTTTATGAGATTATTAATAAGAAAAGTCACCCCTTCCAAAGCATCGCCCAAACCTGTCCCATCAGGACAAAGCTACAGTGGGCATCACAGTACGAGTTCAGGGACCAAAAATGCAAAGGACCGCAGCGGCGGCGTCGCAGGTTGGTGTGACGTGGACGGACCTGACTCCGTGTGCGAACACAGATGGGGCAAAGCCGGAGAGCTGAGACTCAGAGCGGGAGGAGGCGGGTGGTGACACGTGCGGAGGGGACGAAGGCTCCGCGGGAGGCTCACGGCCCTCGGGCCGCGTGGGAGAGGACGCGGCGAGCCCGCCCCAGAACGAACGCGCGACAAGTGGCAGAGTCCCCGCTCGCAGGGAGGTGACACTGTGGCCCCGGCATCTCTCCCCTGAGCCCCCCACCCGCTCTCCTGTGCCCAGCCTCCCGCTGGCCCAGTCTCAGCACAGCACCCGAGCGATGCAGGTGGCAGAGCTGGCCAGACGGTGGCGCCCTTCCGCTCCAAACCCGCCAGAGCCCTCCGTGGGCGCTGGGCCAACCCGGCTCTGGGGCCTTGGCGATGAGTGCTCTTCACCCCGAAGGCAGGCAGGCTACTGCCGGCTCTCTCCTGCACCCCTTCAGGCCTTTGTGCTGCGGGGTTCTCACTGCAGCCTTCCCTTCTGCCCCCGCCCCCAACTCGGCACTGTCTCTCATTCTGCATGTGGTGCTGATGCGTCTTTATAACCCCAGCACCTAGAGTGAGTGACACAGAGACCCAGAGGGCCCTACAGCACAGCCGGGGCGCCTCTCATTAGTCATCGAGGACATGCAGACTGGCAGAAGTCAAAGATCACTGTTGCCGAGTGCTGGAGGGGATGCTAGAAACGGGGGTGACGTGTGGTTGGTGGGCACACAGCCTGGTGAGAGCTTTGGGAACACTGAGGGAGCTGTGTGTCCACGTGCAGGTTCCCAGTGCCCATACCTGCACCACTCCTGTGACCTGGGTCCCCTTCCTGCCCGCAGGTGGGAGGCGCCAAGTAGGTGACGGTGCCTTTGGAAACGCCCGCACTGCCTGGCCCTCACGGGGGCCGGAGCCCACCCACGCACACCCACGCAACAGGCTACAGAACCAGACACGGCGTCGGGCCTGGCTGTTACCGAAAACACACGCTCCTGTGCTGAGGTTTGCTCCGTGTAATCACGTGGTGTAAAATGTTCTTGACTGGACCTCATTCGCACATTGCTCGTTCAGTAAAAAACACAATAAAGGAAACAGCACGTGAACAGTGCCGAGACTGCTTCTCTGAGACCCCCGGGCAGCTCCCGGGCCCCGCGCCACACACACACCACGCGGCATGACGGTGAGCGCGTCTGAGCCGTTCCTCCGTGAGGAGAACCGCTCACAACCAGCTCACCCGCCTCCCGCGAGCTCTGAGACCGAGTCGTCTCTGTCCCCGGGTCACCGGGTTCCCTCTCCTGCTGTCGCCGTCCTCCACGGGCCTGGCCGGGCAGCTCCAGGGGGTGTGAAGAGTCTGCCTCCGGCTCCCCGAGGCCCCTGGGAAGACCTGCAGTTGAGGGCTGAGGAGCCTGGAACTCCCCGACAGACCACAGGGCCAGAGGTCCGAGATCCCCCCACCCACGGACCCGAACCCGACCCCGAGGCCCAGCCTGAACGACACAGCAGCCTGAGGAACGAGCTCAGGCAACGGCGACGGGCTCGTTGACGTTTTTAAGGGCGAGCTCCTCTGATTAGGTTTATGTAGCCTCTTAACACACACGGCTGATCACGTCCCACGCCCCCGATCGCAGCCCTCCGAGGCCGCCCGCTGCCCGGTGAATAAACGCCCTGCTCCTCACGACCAGCTGCTGGGCCGTGGTCCCTCTCCCAGGGGGACTCCCATGCAGCTACGTCCTTGCCCGTCATGAATCTGCACCTCGTGGGAAGGCCACCCCCATTTTAACACACCCCACCTCGGGCACCATCCTTGCATCCCAGAGCCCCTGGGAGCCTCTTCAGAGCACTGTCGGAGACAGTCGCTGAGCTCCCCGCCTGTGCCCGGCAGTGCGCCTGCTCAGACCATCTCGTGTCACGGGCAGCGCGTGGACCGAAGGCGGACGGCCTGGGCCAGCGTCTTCCCTCGCTTAGGCGAGGATCGTGCCAGTGACTGCCCCCAACTCGTGAGGGTCAAATGGGTCAACGCACGTGAGGGCTGAGCCGTGGACACGTGGAAGGTAAAGTGAGTTGTTGCCAGTCGCCCTCCCTGAGGTCACCAAGGGTCAAGGAGGATGCGGGGTGAGAAGCAGTGGAGCCGGGATTTGCACCCAGGCCCACCTGGGTTTAGCGCCTGCACCCACCCCTCCTCAGGCCACCTGCCGTCCTCCTTGGGTGCACCAGGGACACGGAGCCAGGAGGACACAGCTCAGAGGAGAGCAGCCACCACTCTGGGTTCAAACCCGGGCCCCGACACCGCTGAGGGACCATGGGGGACCTACTCCAGCCACCTCTTGGGCTCCTCGTTTCTTAAATGGGCATGAAAAACTGAGTCACAGTAACAAAGGCAGTTGCCCGGGGACCGGCCCCCAGGAGCACAGTGGCTGCTGCGGTGGTGGGCACCGTGCTTATCTGGGAAGAGGCGGACCGAGGGGCGGTGCCCACGCATTCTGCGGCGAAGCCCTACAACAGTGGGGCTTCCAGGTCATGCAGGAGGAAG
>NW_011888821.1:5235530-5235834 GCF_000151845.1 Pteropus vampyrus | reverse complement strand
ACACTGAGGGAGCTGTGTGTCCACGTGCAGGTTCCCAGTGCCCATACCTGCACCACTCCTGTGACCTGGGTCCCCTTCCTGCCCGCAGGTGGGAGACGCCAAGTAGGTGACGGTGCCTTTGGAAACGCCCGCACTGCCTGGCCCTCACGGGGGCCGGAGCCCACCCACGCACACCCACGCAACAGGCTACAGAACCAGACACGGCGTCGGGCCTGGCTGTTACCGAAAACACACGCTCCTGTGCTGAGGTTTGCTCCGTGTAATCACGTGGTGTAAAATGTTCTTGACTGGACCTCATTCGCAC
>NW_011888821.1:5234356-5235480 GCF_000151845.1 Pteropus vampyrus | reverse complement strand
CACAGGGCCAGAGGTCCGAGATCCCCCCACCCACGGACCCGAACCCGACCCCGAGGCCCAGCCTGAACGACACAGCAGCCTGAGGAACGAGCTCAGGCAACGGCGACGGGCTCGTTGACGTTTTTAAGGGCGAGCTCCTCTGATTAGGTTTATGTAGCCTCTTAACACACACGGCTGATCACGTCCCACGCCCCCGATCGCAGCCCTCCGAGGCCGCCCGCTGCCCGGTGAATAAACGCCCCGCTCCTCACGACCAGCTGCTGGGCCGTGATCCCTCTCCCAGGGGGACTCCCATGCAGCTACGTCCTTGCCCGTCATGAATCTGCACCTCGTGGGAAGGCCACCCCCATTTTAACACACCCCACCTCGGGCACCATCCTTGCATCCCAGAGCCCCTGGGAGCCTCTTCAGAGCACTGTCGGAGACAGTCGCTGAGGTCCCCGCCTGTGCCTGGCAGTGCGCCTGCTCAGACCATCTCGTGTCACGGGCAGCGCGTGGACCGAAGGCGGACGGCCTGGGCCAGCGTCTTCCCTCGCTTAGGCGAGGATCGTGCCAGTGACTGCCCCCAACTCGTGAGGGTCAAATGGGTCAACGCACGTGAGGGCTGAGCCGTGGACACGTGGAAGGTAAAGTGAGTTGTTGCCAGTCGCCCTCCCTGAGGTCACCAAGGGTCAGGGAGGACGCGGGGTGAGAAGCAGTGGAGCCGGGATTTGCACCCAGGCCCACCTGGGTTTAGCGCCTGCACCCCCCCCCCCCCCCCCCCCCCCAGCTCCACGCCACCTGCCGTCCTCCTTGGGTGCACTAGGGACACGGAGCCAGGAGGACACAGCTCAGAGGAGAGCAGCCACCACCCTAGGTTCAAACCCCGGCCCCGACACCGCTGAGGGACCATGGGGGACCTACTCCAGCCACCTCTCAGGCTCCTTGTTTCTTAAATGGGCACAAAAAACTGAGTCACAGTAACAAAGGCAGTTGCCCGGGGACCGGCCCCCAGGAGGAGCACAGTGGCTGCTGCGGCGGCCACCGCCATGCTTATCTGGGAAGAGGCGGACCGAGGGGCGGTGCCCACGCATTCTGCGGCGAAGCCCTACAACAGTGGGGCTTCCAGGTCATGCAGGAGGAAG
>NW_011888821.1:5232717-5233951 GCF_000151845.1 Pteropus vampyrus | reverse complement strand
GGGGCGGGAGGGATGGGGCAGCCTGTGCACCAGGGGACAGCTGGGGTGGCACACAAGTGGGTGCTTGTGACAGTGGTCTATAGTTGGACACAAATGGATGAGCATTCTGGGTGTTCACTCAACATGGCTAAGGTGACACCACTTCGGGACTGAAGCCATCTCCCTCAGGGAGCCTGCCAGACTGGAACATTAGCCTTATGTGGCCGTGTTTCCTCTGACCCAACGAAAATGCTTCATGTCCTCTCATGCACTGCGAAACCCACGCCTGCTCACGTTAGGGTCTCAGAGAGCTTAGTGCCACACACCCATCCTGGGGTGAGGAACTGAAGCTCACAGAGGGGACTGGAGTCACCACCCATGCCCAGTGGGCATTCTTCCCGCTCCTCAGCTGGCACTGGACTGCCTTCAGCAGCCACTGCCCTGGGCACACCATGCTGGGCCCTGGTTTAGGAAGGGACCCTGAGGTCTCAGAAGCTGAAATGGTGGGACGTGGCCCCAGCAGAGCATAATCTTATTGATATGGCCGCTGCTTTCACAGGTCAAGGCTGCCCTTTGGAAAAGAATGAAGATGATGGGGCGGACCTCAGGCCGCGGCGGAGAAAGCCCCTGCAGAGGTGACGGAGAGAAGACGGGGCACGCAGCCACGCACCAAGAGCCCGGCTTGGCCTGGCCTTGGACTTCGCCGACCTTGAGCCATGCCTCCTCTCCAGACCTCTGTGCGGCCCCGGCTCCGTCCTCTCTGAGGGTGCTCTCGGGTACCAGCCTCTGTAAGGTGCGGGGAGCCGGGCTCATCCTCGGTGCTCCCCTCCTCTCTGTCCTCGCTCCTCGGCAGCCTCGCCCAGGCTCACGGCCTTGAGTACCCCCTCCATGTGATGACTCCTAAGATTCTGTCCCCAGCCCAGATGGCCATCCTCGGTTCTGGGCTCCCCTCAGCTGTCTGACAAGCATCGCAGTCACGTGTCCAAGGCCGCCTCTTCATCCCCCACCTCCCTGTCCCCGCTTTGTAAATGGAACTCTCTCCTTCCAGCTTTTCATAGTGACGACCTTGGGCCACCCCTGCTCCTTTTTCCCTCCACCCACCGCGACCCATCTGCAAATGCTGACCGCTCACCACGCCCCTCTGCCCTCCCCGCCTCACTCGGACACCAGCTCCTCCGGCCAGGGTGACCACGTATCCTCCGCGTGGCCCCCCTGCTTGCCTTATGGTCCCACAGCATCGCAGCAAAGCCCTTCC
>NW_011888821.1:5230021-5232667 GCF_000151845.1 Pteropus vampyrus | reverse complement strand
ACGGGGCACGCAGCCACGCACCAAGAGCCCGGCTTGGCCTGGCCTTGGACTTCGCCGACCTTGAGCCATGCCTCCTCTCCAGACCTCTGTGCGGCATCGGCTGGGGCAGCTGGCCACGCAGGAGGGCCAGAGGCCAGGCACCTGGGAGGTGGTCAGGGAATGAGCGTCGGGCATGGACAGAGAGGACCAAGAACAGTAACGTAGGCAGAATCCCCCTAGGGATGGGCGAGTGTCCTGTGCAGACCAGGCTCTCAGAAGGTAACTGCCACCAGACCCCGCATGACTGCCTGACCCAAGCGCGGTCTCCCCACCACGTCGCAACCTCCCGGATGAAGGTCAGAGGGTCTTCCAGGCGGAAGAGCCCGCGCCTCGTCTGGCCTGCCCTCCTTCGGCTCCCGGCTGGATTCTCGGAACCCCCGGCGGCCCCGGCTCCGTCCTCTCTGAGGGCGCTCTCGGGTACCAGCCTCTGTAAGGTGCGGGGGGCCGGGCTCATCCTCGGTGCTCCCCTCCTCTCTGTCCTCGCTCCTCGGCAGCCTCGCCCAGGCTCATGGCCTTCAGTACCCCCTCCATGTGATGACTCCTAAGATTCTGTCCCCAGCCCAGATGGCCATCCTCGGCTCTGGGCTCCCCTCAGCTGTCTGACAAGCATCGCAGTCACGTGTCCAAGGCCACCTCTTCATCCCCCACCTCCCTGTCCCCGCTTTGTAAATGGAACTCTCTCCTTCCAGCTTTTCATAGTGACAACCTTGGGCCACCCCTGCTCCTTTTTCCCTCCACCCACCGCGACCCATCTGCAAATGCTGACCGCTCACCACGCCTCTCTGCCCTCCCCGCCTCACCCGGACACCAGCTCCTCCGGCCAGGGTGACCACGTATCCTCCGCGTGGCCCCCCTGCTTGCCTTATGGTCCCACAGCATCGCAGCAAAGCCCTTCCCCCCGATGGCTCCCATTTCACCCCAAGAGGCAGCCAGAGCCCTCCTTGACTACGAGGCCCGTGTGGCCCCGCTGTCCCTCCGCCTCCCTGACCTCAGCTCCACGGCTCTGCCCGCTCTGCCCCCACTGCGCCGCTCCCAGCACGCCGAGCACGCGCCGCCTCAGGGCCTCTGCCCTAGCCGTTTCCTCTGCCGGCCTCGGTCCCCGCGTCTCCCCGGCCGCACAGACACAGCCTCACAGCCCCTTCCTACACGCCCGCGACGTCCTTTTCTACGCGCGCCTCCCACCTGACGGGCGTATGCCGCCAGTTCATGGGCCGTCTCTCCCAGCCCCGGGGACGTCTGAGAGCAGGGACTTTTACTCAGATGCACTGTCAGTATCTTGGAAGGGTACCGAGCACACGGCAGGTGCACAGTCATATTTGCTGGGGGGATGGAAGGACTGAGGCATTTCCTCCATCGTCCCTGCGCAGGCCCCACGGTGACCTCGTCCGCTGTCCGGTCCTGGCCCAGCCCGGGCTCTGACAGGCCCTGGGGAGAGCCACGCCAGCCTGATCTTACCTTTCAGTGTTGAGGCTAATTTTAATCTCTCTATTTTTACGTATTCTGAAAGCCATCCTAATTGCTTATATTTAAATTTTCCTTTAATAAAAATACATGCATAGGAGGTAGCTGCTTAAATGTCTCTATAATTTTCTCATCATGTTTTCTTAGTTTTCCAGTCAAAACAACAGCCTTAATCGCAGTGGTTCTATATGTATTAAGAAATAAAGATTTTCCCCTTTTGTTCACTATAATTGTTTATAATTATTAATTGATCAATCTCGTCTTTATATTCTTCTTGTACTAACCTTCTCGGGTTGAGCAAAGGATGGAAAACGGAAATTTTACTTTATGGCATTGAGCACCTACTATGCGCCTGCTTGCTTTATATTCTGTGCCACCACCCACCACCATGCCCTGAGGGCGGGGTTCTCAGCTCCATTCTATGGGTGAAGAGATATGAGGTGCAGAGAATACTGTCCCAGCTCACGCGCCCACGTGGCAAACTGGGGACCTGAACCCGAACTGCACCATTCTTTCCAGTCGTGTGTTTTTGACATCCAGACACGCAAACTACAGTCCCCACCGAACTGCATAATACTTAAGTATTCCCGAACGCCTGGGCTGCTCAGGCCCCGAGATTCTCCTCCCTTCCCGGTATTTCTGCCCTCAGTAGGGATTCCAACCTAGAGTGGTCACGCCCCCCATCTCTGTCTCCTTGTGGGTGGGGGAGGGTGCAGTCTTGAGAGCTGGACCCCAAGGCCCCCAATGACAAGGGAGGCTCTGCCTGGCTTAGCACTGACGGCAGGGGGCAGGGCAGGGTGCCTTGTGTCCCGCCGAGGCTGGACGAGCAGAAAGTACAGACTCGGGGAGCTGGACGAGGCCGCAGGGCGCAGTGGGAGGGGGCTGGGCCTGGTGTCTGCAGGGCCTTGCCCGTTCAGCAAGGATGGTCTCCCCTGCCCGCTGCAGCCTAAACAGAGCAGGCGCTCAGTGTCTGAGGAGGAAACCAGCCAAAAGCCCCCATGTGCCCCTGTTCTCGAAGGCTGTGCCTGGGTCTCAGGCTGGAATCTGAAGGCCAAAGAGTGACCCCTGAAGCCCCTGCCTGGGCCCTGACCTCCCCTCTGAAGGCCAAAGAGTGACCCCTGAAGCCCCTGCCTGGGCCCTGACCTC
>NW_011888821.1:5226400-5228566 GCF_000151845.1 Pteropus vampyrus | reverse complement strand
AAACTTCCAAGAAGTTGAAGAGGAAGGAGCACTCCCTAATTCATTCCATGAGGCCAGATTACCCTAATACAAAGCAGACAAAGACACCACGAGAAAACTACAGACCCATATCCGTGACGAACATGGAAGTAAAAGCCCTCGACAAAACACTAGCAAACAATTCAGCAGCACATTAAAAAGATTATATACCACGACCAAGTGGGATTTATTTCTGGAATGCAAGGATGGTCCAACATATAAAAATTGATCAATGCAATCTATACCACATTAGCAGAATAAAGAAGAAAAACCACGATCGTATCAATTGACACAAAAATGTATATGACAAAATTCAACACTCTTTATGATAAACACTCTTGCATCCTTAACTGCCAGAGCACAACCGGATTTTAAATGCATTGGTCCCACCTCAATCTTCTTAGCAACCCCAAGAAGGAAGAACCACAATTGTGCCCAAGGAGAGAGGCCGGATGAGGTTAAGTGACTCACCGAGGTTCAGGCAGCTATTGAGCAACTGAACTAAGACTTGGACCAAGCTCTGATGTCAAGCCCGTGCTCTGGATGTTAATAATTGCAGTAGCGGAGTTGGCAAAAAGGTACAGCACATTTACCATGGCCAGACCCTGCTCTGGGTGCAGTCTACTGCAAGCCAAGAAGGCTTTGGCTACAGTTAACTCCATTTTACAGACAAGGAATCTCAGACCAGGAGAAGTGAAGTAACTTAATCAAGTTTGCTCTGGCGATGAGTTGGGGGCAGGGTGCAGGCCGGAACTCGGGCCGCCGTCACTGTCCTGTTTTATCTGCTAAAATGGGAACCAGTCTCACCCTTCAGCCTACAGTCTGCATCATAAAGTTGTCCTTCCCTGCACTCATTGCACAATATAGGGCGTTGCTGGGAACTGGTTCGGACAGCGGTTGGCAAGCTTTCTCGTAAAGGGCCAGACAGTAAATATTTTAGGCTCTGGGAGTCATACTATCTCTGCCACGACTCGACGCTGCCATTGCTGTCTCTTTGTGATCCCTTCCCTTTTCTTTTCTAATCATTTTTCTTTCTCTGAGGGCTCGCGGAATATCCCGTAGCTGACACAGGAATGGGGAGAGCGTGCCTGGGCTGTGTTGTCTCTCAGAGCTGGCCTTTAAAGCCCAGTTCTGCTGCTTCCTAGCTGCACGTGCTTGGACAAGATGCCTAACCTCTCTGAGCCCCAGTTTCCTTGCCTGTAAATAACGTGAACTAGAATGAGGATGATGACATCTAACTCTGGTTGTTGGCCTGCTCACCACGGGCCAGGGACTGTCTGCACACAGGTCACATGTTACCCTGCTGACTCTTCTGCATTACCTCTGAGGGATTATTTGTTGGGACCCTCCCCAGTTCTGAAAATGCGGAGCCTGAGCTACACCCCTTGCTCCAGCTAACTCCTCCTTAGGACTCATGCGGCTCTGAAACTTCTCAACACAAATCTGAATGGGCCAGCTGTCGCCATTCCCCAGGGAGCTGTGGCATCTCGCCAAGGAGCTCTGGCTGAACTCCCCGGCCCGCGGCCCTGGCATGGTCAAGAACTTGAGCTTTGGAGCTGTGCAGCCCACGGCAAGTCCCTTCACCTCTCTGGGCTTAATTTTCCAGCCCCTCTTGAGAGGATGGTAAGGGAATGATAGTAACAGCTCTCTCCAGGGCTGCTGAGAGAGATAAACGGGGTCTCCCACAGACCCACTGACCCCAGGGTCGGCTGCAGAATCGGGAACGGCAGCTGACTGATGAATGTGCCACACAAGCAACTCCCTTAAAGGGGTGTCCTGGGAGGGTGTTCCCGTGCCACATGGACCGCCTCATGAAAACTGCACCGAGGCCCCATTAAGGGACTCGCCCTTTCCAATGTGAGAGAAGATACAGAGCGGGAGTTGACAGTGTCCACGGTGACGGCTCCTTCAGGTTTTATCAAATATGCCCCAGGCCCTCTTCCCTGCCCTGGGGTCCAGACTCCCTAACCCTGCCTGAGCGCCGGGGGACACCGTCTGAGAGTGCGGGGCTGTGTTTGCCTGTGACAGTGAGCTGTGCCCTGGGTATGTTAACCAGGCTGTCGTGGTTCCCAGCCCCTGGCTGATGTGCGTGCTCCCCCTGCCCTCCTGTGTTCGGATCAACAACAAAATCTTGTTTTAAAATCTAGG
>NW_011888821.1:5215002-5226350 GCF_000151845.1 Pteropus vampyrus | reverse complement strand
GCCCGCGGCCCTGGCATGGTCAAGAACTTGAGCTTTGGAGCTGTGCAGCCCACGGCAAGTCCCTTCACCTCTCTGGGCTTAATTTTCCAGCCCCTCTTGAGAGGATGGTAAGGGAATGATAGTAACAGCTCTCTCCAGGGCTGCTGAGAGAGATAAACGGGGTCTCCCACAGACCCACTGACCCCAGGGTCGGCTGCAGAATCGGGAACGGCAGCTGACTGATGAATGTGCCACACGAGCAACTCCCTTAAAGGGGTGTCCTGGGAGGGTGTTCCCGTGCCACATGGACCGCCTCATGAAAACTGCACCGAGGCCCCACTAAGGGACTCGCCCTTTCCAATGTGAGAGAAGATACAGAGCGGGAGTTGACAGTGTCCACGGTGACGGCTCCTTCAGGTTTTATCAAATATGCCCCAGGCCCTCTTCCCTGCCCTGGGGTCCAGACTCCCTAAACCTGCCTGAGCGCCGGGGGACACCGTCTGAGAGTGCGGGGCTGTGTTTGCCTGTGACAGTGAGCTGTGCCCTGGGTATGTTAACCAGGCTGTCGTGGTTCCCAGCCCCTGGCTGATGTGCGTGCTCCCCCTGCCCTCCTGTGTTCGGATCAACAACAAAATCTTGTTTTAAAATCTAGGGCTGTGGACTTATTCTCCACAGCAGCCTTCAGCAGCCAAACCTGTAGAGAGATCGTCACCCCTGGTGACATGAGGGACAGTAATTCTTGTGGCTTTGGGATATGACAAGTCGGGGCTGGGTCTAGAGTCCAGAGCCTCTGCCTTGAACTCGTGGTGTGACCCTGGCTAAGCCCCGCCCCTCCCCGCCCCCAGTGTCTCAGATCTTCCTCTGTAAGGACACCCCGGGATGAAGGGACATGCGAGTCCTGTAGAGTGGGCAGAGGACATCTATCCTGTACTTCTCCCTTCCAAATACAAAGTCTCCGCTCCTCAGGCCGGGAGAGATTCTAGCAGCAGAAGCACCTGGGAAATCTACTGTATGATCCCAGTCAAACCCACTGCAAACCCCAAATTCATGAATTCGTCCCGGTTAATACTTTACAACAAGACTGCCTCGCCAGTACAGGCTGGCAGCATGTCTAAAGACAGGTGACACTTCCCACTCCATTAGGAGTGATGAGCTGGGGGTGTGCAAAAGATTCCTGCACAAAAGCGTGATCTCCTGGCTCAGTGGGTGTGGAAGGCTGGGCTAGAGGCATCGCAGGCTTCTTACACAAAACACTGCCACAGTAGTTGCCTGTGGCTCACTGACAGCCGTACAACAGACATATGTTTGTCCACCCACCTTCTCTTCTTTCAGGGGACCACCCCCCCACTTCTGTCACAATCATGTTCAGTCCATGAGTTGAGGTGGCTGAATGCTCCTTCCCTTTGCCCCAGATTTGGCTAATCAGGGTACTAATTCTGTGGGCCCCAGTCATTGGCTCAGAGATGGGACACTGACACAAAGCTCAGCCAATCAGAACCTGCTGGAGCTACTGGGAAAGCCGTGAATAAGAATTTGCCCTAGGACTGTGGCTGGAACGAGAGAGAAAGACGTTTATTCTTCAGGACCGGGATCTGTAGGGTCCACAAGGCCTGTAGCTGCCAGGGACCATCTTTCCACCAGAGAAAAGCTGCTTGAAAACGAAGCCAACAGAGTCTTGTTGACATTAGTTGAACCTCTGGATCCAGCCATTCCTGGAGCTGGCCTACCCCTGGGCTTTACGGTTACATGAACTAATAAGTACTTCCTTCCAGTTTAAGCTAATTTGAAGTTAGGTTTCTGAAATTTTGCAAACCAGACTCTCTCATGACACACGCCACATTTCCAGGACCTTTAGAGATCGGACAGTCAGAATTTAGACCTGCAGGATCCAAAGTTCATACTCCCAACACTTTGCTTTCAGACAGCACAAGTTTAGGAATCAGACCCAAGTTCAGATGCCAGCTCTGAAACTTACGAGCTGTGAGATCTTGGTCAAGTCTCTCCATCATTCGAGACCTCTGACTTGGGAGTCACCAGGTCCCACCTCTCTTAGAACTGCAGATGACATGAGATCCTACATGCAGAATGCTTACCACAAGGCCTGACATAGCGGGAGCACCAGGGACGTGGCCGAATCGGAAATGGTGGTTCGATTTAGGGATCGGAGGAGACAAGCGGTAGGATTTAAGCTAACTGGTGATGAGGTCCATCTCTGCTATACTAATTTTAAAAAGGAAAAAAGAAAACAGAAGTAGCGTTGCAAACACGAGCCCTCCTCGAGCTATCAGACAAGCCAAGTCTCCTTAAATGGATCAAACATCCGATCTGGGGAGTTCCTTATTGCAGGAAGCCAACGGAAAATAGCTTTTGGCTCATTACAATAAATATCCCCGAGATCTGCTACCCCCCAGCACTGTGCTTCAGAGGAGGCATGAGGGGAAGGACCGTCCCTGCCCTCTGGGCATTACACTGGCCGGGGCAGAAGCGCGGCTGCCAGGATGGGTGGGAATAAGAAAGCGGCCCACACCTCCCGCCCCGATGGTGGCAGTGATGGGGTGTCAGGGTTGCTCAAGGTAGGCTCGGTGAAGGCAAACTGAGCCGCAGCCGAGGTCTGAATGCAGCAGCAAGGTCCAGCGGTGGAGAGCGGGCTGGCGGTCCCCAGCGGGAGGGCATTTAAACGCTGCAGGGCAGAGGGGTTGGACCTGGGTCCCGGAGCCACGTAGGGCGCCCCCACTCACGAAGTGTGGGCCCTCTGGCAGGTTCAGTGGCCTCTCTGAGCCTGTGTTTTCGTCTGTAAAACGGGCCTGGACATGGTAATTACCCTTATAGGGAGACTTGTAAAAATTAAATAAGATATTTCTAGTGGACAGAAAGGGCTCGATTCATGCTGACCGCCGTAATTACTAGTCATAGCCTGCCACTGAGCAGTCACTCTCTGATGTAATACACGTCTACACAGCATATCCCTTCTTTGTGCAGCTATTCCATGCGCTTTGGGGTGGAAGACGCTGAAAACGGGATTCCGATGCAGGAGATGGAGAAAACTCACTCTACCACTGCAGCTCTAAAACCTGGAGCTCGTCTAAAATGCAAATAATAGCAGGTGGATTGGGGCAGATGTACCAGCAGACCTGAGGAAGGTTTGCTATTTTTTTTCCTCCAGGATCCTGCAGCCTGGATGCCTGAAAGTGGGCAGGGTGTGGACGGGGGTGGGCCCGGGGAGCCCTCCAGCACACTAACACTCAGAAAGAGGGGGGCCCTCCCATGTGTCCTTGCTCTCCCTTGCCTCTGTTTCTTCATGCCTCTCTCTGCGGCATCCTCAAGCACCTAAAAATCTGAGGGTGGGAGTGAGAAGATAGATAATGGCTCCCCAAAGACCTCCACGTCCCAATCCCTGTTACTGTACTTGACAAAAGGGATTTGGCAGATGTGATTAACTCAAGGATTTGAGATGAGATTATCCTGGATTATCTGGGTGGGCCTGACATGATCACAAGTGTCCTTAGGAGAGACAGGCAGGAGGTCAGAGTCTCGAGAGGTGGACGGAAGCGGAAGCTGGAGTGAAGCGAGGAGGGAGGGGCCCCGCGTGGGCGGCTTCTAGAAGCTGGGAATGCAAGGAAGCAGCTCGCGCCCTGGCGCCTCCGGATGGAACCAGCCCCGCTGACCCGTGACTTCAGTCTAGCGAGACTGATCTCGGACTTCTGACCTCCAAAACTGTGAGAGAAGACATCCATGTTGTTTTATAAGCCACTGAGTTTGTGGTGATTTGTTATAGCGGCCACAGGAAACTAATACAAAGGAAAATCTGCTTCAGAAGAGCTGTGCTCCCAAAGGGCGGGATAGATGCTCCAGCCTTTTTTCTCTGTCCCCCTTTACCGACCCTGGACAGGGTGCAGTCACGGGAACTACGTCATCTTAGACCCAAACCTCTCAACTTACCCAAAAGTTAACTCAAAATGAATCAGAGATCTAAATGTGAAATTACAAAATTTTTAGAAGAAAACCTAAGAGAACATCTTTCTAACCTTGGTTTAGGCAGAACTCTTAGACATGAAACCAGAAGCATGATCCATAATCAAACAAACTGAGAAATTGAATTCATCATTAAAAAGTTTTGTTATGCAAAAACACCGATAAGAGAAATGAAAAGGCGAGCTACAAACTGGGGGAAAATATGTGCAAATTAATTACCTAGCGGACAAAGGACTTGTATACAGAATATATAAAGAACCATCGAAACTCAACAGTAAAATAACCAACCACCCAATTTTTAAAAAGTGGGCACGAGACTTGAACAGACTCTTCCCCAAAGAGAATATTGCTAAGTAAGCACATGAAAAGATGATCAATATCAATAGCCATTAGGAAAATGCCAACGAAGACCATGATGAGATCTACACACCCTTCTGAATGGCTGGGACAAGGACAATGCCAAATGCTGACACGGGCGCAGAGCATCTGAAAGTCTCACACGTCGATCACGAATGTGCAATGGCAGAGCCACCACAGAACACCGCTGGGCAGTGTTTTACACGTACCACACGACCCAGCATCCCACTCTAGGTAATTACCCTCGAGAAATGAAAATTTTAGTTCACACAAAAAGCTGCACATGAATGTTTGTATTAGCTCTATTCAAACTTGTCAACTGGAGACAACACAAGTGTCTTCTATGAATGGACAAACCAACCGTGGGGTACCCACATAATGGAACAGCGCTCACCAGTACAAGATGCTAACTGCCCACACCCAACAGCATGGGTGACTCTCAGAGGAACTGTGCCGAGTGAAAGAAGCAAGAGGTTACTTCCTGTGTGATTCCACGTAGATGGCATTCTCGAAAAGACAAAACTATAGTGATGGACAATAGTTCAGCAGTTGCCAGGGCTTAAGGCTGGGGGGAGTGTGTGACCATAAAGGGACAGCACGAGAGAGCTTTTTGGGGTGACGGAACTGTGCTGTATCCTGATTGTGACCGTGGTGGTTACTCAAATCTAAACATGTATTAAAATTCATAGAAACGAACACCAAAAAGAAAAGTCAGTTTCACTGCATGCCAGATGTTTTTTAAAAGGTAAAGGCCCTAACTTGGCCCTTCTCAAAATACAGTGAAATGACCCCTCTCGGAGCCTCACTGTTGATTTGCGGACACTCCGGGCTCTCATCGCTGGCCGTCCCTCCATCTTGTTACTAGCTGAACTGTCAGGTGCCTCGGAATTTCTGAGCTGTGCCCCGCGCCTGCTCACACTCTTTCACACCCTACCTCGAACAAGTTATTGATCTGTGGTGGTTGCAAAAGTGGCCCCAATTATTCACCCCTCTCTGTGTCTTGTCCCCTGCAAGTGACTCTGTCCTGCCCTCCCTCTCTGACTCCAGTCTCCACCTTGGGAATCACCTTGGCCTGTGGGATGTTGGCAAATGTGACGGAGTTAGAATGTGGAACACGTTACAAGGATCAGGCTCTCCTTGTTCTCACTCTGCCATGCGTACCCAGGCTAACCTGCTGGTCCCAGTTGCCCCATCATTCCCAGTCAAGGCCATCGTGGACCAGGAGACAGCCACCTGTTCCCCAGATCAGCTGAAGCTCCCAGCCTATCGCCCAGTGCATGAGCAATATGTTAGTGTTACTGTACGTCCCTAAGCATACAATGGCTGTTTATCAGGCAGCATTAATGTGGCAATAGGTAACTGATACAAAACCCAATAAAGTAACCATTCTCAGTTATCACTCACAGGTATGCACAGAATGCTGTCAAGTTGACCCACTGAGATAAAAGCTGTCACGGTCTGATTATGTTTTGGTGGGATAAGATAATTTGGTCTGCGAAGGGCAGCCAGCTGCTTGTGTGCTGCAGCCTCACCTCCCTGATAGAGAACTTTGATTACTATTTTTTTTATACTAACCCCAAATTGGATGGAGGTTCTTGTGCCAAAAATAACCCAATCTGCTTCCCTTGCTCCAAACTGAATTTTCAGATGTTCCAATGTTTAAAAATAAAAGACATGAAGTAGGGCAAGCGATTGTAATAATATCTAAGCTGCCAACTCAAATCGCTTTGAGACCAAAGTGAGAGTCTGAACAAAGAAATGAGGGGTGTGGGTCTGCAGCGGCGGCAGCTCCCCTGGACAAGCTCCTACGAGGCGACATCTCATTTAATCCTCCTGACAAGCCCACAGGGTCAGTGCTACTGGCCTTGTTTTACAGATAGGGAAATTGAGGCACAGAGGGGTCACGGTCACAGGGCTGCTAGGTAGCAGAACCCAGGTCTGTCTGACTCAGAGGAGTCAGCTAGGTACCAAACTGCTTTTGAATCCTATCAGAAATTAATAACAGAGCTTTGGTTATAATGAATTCTGTTATAATGGAATCTTACTATATCCATCACACCAAGCAGCTTACTGGGATGAAACGAAGTTCTGCTATTTGGGGGGAACACAGCCTGGTCTCTGGGCTCAGCAATTTAGGGCTTGGCCAGGGAAATACCATCTTGATGCTAACAAGGTCACAGAGCCTCAGCCTCACAGGTCAACTTGACCGGTATTTGAAAAGAAAAGGAGTGGCCATGTTGGGGAGAGTCATGGAGAAATCTACACTGTCTCCCAAATATCCTCAGCGAGTGCGCTTGCTGTGTCCTGCTTCGCAAACCCCACAGCTCTAAGGTCTGCCCTGCTTCTAAGGGGCCCAGGAGTGATCTGTGTCCACTCCGACTAACGAGAGAAGCAACCACAGTTATCACTGCAGCCACAGCTAAACTAGTAAGTGCTGGCTATGTGCCTGGTGAGAAGTGCTCTGCAATGCTTGTTAAATATCGAATCTGCCTTCTGTGGTAGGGCCAGTATCAGTCCCATTGTACAGATGGAGAAATCGAGGCACAAAGTCCGCAAAAGGTCTAACCCAAGTCCGCCAAGCTAATAAATGCACGGCCTCAAGTGAAGCCAGGCCTGCCTGCCTGAGGCCCTTTGTCTTGGTGACGATGCCATTCTGTTTGTCCCTTTCATGTGAGTCATAAAGCAAGGCATATCCCAAACCCTGACAGAACAGCGTGTTTCCACTGCACTACTAATTTCTCAACCTGCCTTCCCAGGACAAGCTGGTGAGAAAAACATCCACAACTCTGTCACAGCAAGTTCTCACGTGTGAAGGGGAAAAATAACAAGGAACCCTGTTCCTACTCAGCGGTCCGTGACCTGCTTGGTCTTCTGAGTGACGCAGGCCAAGCCAGCAGCTGTGTGCTCAGGGGAGCAGGCAGAGCTTGGGTTCTCTTTTCCGGCGCAGTTAAAACTTCCCGGGCATTTTCGATTCATGAACAAGAAGGGCCAGCGGCTCAGAGTGAATCAGTTAGGAAGATGGGGTGGGGTGTGGGTGCGGGGCGGGTGTCTCAGACCACTTCTCTCAGCTGGGTCAGAGCCTCCCCAGTGCACTTCTGGGCCTTTCTGTGCAACGTTTGCTCTGGCTGAAGAGGCGGAGACGGGCAGCACCTCGGACAGCACCAAGCAGCTCCGGCCTGACTGGCGTGTGCCCCACCAGGCGCCACAGCAGGGACCTGGTAAAACCAAGGGCCACGGCCCACGCCAGAGACCCTGCAGAGCAGAGGTGGTGTGGCCCAAGGCGAGTGTGACGAAGCACAGGCCTCCTGTCCTAGGGGCGTGGAGGACCCACTGTGAAGCTCCAGGCCTTGGAAGCAGGCAATCGGGAAGACGTTTAGGGGTGCTTGTTTTGATGTCCTGGGCACAGAGCAGAGGCTGCGGAGCCACGTGGACTCAGTGGACACACCCCACATCCCCGCTGCGAGACTACGGCTGGGCCACCTCACTGTCGGGACTCAGTTCCCTTTTCTGAAAACCTCAAAGGTAGAAGTGAGGACTTAGTGTAAGAAAAGCTCCTGGCCTGACACCTGGTTGCTTCTATCTTGTTCTTGGCCACAGAGCCACAGGGGTTGCAGCTGGTCATCCACGACCCAGTGACAGACCAGCTTCTCAGGTTGGATCGGGGCTTCTTGACCGTGGCCGGCTGACCTTCGGTCGGATGTTCTCTGGTGTGCGAGGTTGTCCTGCACCTTGTGACATGTGTAGTAGCATCCTGGACTCTACTCGCTGGATTCCAGTAGCGCCCCCACCCCACTCCCACCAGCTGTGACAACCAAAAATGCCTCCGTTCATTGCCAGGCCTGGAGTTGGGGGCAAGGCAACACTGCCTCCAGCTGAGAACCATGGGGTGTGAGGCACGAAGAAACCCAGCGGGCTTAGTCGGGCAGGGCAGCACGTGCGAGAAGGTAGGAACCCCAACAAAATCAGAATGAAAAGTCCCGCGCAAACCCTTTCGGGTAAATTGTACCCATGAGCAGAATGGAGTCTTGACCTTGACAGGCGAGAACACCAGACCACCTTTTCGACCCTACTAACTTGTGACCAGCTGCCTGGAACAGACACGCCCGCCCTCCAGGAACCCCGTTCCTCGGTGAGCGGAGGAGGAAGCTATGTCGTCACCGGCTGTGTTCGTCCTTACAGCCAAACAAGCAAGGCCTATGGCCACGCAGAGACCGGAAACAGAACTGCCACTGAGGAGCCGAGCGTGTGCTGGTCAAGGGAGCCCGGGAATACAGCGCCTGCCACACAGGACAGGGCAGGTGACAGGCTGCACTTGGATGTGGAGCAGCAGTCTCCTGCCAGGGGACTGTTCCAATGGACCCGTCACCCACCAGGCCCAAACGATACAGGGACTGCAGTCGGAAGGGCCGGGGCTGCTCTGTCTTGAGGGCCTGGTATCAGGGGCACCCTGATTAATACCTTGTTGTCACCGTCCCCTGGGACTGAGTGGGTCGCTGCCTGCTTCCACCGTGCATTTCTTCATGTCTTAAACGGCTCCCTCTAGTGCGGCCCCTTTGCACCCTAGAAGGCTTTGGATATCCAGTGGCCCACGGATATTTTGTTTGGCCCACGAATTAGTTTCCAACTAATTTAAAAATCAGATTTTATATCTAAATATGCGTTTCTGCCATCTCTTGGGAAATTTAAAGATCTGGCAACCTGTGGTCCCACAGAGCAGTGACCGCCTGGGGTGAGTGTTGGCCGACCCTCCTAGACAAGTCTGTGAGCTCCACTCCTCACCCTCTTCATTGTCACCCCATTAGGCTTTATTCACTTAAATGACTTGCCTGTACCCTACAGACACCTGGGTTTGCCACGGTCCCCCACTGATAGGGGTAAATTTGGGGTGTTTGTCTGCTCTGTCGATCCGAGATGCTGGGAAGGTGTCAAGCATCGATAAGATGCTCAAAGATCACAGAAGCAAGGTAGTAGAGGCTCTCCCGCTGGGCATGTCTGTCCCCATTAGGGGTGTCAGTCCTGGTGGCGAGCTGCCTCCTCCCCCAAATAACAGACACGCTTAACGACGCTGGGGATAAGAAGTGGAACCGAGAAACAGTGACGAAAGTCTGCAATGGGAAAAAAAGGTTTCTTCTCTCATTTATATAAGTCTGTTCGTGGTCCCCTCTGAGCTGGGGGTGGGACATCAGTGCTTTGCCCTTATTGTGTCCAAATGAAGCACCAACACATCAGAAAAGCTTCTAAGATTCTTCAAGCCCAAATGGCCTCTATCTGATCTGGGTTATGCCAGGACCCCGCGGGGCCACAGTTCCCCAGCCAGTCACTGAAGTGAATTTCCAGGCGGAAGCTTTGAACTACACAAAGCCCTCTGTGCATCGGAATAAAGCACCCTGTTGGCTGCAGAGAGGCCTGCCCGCCAGGGGCGGTGGCATTTCTAAGCGGGGAGGTGGCACTGAACCCGTCCTCACCAGGAGGTGTGACAGGAGGGCTGGGGCTTGCGAAGGCACAGCTTCCCCTCTGCTGCCCTCGATGACTTGTTTCCCCGTGACGAGGGTGACAGGGATGCCACCACAGTTGTGCTGTGCCACCTGCTCCGTGGGTCCTGAGCCAACTTGGCAGCAAAGGAGGAGGACAGCTTGCTATTCTTGATGCTCTGAGACTAGGTGCTAATTCCGCAGCTCACGCAGAGGGAGGCTTCTTTGGAAAACACGCTTTCCCCTCACAGCCCTGACCCAGCTTCCTCCCCGTCTCCTCTTCCCTCTCCCCCTGCGGCTGGCTCCACGCGGCCGCCCTGT
Organism: Pteropus vampyrus; assembly: GCF_000151845.1. NCBI lineage: Eukaryota > Metazoa > Chordata > Mammalia > Chiroptera > Pteropodidae > Pteropus > Pteropus vampyrus. The sequence goes on along the minus strand of NW_011888821.1, from coordinate 5,216,250 downwards.
CTCCGGCTCCCATCCTTGGCTGTCCTCTCATGTGACTCGCCCCCATTTCCTTGGGCCCCCCTTCCCCACCTCCGCGATGATCATCCCCCACTCCGTGATCACCATCCCCAGGTTTGTAGCTGGAAATTGTACCCACTCCTTGGGCACAATTTTTTTTTTCGGGAATTTTTCAAGTTCCTGAAAAAGATGACACTCTGGGGTTTGAGGGCAAAAAGTCAGAATTCCCGAGCGGTCTCAGGAATTCCCCACATCATAACATAGTCTTAAAATATTCCCCACATTCTTCATACTATTTATTCATCATTCTGGAAGTCTAAAATGATTTGCCTAATAAATAAGAAATACCTAGTTTGGTAGTATTTACAAGGAATCATAGCTCAGAGCAAATATTCAAATACTGGAAAATACCAGCGAACACTGTTGCTGGAATAATAATGCACCACGTGAGTCTCTCACCAAGGCTGACAGCATCGCACAGGATCGCGTGTGGAAATCACGGATATGAGGACTTGCTGTGCTTCCAAAACTTGTTATTTCTTGGACTGTCACTCATATCAAGTATACCACGCACATAAACTTATTAGTATTTATTTTATTTGCGAGAATGACTCATTGTTTGCAGCATGTAGAGCCATGAACACTTATGTCATGGCATCAGCTAAAAGCTAGACTGACTAGATCGTGGCCATTTCTCTCCCACGAGCTCCTGTTCTGGTTCCTGGAAACGGCGACCTTGACCTCTCGCTGTGCGTGTCAGCTCTTCCTGCTCCTGCTTTTTTTGCCTCCTCGGCCTGGATCCCTGCAAACCAGGAACGTTGATCGTTGCGCTTTAATTTTCACAGGAGAATTATAATACTTTTTCCTGATTTCTTGCCTGATTTTTCTTGAGAGTTGGAAATGTAAGCTTGCAGAGAAACCCAGGAAGGAAGTCCTAGCTGATGCTGAGCTGAGTACGCAGTCACGGTAGATGCTCTCGTCTCTCTTTTTCCAGGCTCCCGACCTGCCCTCAGGACCTCACGGAGACCAGTTTCTACACCCAACACCTCTTTTCATCTCACCTTTCCCAAACCAGTTCCCCCTCTGTCCCATTTGGCCTCCACTCACTCAGGTGTCTGGCCTCAAAAACGTGGCATCATCTGATTCAGCCCCTCCCCCACCTCTTCTCTGGGCTCCCATGAGCAAGGAGTAGAGCAAGGAGTCCATTCCCTTCTCCCCCAGCTGCCAGCGTGATCCCCTAAAGCACGGACC
>NW_011888821.1:5210719-5213277 GCF_000151845.1 Pteropus vampyrus | reverse complement strand
CCAGTCACTGAAGTGAATTTCCAGGCGGAAGCTTTGAACTACACAAAGCCCTCTGTGCATCGGAATAAAGCACCCTGTTGGCTGCAGAGAGGCCTGCCCGCCAGGGGCGGTGGCATTTCTAAGCGGGGAGGTGGCACTGAACCCGTCCTCACCAGGAGGTGTGACAGGAGGGCTGGGGCTTGCGAAGGCACAGCTTCCCCTCTGCTGCCCTCGATGACTTGTTTCCCCGTGACGAGGGTGACAGGGATGCCACCACAGTTGTGCTGTGCCACCTGCTCCGTGGGTCCTGAGCCAACTTGGCAGCAAAGGAGGAGGACAGCTTGCTATTCTTGATGCTCTGAGACTAGGTGCTAATTCCGCAGCTCACGCAGAGGGAGGCTTCTTTGGAAAACACGCTTTCCCCTCACAGCCCTGACCCAGCTTCCTCCCCGTCTCCTCTTCCCTCTCCCCCTGCGGCTGGCTCCACGCGGCCGCCCTGTCTCCGGCTCCCATCCTTGGCTGTCCTCTCATGTGACTCGCCCCCATTTCCTTGGGCCCCCCTTCCCCACCTCCGCGATGATCATCCCCCACTCCGTGATCACCATCCCCAGGTTTGTAGCTGGAAATTGTACCCACTCCTTGGGCACAATTTTTTTTTTCGGGAATTTTTCAAGTTCCTGAAAAAGATGACACTCTGGGGTTTGAGGGCAAAAAGTCAGAATTCCCGAGCGGTCTCAGGAATTCCCCACATCATAACATAGTCTTAAAATATTCCCCACATTCTTCATACTATTTATTCATCATTCTGGAAGTCTAAAATGATTTGCCTAATAAATAAGAAATACCTAGTTTGGTAGTATTTACAAGGAATCATAGCTCAGAGCAAATATTCAAATACTGGAAAATACCAGCGAACACTGTTGCTGGAATAATAATGCACCACGTGAGTCTCTCACCAAGGCTGACAGCATCGCACAGGATCGCGTGTGGAAATCACGGATATGAGGACTTGCTGTGCTTCCAAAACTTGTTATTTCTTGGACTGTCACTCATATCAAGTATACCACGCACATAAACTTATTAGTATTTATTTTATTTGCGAGAATGACTCATTGTTTGCAGCATGTAGAGCCATGAACACTTATGTCATGGCATCAGCTAAAAGCTAGACTGACTAGATCGTGGCCATTTCTCTCCCACGAGCTCCTGTTCTGGTTCCTGGAAACGGCGACCTTGACCTCTCGCTGTGCGTGTCAGCTCTTCCTGCTCCTGCTTTTTTTGCCTCCTCGGCCTGGATCCCTGCAAACCAGGAACGTTGATCGTTGCGCTTTAATTTTCACAGGAGAATTATAATACTTTTTCCTGATTTCTTGCCTGATTTTTCTTGAGAGTTGGAAATGTAAGCTTGCAGAGAAACCCAGGAAGGAAGTCCTAGCCGATGCTGAGCTGAGTACGCAGTCACGGTAGATGCTCTCGTCTCTCTTTTGCCAGGCTCCCGACCTGCCCTCAGGACCTCACGGAGACCAGTTTCTACACCCAACACCTCTTTTCATCTCACCTTTCCCAAACCAGTTCCCCCTCTGTCCCATTTGGCCTCCACTCACTCAGGTGTCTGGCCTCAAAAACGTGGCATCATCTGATTCAGCCCCTCCCCCACCTCTTCTCTGGGCTCCCATGAGCAAGGAGTAGAGCAAGGAGTCCATTCCCTTCTCCCCCAGCTGCCAGCGTGATCCCCTAAAGCACGGACCTGAGCTCAAAGGCCCGCAAGGGCTCCCAAAATGGAAACTCCCTTGGGACCTTCCGCCCCCAGGTCTCGGCCTCATTTTCCAGAGCATCCTGACCACAGGGGCAAGTACCGTTCTCTTGCCACAGTGGACAACTCGGGGCTCCCTAACTTGGCAGCTGTTCTGCACATCTACAAAGAACATCTCCCCGCTTATGCCTATCAGAATTCTGCATATCAAAGTGGTGTAAGGGTTTGTGATATCTGAAAAAATTTCAAACGCATCTAAACCAGCATCACTCCTAAAAATCAGTCCTGCGGACCTACCTGCTGAAAAGTCTATCGAAATGTTCTGGATGACACTGTTTGATGGAGAAAAATCTGAAAACGTCTTAAAAGTTCAAATAGAGCAATGGTGAGATAAGTTACGAAACAGCCATCGCAGTGGATACTATGCAGTTTTCAAAAAGAGTGAGCCAGCTTCATTGAAGTCAGAGGGCAGACTACAGAACACAGTGCAGAGGGTGGCTTTGGCTTACCTAAGCCACTTACCTAAGTATTGACAGTTTCCGCAGTTACATAAGAAACCTGACAGTGATCACAGGGTAGGGGTGAGCACATGATGCACAGTAGAGGGGGGTGTGATGTTATTTCGTCTTATATCTTTCTGTAGTGCTTTGGTGTTTTTTTAATACCATAAGTTTATCACTTCCTCCAAAACGTCTGCTCCCCAGACTCTCCTTCCCCCGTGCTCTCTTTCTGCTGGTAAAAATAGTTACACGCATACAGCGCTTACTATGCGCAAGGTGCTGCTCTCAACGCTTGACATACATGTGCTCGTGTAACCCTCACTGCC
>NW_011888821.1:5207130-5209539 GCF_000151845.1 Pteropus vampyrus | reverse complement strand
CCCCCCCCCACCCCCCGCGGCTTGGTGGCAGAGCCGGGCACTATCGCTGACTACGAAACCCCCACGCTTTCCATTTAGCTACCAGGGGTCTCAAACTCGTTTGCCTTCGAGAGTCAGGTAGCTGACGCAACTCGGGGAAGCGAGCAGAGGGGACATGTAAGCGGGAGAGGCTGGAAAGGTGCCAGGCATATGTATCCCGTCCAAAGTCATCCACAGTTGCGGGTTCTTATTTTCCGTGCTTTTCAGATCCATATAATACCAAGTTATCACTACCACTGCAAGGTATATGAAATATAGCCTGTTTCTCTGCTTTTTTTTTTTTTGGTAAAAGTTAACTTTTACTATCTTTTCTTATTCAAAAAGTGATGCATGTTATGAGAAAAATTTTAAAACTGGAAACAGGCGAGAGATAACCCACAATTCCACCTATCAGAAAAAAAAAAGTTTTTAAAATTGAGATGTAATTGATATATAACATTACATTAGTTTCAAGTGTAAAACAGTGATTTGATGTTTGTGTATGTTGCAAAATGATCACAATAAGTCTGGTTAACATCCATCCCCATATACATTTACGAAATTATTTTATATTTAATTATATTTGTATTTCTGCTTTTTGAAACATTTTATTTTAAAACGCTGTCCGCACCTAACCAGCCTGCCAGTCTCGCCACACATCTCAGACCTTGCCTGAGGTCTGCGCCCTTTCTGGCGGCGGGAATTTTGGCCGGTCCACAAGAGCGATGTGAGTTAAAGGTTCCTGGGAAGGAACCCCGAAATCCCCGCCGGCAGTGACTTGCAAAGCAAATGGTGTCAACTTAGGTTCAAGTGACCCCTGGTGGTGCACAGGTTGGAACACTTCATCCCTGAGCTAAACCCCTGCTCACTGGGAGAACCTGGCAGTTCGCATTTCAACAAAAAACATATTTAGCTTTAAGAGCGAATGTGGCAGCAGATGGTTGTGGGGAGTGGGGCAAACGTCGACCGAATTTTCTGAAAATCCAGTTAGGAATTTACACTGTGACCTGCGTCACTTTGGTTTCCACCCCCGTAACTTCTCTGCCCTCAAGGACCAGCAGACCGTGCTACATTTCCCAAGGACAAACTATTCTGTGAAAAACGAACGAAACAAAACGAAACAAAAACATTCTAATAACGCGCTAAATCGACAGCACAGCAGATCACTTAAGCCTGCGCTGATCTGCGGGCCAGTTCCGCAGAATGAATTCTTGGAATCCAGGCCTCCCTTCATTAACGTGCTTTCCAAAGCGCATCCGATATTTCCACCAGTATCTGCTAACGTCTGCCACGTGTCATGTCTCGGGGGACACCTTCCCCTGAAAAGGCAGGGCGATGCGAAGAATTTGGTGCTCCGAACGGGAGCGGGTTTTGGGAGACGGCCATCTGCTCGCCACTTCGGTGGGCGGGCCCTGGTTCCCACCTGAGCCAGACTGATAAACAGAGTTCAAAATGGAAAAGAAATGGCCCACTTCCTACTGCCCTACTTTCTAATTCAGACTGCTGCTGGCGTTAGCAAGGGAGGCAGCGGGCGCGCAGAGAGATTTGGACAAGAAATTCAACCTGCTGATTCTTCAACTCTCAGATTTGTACAGATGGCGGAGTACTTGCAAGTCATGATGCCCCTTGCAGAACACAGTGAAATACTGACACGGTAAAAAGAAAAAAAAAATGGAAAAGTGTGTGTGCAAGCAGGACTCATCTAATACTGGGCTCTAGGCTGCACGAGCCTGAAAGTTTTAAGGAATATTTATAGCGGAGGGCGGGGAGGAAAAGAAAACATGAGCAAATTCTACCTGCTACCTATTTTTCCCCTGCTCATCTTTCCTCTCACATCCCAAGATGGAATGGGACCGCCTTTACTGGAGCTTGGCAGGGGGCTGGCTCACGGAACACACGTGGGAGCACAGAGGGCGAGCCAGACGCATCATGGGTACACGCAGCGTCTGGTCCTCACGCCCGAAGTCTGTACGGAGAGGCCAGCAGAGCAGTGGGTCAGGGGCAGGACTGCAAAGTCAGGCGTCCACAGGGGCCCAGCAGGTAATGCAAATGTATGGCATCACCTGAGTATATGAGAAGAACAGCCAAATACCAACACAGATGGCAGAGAAGGCTCAGCTCAGTGTCCTGGAGACGACGGAGTAGGGGGCTCCATGGGGACAGGGCAGCGCTTTCAGCTGTCCCCTGTGGCCAGGTGCGGTGGGGCGGGAACGGAAGTGGGTCGTCGCCTGTCCCGGCTGCCCTAACGAAATATCATAGCACTTGCGGCTTAAGCAATAGACATTGATTCCTCACAGTTCTGGAGGCTGGGAGTCCAAGGTCAAGGTGCTGGCAGATTCGGCTCCAGGTGAAAGCCCCCTTCCTGGCTTCTAGATGGCTGCCTTCCCACTG
>NW_011888821.1:5189421-5206070 GCF_000151845.1 Pteropus vampyrus | reverse complement strand
GCTCCTGAGCCGAGGCACCAACCAGTCTTTCTGTTTTCTTGGGCATATAGACAGGAAATTACCTCGTGGAGATTTGCCAGCTCATCTTCCATTACCCTCGAATGAATACGATCCACAAATTTCAACCTGTACCCCATCTCGCTCAAAAAGACAAGGCGTGGAGGGCAGCTTAATTCGGAACTGCGAGGAGAGCCAATGGAGAAAAGCAGTTTAATTCAGCTGAGGGCCAGACGAAGGTTCCATCGGAAATCTGGTGTCATCTGCCACAGTCTCCTACCGAAATTCTTTGTGTTGCTTAAAGCCCATGAAATTGAACCTTCTGTTCTCTGTGCGAATTAGGCGCAAAGGGTTCCTCTCCCAGCTCTGCTGGATGGTGGCCACCGCGGCTGAGGTGGCCTACGCACCGAGGCGCCCTCACTGATGGTTTTCACGATTCCGCGGGCTCACATTTGGTAATCACGAGAACAGCGATGCCCGGCCACCAGCTGGCCTGTGTGGGGCACTGTCTTCTCCGGCTCTAACGCGTGGCAGGCAGCCTTTCTCGGCGCCAGGCCGTAGGACCAACCCTCTAGGGCCGTTTTCATCAGGGAATTTAGCCCAAATGCACGTGACTCAGTTCGCGCCAAGGGCCAGGGGGCTGCATTTAAAGGAAGAAAGCGAACTCGTGTCATCTAGCATGGCACTTCTGAAACTGTGAGGTCTGGGCCCTGGCATCACAAATTGCCGGAAAAAGTAAAATGGTTTGTGCTATTTGGAAGAAAAGGTGTCTTTTATCACAGGCAGCACAATGCACTTTTATCGTCTCACAAAAGTCTTAAAACAATTAGAAAAACACAAGCAATCAGGTTGGCTACAATTTCAAAGGGCCTAGGAGGCCAGAGGGGCAGTCCTGCCCTTGAGTGTCGGCTTGGAAGTTCGACCCGGAAATGCCGGGAAGTGTGACGCCAAAGGCTCGACCCCACATTCAGAAGCAGAAATGAGCCCCCCATTTTGAGTGAGAGCGTCACTGTTAGAATGAGACGGGTCCCCAGACCCACAGGGAACCGTTTTAAAGAGCTGCAGGGAAAGGAAATTCTTACTTCATCCCAGCACGTCACACAGACCAGACGAGCGCTTCTTAACGACAAGTCCCCATCCCACTTCGGGGAAGCCACCAGTCTGCTGCGTGGACTTTTCCATCTGGTGTTCCCACTATGATGGTAATGTTTCGGAAATAATAGAATTATTCTCTAAAGCATCCAAAGACTCTATAAACACCAAGCACCTCTTCAGCATTCCAGTTCTCAAAATTCCAAGGATGTAACTGTCTCAGGCTGATAAAAGACTCATTAGAACAGAGGGAACGCATCGGTGACCAGGTGGTGACATCAAGTGACAGACACCTGCCCCAAGGTGCTGCACAAACAGATGTTTCCAGCCAATGTGACCCGAGAAAAGCTGGGGAGAATGGAGTCAGCAGACAGACACACTGGCGTGGCATGGGACAAACACAGAAGACCCTGTCACACACCGTCACGAGCAAGGATTTGCTCTCAGAAAAATGGCAGGATCCAGCGCATCAATCAACAACTCTGAATTGTAACGACTTTGTCTGTGCCTAACATGTAAACTCCTTTAGATTTTTCACTTTTATAAGAGATGTAAGAACAAGGAATTCATACCCCGGTTTAAGTTCGTTCATACATAAGTAACATTAACATGAAAATCATTTAAGTCAGTACCGGCGGGAGTCTGTAAAAACTTTTCCTTGGTTCACTAACCAAGTTGAAGACACTGAGAGAGCATTTTAGCTCCAGAATACCTGTGAGCTGCACAGAAAATGAATCTTTTCTTAGATGAAGATGTACGAAAGTATAAAACCCAAGCCTACACTTACCTGCAAACCTCACATCAGCAGTGCTCACTGGCACTCTCGCTCTTTCACGAGCCCCTCAGGGTCCAAAGCGCCATGGCCCACTTCCCTCTGTTGGCACCTCCCGCAGCTCCTGGGTCACACTTGGGTCCCAGGGTGTCCAGGACACAGACACACTTCACTGCCCAACCATGGAAGGGAGAGAGAAGGATGTGCCGGGTGGGGCCCGATCCGTGGATCGTACTTACACGAAGAAGGGCATCAGCTGGACGAGGGTCTCTTTCTTGGGGCTGGCGGCAAACTCGGGGACCATCTGGATGACCTTGTTCATGACGTTGCGCAGGTAGTCCTGGAGCTGCTTCCTTCGTTCCTCCACGAACTTGGCATCCTGAGAAGACAGACAGGCGGTGCGTCGAGGATGCTTCCCTCACCTATCCAAAAGTGCCCCCCAGAACATGCGATGGATGCGTCACCGCCGCCTCGACAGCTAACGTTTACGAGGCGTTTGCCATGTGCTTGACACGTGCGGCCACATTTAATAACAGGGAAGATGCTCGTGACGTCACGACGTGCGGAAAGCATGTTCATAAAACAACCTACAGCGTGTTCCCATGAAGTCTTGGCAACTGAGGCTTATTTTGTGAGCACCTACAATGTGCCAAACGTGGTTGTTGCTGGGGACCAAGGACAGAACAAGGAACCCGAGTGATCGCCGCTGTGACCCTGGTGGAGGTCCCGGGCCAGCGGGGAGACACAAATAAAGTGACCATCCCAGTCAGTGTTTAAGTATTAATGTCCCTAAACGCCACCCTCTAGAGACGGTGCTTGATTTTGCCTCCTCAGGAATCTTCCAAAATATAAATTTTCCACTATTTAAGACTGTAGTAATAAACAAACAAAAATATCACCTTTCATGAAAAACTGGGAGACCCAGCAGCATGGTCCTACCCACAGGATCATGGGGGGCAGGGTGGGGCGATGCAGTGTGGCCCCCCCAGGCAAGCGCAGGGCTGCAGGTCCGCGTGGGCTCTGCCCCTCCTGCTCACCCCTACCCCCATGTCTCCTTTGCCCTCGCAGGCAGGGCCAGCTTCCCAGGCTTGTGCCCTGCGCAGTCACACAGGGTGGGAACTCGCACCTGACCTGTGTGACTGATGATCTGCTGCCCCTGTCCTGAAATTTTTAATGATTTGGAACAAGAGGCCCCTATTTTCACGCTGCCCTGGGCCCAGGGATAGGGTAGCCTGTCTCACTCATTCAAGTCTGCACTGGAGGGCCCTTGGTTTATAAGACAGGAACCCTGGCCAGCGCGGGGGGGCAGGGTTTCCTTGTTATCAAGGCCTTCGCTCAGGAAGTGATACTCCGGGACTGAAAGCCAAGAAGGTGAACGAGGGGACAGTGGGGAGAGGGCAGTAGAGGAACAGACAGGGTCATTTGTCCTCTCCAGGACAGAAGCTCACTCGGACTAATCTCCCATGACAAATGAAGAAATCGCGGCCTAGAGAGGAGCTGGTGGCTCACCCACGAGGTCCCACAGATAGAGTGGGGCCCTCGCCTTCCCTACCCCTGATGCCAGCACAGGGGCCACCCCAGGCAGGGCTCAGCAAGTCTGTCAAACGAGGCCGCTCAGGGGTACCTGAGAACCTGCCCACTACGCGCCCTGGCCTCTGACGAGGGTCCCCACAGGCCCTGCCGAGGACCCCAGCTCGGCTGGGAGATTCTTTCTTAAGTATTGCCAGATTTAGCAAATAAAAATTCAGGATGCCCAGTGAAATCTGAATTTCAGATAAGCAATGCATCATTTTTCAGTTTTCATAACTCAATATTCAATAATTCATAATTCAATAATTTTTTAGTATTCAAGTCTGCACCACACAATAAAACCTTTCAGCAATGTTTGGGACACACTGAAACTAAGAAATTATTCATTGTTTATCTGAAATTCAAATTTTATGGCAACCCTCCCCTGAGCACTAGCGGGGAGGAAGGTACAGGAGTGGCAAGGCCATCCAGCCCCGAGCCACCCCGATGAGCTGCCTTGAGAGGACCTGCCTCCAGAGGGGTGACCGCCACCGAACACGGCCGCTGGCCGCTCCAATTCACCGCCAGGCCGCTCTGTCCCAGGGCGGAAGTCGCCTACAGCCTGGCGGCGGGTGCACCGAGTGGGAAGAGCAGTGGCATCGGCCAGGAGAGCTGCAGGTCCTTGGCCCAAGTGGGAGCCCACCGGGGTCCACCCCCCGGCCCGAATGGCAGGCTCTGCTCCGTGGCCTCCGAGTTTCAACCCATCACTGAGCGATTAGATGCTCCTCCCTGGGAAGGTGGTTAATATGCCAGGTCAGTGCAGAACTGAGCTAATTAAGCCGGGTTTTTAATCTGCACAAACCCCTCCAGGACCGCTGGAGAGGCCCCGCTGCAGGACAGGAAAGGACTTGTGGGGCTGGGCTGGGGACAGGGTCCTCGGAAGGCGAGGACTCCCAAAAGGAAGGTCAGAGGATCCCACCCATGCGTCGCACTCACCCTGGATCAGTGCCTTTTCTCACCCAGGTCCCGGGGCCAACAACGACGTGGCAGGAAGTTACCCGGTCCCTCCCACGCACTGACCCCTCGGCTAGCCGGTCCCTGGAAGCCCCAGCCGGCTCCTGAGAAAACCCACAGGCCAGCGGTCTGCACCTGCCAGCCGAGCCGTTCAGAGTGAGCAGCGATTCCTGTGGGGTCTTCGTCGTTCCTGCTCTGCGCTCAGGGCCTTCCACGCCCCGCGTCCTCACAACACGTCTGGGGCTGGAAACCGAGGCTCGGGCAGGCTCAGGAACGTGCGCTGGGGCTCGGAACTGGCAGGCGGCTGAGCAGGGCCCTAGGTCTTTACCCTCAAGCAAGGAGAGCCGCCCTCGATCCAGAACATTCTTGAATTTATAGAAGAAAATTCTACGGGCCCTCTAAACCGCAGACTTAGAATTCTCCAGTGGTTCCCACGAACTCTGCCCTGCTCCCGGCACGCACGCCTGGACCCTCGCACGGTTCGCAGTGGCCCTTCACGATGGGGCCCCAGTGCACCCTGCCAGCCTCACCTCATGTCACCCTGTCCCCATCCTTAACACGCACCCCAACACCGTCAATGCGTCAGCCACCTGACTTTCTTCCTGTGTCCTGCACGCTGTCTCCTGGTGGCATCGGGCTGTTCCCTTGGCCTAGAAGGCCTTGCTACTCAGGCCTCCAAGCGGCCCATGGACACCCGGCTGAGGGGGCCCAGGCGCTGCACAGCCCCTGCCGCTGCCTGGAAGGATCGATCGCGCTGGTTCATCGTGTGCCTCCGCTACTCAGTGGTGAGTCCCAGGAGGGCAGGGCCCTCTGTCTTGTTCAGCCCTGAACCACCAGAGCCTAACACAGTGCCTGGAGCTCACAAGACGCCCCACAAATATTTGTTGCAACAATGAACAAATGTGAGGGTGCTTTAGGGGAGGCGAGGCAGGCCGCCAAGGAGAACGGTTTGAAGGCTGTTGCCAAGTCCAGACGAGAGATGACAAGGACCCCTGATGAGGGAGTGGGAGTGAGGAAGGCTGGCCTGCAAGGCAGCTCCCTGGGCCCGAGTCCCTCTGGGCAGGGGGTGGAGAGCAGAGATAGCGTGCTAAGGGAAGGAAGACAAGGAGTTGGATCTTCTGAGACCCCATTTGTCACATGGGGCTGCCAGGAGGAGGCTGGGATCCATGGAGGGCCTTCCCTACTGGGTGGGGTCCAGCGCTTAAAGGGCCAGGGAGTGTTTGTGAGTTTTCTGATCGGGGTCCTGGGGCCGCAGCCAAAACGCGGCATGAGACGTGATGGGCCTGGATGGACTCGGCTCACGGAGGAGGCCAGACTCCTCTGGCGGCCACTTACGAGTCCCTGCCGCCCGGGGCCCCGCTGCCGTTTTGTGCAGCGTGCCCGGTGTAATGTTACCGTCAGGTACGGCCTAGAACTAATAACCGGGAGTGCGGGGCTTAGTCCTCTCTGGGCAGAAGAGCACTCGGGACTGTTTTAACGGGAGTCGTTTTTCTCCTCCGGAAAAGGTTAGTTTTATTTTGAGCATCAAGCAGATAAAGACGCCATTAAGTTAAGAGCAGCTGTTTTGACAACGATGGGATGTTCTGGACAAGTTGATGAGCTACAGTTTCTAGAACAAACGCTTCCCTGGGTTGTTCCTCTCAGCCACATCCCGCCTCCCCCGGGAAGCTTCCCCGGGAGCCACCCTCGGCGTGAGCTGTGGCGGGGGGCGGGTGACTTTGCATTTCCAGGGTTTTTATTTTCATCTAAGACTATCACAGTGTTTTCTAAAATAAACAGAGGGTTCACTCCATCAGGAGCAGCAAGCAGCTCAGGCCCTGTCCAGAGATGGCTGCTTCAGAGTCAGATGATCTGACAATGCATCACTGGCTAGAGAATTCTGGAACACTGACTAGACTCCCAAGGAGCCCGACGTTAAGGCCCTCTGGCTACGAGAGTCTCTCCTGTGCTCAATTCTGAAGAGACTGGGTGCAAAGGGAGACAAGACCTCCTGGCACCCCTACGGTGGGATGTGAGCCACGTCTAGGCCCGGCCACGACAAGGAGCCTGCCCTGCGGCCTGCCCTGCCCTCTCTTCCACGCCTCTGGCCACATGTGGAGGTGGCAGAACCACTGAAGGAAGGCAGGCCACCAGAGCCACCCAATCTGCAACGGGCTGTGGCGTGAATGAGAAAGTACCTTCATTGCCGAAAGCCATGGATTTACGGGTTCCGGGCCCAGGCTGTTAGGGGTGCCGGTGTCAATTACACTGGCTCACGGACGGCTCACTCAATGGCTGCGCCCGCCCGCGTCCAGGGCAGTGTGCCCCGAACCAGTGGGCACCAGTAAAGAGATGCGGCCCCGCCTCAAGGGGCTCAGAGTGTAGCAGGAAGGAGACCAGGGAGGTACATGAACACACAGCCATCAGTGCTATGGTGGAGACGGGGCAGGACGAACGGGAGGGAGGACAGACTCGGCCGGGAGGATGTGCCTTCAAAGGTGACATCTGCAGAGTGAGAGGAGGGCACAACTGGAGGGGAGACCGGTGGGCCTCCTCATTCCTGCGTCGCCCGGGCAGGAGACGCCCGTACGTGGCCTGGGCCTGTGGCTACGAAGAGCTACGAGCAGATTCGAGCTCTATTTTAGAGCTGACGACGCAGGCGGACATGCTGACGGGCTGGAGTCGTTCATTCGCCCATGTGATGACCCAGTCACACACTAGCTCATTCCTTCATTCAACAGGCATTCTTCAGGGGCCTGGTGTGCGGCAGGCACTGTGAGTAGAAAGATAAATAAGACGTGGATCCTGCCTTCACGGAGCTCACAGTCGGTTGGAAAAGGCAGACAAGCTGACCATCACTGAACAGCTCGAGAAAGCCACGAGCACACGTGACAAAGGTGCGCACGGCGTCTGCTGCGTGGGCACGTGCGGGCACCTTCCCGGAGGACTGTGACACAAGCGGATACTAGTGGCAGCGCTTCTCGAGTGGCTCCTCTGCCAGGCACCCTCAGGAGCCCGCTGGGATGGGTTTGCCTCAGTACCCCCTTTCAGAGACAGGACGCTGAGACGCAGAAAGCAGTTCGGAGCAGGGAACAGCCCGGAGGGACCACACTGGTGGGAACCCCCGGATCCAGGCTGGAGGGGCGCTGGGAGAGGAGGAGGAGGGGAAAGCAGGGAAAGGCCTGGGGGGCCGTGTGGAGAATCTCAGGGACGGGCATTGCAAGCGCGAGAGTGGCAGTCAGTCAGCTACTCGTTCTATGAGACTGAGGAGTCTCATGCTTCAGCTTTGAAAAGCTCTATTTTGTCCCTGGAGTACTGAAAATCTGCCTTTCCTCGTTCAAGTATCAGTCAGCTGGGAGGTTTAGCTCACCTAAACCACGGGCCCAGCCCCCAATCCTGGGACAGACCATCGTGGGACACGGGGAACGAGACGCGTTCCGCTGCAAAGACCAGAAGCCCGTGAACTCCGCTTTGTCTCAAGTGTGAGGCCCGTGCTCCCGACGCCGGCGCCCGAGCAGCTGCTTCTAGGGCGACCATCATGCGACCGCTAACTGAGAGACTAAGGAGAGAAAATCCCTGTTACCGCCACTTTGAACAGTCTCCACGGAGACATCTGAGAGCAATGAATAGCCAGGTACGAGGGCCCCTCCTAGCCACTCCCCAAACATCACCGAGCCCCTTCTGTAAGCTTTTGATGAGGTGTTTTAGCAAAGCTGCATAGAGTACCTTCGCTTGATTAACTTGGAGAAATAATACAATTGCAAACCTAGAAAAAGAAACTCCTTCTAGTCCTTACGGCGAGAACGGGCTCCCCATCGTCATGAGGGAGGTGCTGATGGTCCCATCGGGGCCACAGCTGGGTGAGCGGCCTGGCCAGTTTAAGCTCTCCCTCCAGGTGCTCCCCAGCTGGAAGGCACCAGGTATGAGTGACAGAGATGTCTCTAAGGAGTAACAGAGATGTCTCTAAGGAGTAACAGAGATGTCTCTAAGGCGCCCCTGGCAAGAATTTCATGCTGTAGGCCTCCACAGACATCCACTAATTTAGAGATCAGTCACTGTCCTTCCTGGAGGGGCAGAGAAGCAAAGTCCCCTTAACTCCTTCACCCGGCAACTCGGTTCGGCCACCATTTACGAAACCAGCGGTTTGGTGCCTAGGAAAGGCAGAGAGGGGACCCAGGCCTAGTCCTGTGGGGGTCACTGTCGCCCTCTCTGAACATCTGAGGCCATGAGATATTACACTTATCCATGTGAGCAAGCATTTGACACCTCCTCTGTGCCAGGCCCTGTTAATGGTGACGAAAAACACCCAGTTCTCCCCTACAGGCACTGAGGGTCTGTCGCTCATTCGCACGCTCGAGCCTCCATCAGGCACCATCCGATGGAGAGTCGCATCCACCCGTCCGCACGTCCGCGGTGTCCTGCCTTGTGCCGGGGCCCGCGACGAGACGGCGCTGCCGGAGGGGCGCACACCGCTGTCCTCACACTGCCACCGCACGCCTTCACTTCTCCCACAGGAGGCCGACGTGCCAGGCTGCGCTGGGGACTCGCGAGATGACATGACGAGTCACGGTGCCAGCACGCGGCCGGTGGTGGACGACAGACCGTGTGGTCGTTAACGGGGCTGGTGGCAGCACATGGCAGCTTTTAGAGAGGAAGGTGGCGGTCTCTTCCAGCTGGGCCGGTGTGGGAGCGGGCGGCACCTCTGGCCTTGGTCTGGGGGGTGGATGAGATTTCAACAGATGGCGACGGGAGCAAAGGGCACTTGGACGGAAGTGCGGTGAGTCAGGCGCAGTGAGGGCAGCCCCGGCTGAGGGGACGGGGGTGTCAGGGATGGGGTGTAGGGACCGAAGCAGGGAGGTGAGCCAGGCTTTGGAAAGTCAGTTCAGAGGGTGTAGAAGAGACACCAGGTACACACACTGGGAGGTCTAGAGGTCAAGACCAAGGAGAGAGGAGGAAAGAGTCATCAACGTGACACCTACTGTGTAACAATGGCACCACTTACATCCTTTACGTGAATTAATCTACTTACTCCTTCCTGCAGAAAAACCTCAGTGGCTCCCTAGTGCCGGGAGGCTCAATTCCAAGTTCCCACACATGGCACCAAAAGCCCTTCATCGGTCAGCTCCCACAGCCTTTCCGGCCCTGTCCCCTCGCTTGGGCAGGGCTTCATTCCCTGGGCATTTCCCTGTGCCCAGGGAGATGCTCTCCCCTGACCCGGCGTCCAAAGTAAATGCCCCCTGAATCCCCAGTGGGGAGGCTGGCCAGTCTACCAAGCACAGCGTGGCCGCCCTCATTCGCACACACCCAGCTCTCTCTGGCCACTGCGAGTTCCTCCAGGACTGGGGCGGGGGGGATGGTTCCCACTGCAGTGCCCAGCACAGGGCCGGTACAGGGCAGATGCCCCTCACTGAATGGCGACAGCTACAATTTGCCAAGTTGCTTACAAGGGGCCAGACCGTTTCCTGTCTCACCCAACGTGCTTCAGTGGTTCCTCGGCCCACCTAGAACAAAACTCCAGTCCTCACTGTGGCACCAAGGCCACCGTGACCTGGCTCCTCCCATGCGTTTGGACCCCCGTCCTCCCACTCTGCTCCTCACTCACTATTCGGGAGCCGTCGTCAGGGCCCCCTGGATGTGCCCTGCATACTTCTGTCTCAGGGCCTTTGCACTTGCTGCTGCTTCTGTCTCGAATACCCTCTTTGCAGATAGCTGCGTGCCTCACGCACACTCACTTTCTGCACGTCTCTGCTCAAATGTCCCTTCTGTTCAAATGAGAGGCCTTCCTGTCCACTCCCGTTCACTCTTACCCCTTTATTTTTCTGCACAGCAATGACGATATATCCCCCTGAAGCCTGGTGACAGTACCTGGCACCCGGCAGATGCTTGGGAAGTATTTACTGACTAAAGAAACTCTCTGCTAAATGTTTTCTCTGTGTATGTCGTCCGCTCTAAGGTCCATACTGCTATTCTTGCACTTCACAGGGAGACCGAGGCGCAGAGAAACCAAAGAATTTGCCCACGCCCACGCAGCTGGTAAGTGAGGGGTCTGGAAGCTGAACCGTTGGCCTGTCTCACACCTCACTCTGGAGCCCACATCCTAACCATTTTGCTAGGGTTTTAAATTCCTGCAACGAGGCTCTGAAAGTCCTTGTTAAAATGCAAATATAGTCCCTGGAAAAGTGACACATCATCGAGCCCTCAGGCAACGGCCTTTAATCATGGTCCACCCTGGGTACCTGGAAGAGCAGGCTCCTGCGGCCAGGCGGGGTGGTCGGGTGAGGAGGTGTCGCCAGATGCAGGCTTTATCCACGCTCAGAGGCATATGCCTGGCCCTAATATCACGGGTTTCTGGGCTTCCTTTTTGTTAAGCTCTGATCTACCTTTTCTCCAACTGCACCTTTATGGGTTTGTGCTGCTGACCTAGTTGGTTCTCAGAGGAGACTCTCCCCGCACCCCATCCCCACCGCACCCCCATTCTCCCGTGGCACCGAGCTGGCATGAGCTCTAGAGGGAGGGACATGGAAAACCCTACCAGCTGATGAGCATGAAAAGTTCATACCTCGGTGTCTCCGGTTATGAGCTGAAACGGAGAATGAAGGAGAGACCAGCTCCTTCACTGTACACATGGAATGAACACGTGTTGGCTCTTTCTTGCTCGGTGACCTATGGCTACCTGTGCTTTGGTGAGGTTGAGGTTCGCAGGTTGGGAAAAGGGGAGGTGTGGCTCCTAGTCTTATGCTGCCCCTGCACTGTGCCCGTCCTTGGGAAAGCCAGGTCCCCTCTGAGCCTGTGTCCTCATTTGTAAAGCGGGTGGACAGGTGAAAGGACCCCTCGGCTTCCTTCCGGGACCTTTGATTTGGTCAGGATGTAGTGCCTCCTTTCGTTCTAAGTGAGTTTCAAGACTAATGAAAGAAAAACACAGAGAGACAGAGAATCCCCGAAGTATTCTCGTCCCGCGTCACTCTCAGCAGTGACGGGGCTTCTCTGCAGCACGACAGACGATGTCAATCAAAACAGACGCGACTTGGCTAGTCTGTTAAGGAAAAACGCATGATGGCCTGACCGCACCCAAAATCAATATGGCAAAGACATAAATAATTGGAATTTCTGCAGGTCTTCTAATAACCCGACCTCTCCGTGGGGACCAGCCTCGGAGATGAAGAAACACCAGCTCACCCATCAGGCCGTCACCTTACTTAACCTTCGATCGCCCTTGCCTTTTTACTCTCTGGGCCCAGGGGCCACGTCCATTTTCCCAGGAGTTCCTTCGGGAACTTGAAGGCACTTGCCATTTTCCACCCCTTCGCTTTTCTCCCCAGCCTCTCCCCTCTCCTATTGTGAAGTCGGAAACTGCTGCTGGTGGCTTGTGAATGGGAAAAATATAAGGTGGACGGAGAAGAAAAAGGAAATGAATCATGATCGTGACGCTGTGGGGCTCGAGGACGGCACCGGGCCGTGCTGAGCCCTGGCGGACCTGGTGACGACTCGTTATTGTTGACATGTTGACATCATCGTCATCACCACCACCGCCATCGCCCTCTCCTCTTCCACAGGTTAGCAAGCCGAGGCTCAGTCACTCGCCTCGCCCAGAGTCAACAACTAGAGAGCGACAGTGCTGGGATTTGAACCCGGGTCGTCCGACACCAGCCCTTGCTCCTAAATCCCTTGGCAACATTTTCGATAATATTTACTTAAAGGAGAAAGAAGATGAGCATTTCTTAAAGGCAGCGGGCTGGGCGCAGTCACGGCCGGGAGCTCCTATAACCCACAAACTACTCAGCACCCCAGGCAGTCTCATCTCCGCTGCACGAGGCGGGCAGGGGAGGTGGCCACGGGCATCTAGGAGGTGATTTACCCTTTCCGAGGTCACGCAAAAATGGAAGGGCCAGAATTCAAATTCTGGACTTTCTGACCCAAACCCTTCTCGTCTCGGCACTAAATTGCTAAACTGCCCTAAACTGCTGCCCCTACTTTGTGTATGACATTGTGTGTGGGGAAAGCAGAGAAAACCATGAACCCTGCCTTTCTAATGGGGAACAGAAAGTCCCGAGAAACTGAAAACGCCCTCACTAGAGAGTCATGAAGAACCGCAAGAATATTGGTAATAATCGCGGCCAACACGGGAGTGTTTTGGACAGGACACTCTGTTTTAAGTCCTTCGCATTTATTACCAGGTTTCATCCTCAAGATGACTTTCCAAGGTAGGTTCTGTTATCATTGCCATCTCCCAGGTGAGGAGTCTGAGGTGCAGGGAAAGGAAGAAACGTGCCCACGCTGATGGATCTGGTAAATTACAGAACTGGGATCTAACCCAGGTCCTGACTCCAATCCATCAACAGCATATGCTAAGGCCCCACGGGCAGGGGCGGCCGAGGACCGAACTGCCTCCCTCATCATGTCTGAAACAGGACTTTCCATCTGACACACAGAAAGACTCATGACTGTTGGCGGCCCCGAGGCTGGGTGCTGATGGCTTCTGAGTGAAACGCTGCCTTGATGGGAGGATCAAGGGCCAACTCAAGAAGACATCACAGACCCTGAAGTCCTCCCACAGGTCCTCCATGGAAAAGGCCACAGGGCCTGGCACCCGCACTATATCCAAACGTGTTCTTCTTATCGGTCCAAGAGACCCTCCTCTTCTGCTCAAACTGTCCCGAGAGAGGCTGTGATCTCCATTCCTTATAAGATCTTACTCTAAAATGGGGAAGAAGACAGATCAGATTCCCAGGGCTGGGCAGCTCAACGAGGGAACACAGCACGTGACAGAGCTTGGAAGCTGTAAAGCGGCACTTGCATGGTATCAGTAAATTATGCTACGTGTCAGACCAGAAAATACATCCTGACCCCATCTGCAACGAAGGCGCATCCACAGCAAAACCTAACCGCAAAGAGGAGAGAAAGCAAGCTTCTGTTTCAGAAAGGGGACAGAGAAGCCACACGGGGCTCGAGGCACATTTACCTCTAGGTGGGTTCACACGCTTCTCGTAACGATTATGACGATGACGATAATACTGCCCTTTACTGTGAGCTTACTATGGGCGAAGAACTATGTGAAATGTTTCCTTGCATTATATCAACAGACCCTTGCAATAGCTTTATGAAGCAGATACTAATATCCCCATTTTGCAGATGAAGAAACTGAGGCTCCAAGAGATTAAGTGCCGTCTCTCAGGTGACCCAGCTGGTAAGGAACAGAGCTGAGATTTACAGCCACGCCCATCGGGGTTCTGCTCATGACCACGACGCTGTCCTGACTCTTAGGATCAACCTGTGGTCACAACCACAGGAGACCTACAGCTTTGCTAAAAACAGAAATGAAATACAAACGGGTCCTGCGGCTCATACGGGGTGAACGAAAACCGTAATTCTGAAACCCTCCTCTTGGCACAGCGCTAAGTATTTGTGGCTGGATGAATTCTCATCTTTATATCAACAGAACCCCCGTCTGTGGGAGGCTGGCTCACACACACAGGCTTCCTAGCAGCTTCGTTTATTAGGCGGGTTGGATACGGTGGCTCGTCACCCCCAGGCGGGAGCCTGTCTGCAACGTCTCTTCCACCCTCTGCGGGGCCTGGCACAGGCTGGGCCCTCGGCAGGACACAACGAGCGACCTCACGGTGGGAGGCAGCAGGCTCCCTCGCAGCTACAGCCCGGCTCTCTGTTATTGACTGTAGCCAAGGGACAGCTGGGATGAGGGTGAAGCTGGTTCGTGCGTTAACGGGAAGAACTCAGAGGGGAAGAAAAGACATTGCCCGCGTGCGGAAGTGTCTCTTCCAGGAGCTCCAAACTCCAGCAGTGGAAGGGACCAGCTGGGAAGCGGCAGCCACTGCCTTTGATCCTGGAAATGCTGCCTCATGGGAAAGTGAGCCACTGCTGCCAGATCCCCTAGATTATGTGAAAGCTCAGATTTTAAAATACTAAAAATCACTGTAAAAAATTTAAAGACCAGGTGGCTCAAACAAAAGAGACTGGCAGGCCGCATGGAGCCACCAATGTGAGACGTCTGATCTCGCGCTCCTTAACTGAGAATGTTATCCAAAAATGCGCGGAGCCAGGCTTAGGGCTTGGGAGTCTTTAGGAAAGCAGCATGGTGTGTCCCCAAGTGTCACTCAGAGCTCCAACGCGTGCTTAGCCGAGTTACCCCACCTTTCTGGACCCCAAGCTCTTCGTCTGCACAATGCAGATGTTAAGAATGTCTGTCTCAGAGGATGATCGTGTGAGCAAACAAGATAATGCTGTAAAGCAAAAACTGAGCTGTTCTCAGCACACAGTAAACCCTCAATACACACGAAGTTCCTTTCCAGAAGCAAACAAATTCAGGATTCTTCTGCCTTCAAAACTACCATATTTTTGAGCAATGTGGCAGTATCTGGTCAAAATAAACACAGTAGACTACACGACCCAGCAATCCTACCCCGAGTCCCTGCCCCACAGAAATTCCCCCATGGGACCGTGGGGTCACGTACAGGGGGACTGACTGCTGTGCCGTTCTGGAGTGAGGAGTCAGAAGCCACTTGGTGGCATCTCTGGGGGAAAGGTCAAGTGAAACGTGCTGGATGCACACCCGAAAACATAATAAATGGTTACAGAGCAAAACAGAGAAACACTCTCGAATGGAGCTGAAAGAGGATGGTGAGAAAAAACAAACAAACAAACAAACAAACAAAACGAATACTGTAGCACAAATCCATATAAGTAAATTAAAAATGCAACGCGACGTATTCTGAAAGGGAACGGACGAACTGACGGCCGCGAGCCACACCCCCTGGAGAGGCTGCTGTGGTAGGAAGAGGATGTCCGCAAGGGCGCGAGATGAAACACACAGGTCTGGAGGCTTCAGAGTAAACAATGAGGTCAGTGTATCAGGAGCTGATGAATAAATAGCAGCTTTTTTATACCCGCGGTTCGAAGAGGAAAAACAAAAAAGAGGGACGTGGCGCTCTCTTTCCCACACCTGTTCACTGCCAGGATCTCCCTCCATCGGACCCAGAGACCCGCGCGGCAGCTCGGGCTCGGACGCGTCCTGCCCTGAACTAGCTCCAAGTCCAACAATCCCGGGGGCTGAGACAGAGTGCTCGCCTGTATTTTAGGTTCCGGTCCTCCCTGGGGGTGCCATGGGCCCCACTCTGTCCCCTCCCTACTCCTCTATGCAGTTGTCATGGCCGTGCTGGCCCTGGACCAGCACGGGGACTGCAGGGCTGACAGACGGCACGCACGCAGCCATGCCCTCGTTACTGACGGGCGAGCTCCCTCACGATGCCCTGATCATTTCACAGTCTACTGGAAGTGTGATGGTCACATGGGGTCTGGCTTAGAGATTCTCCAAGGACTTAGCAGCAGCGGCGGCAGCATTATGTGCGACCATCTCTGTCTTAACCGTAGCCTGTGTGATCAGTACGAATTCTGAACTGCTGATGACACAGGCGGGAACGGCTGGATGCGTGCCGACTGCTGGGGGCTGAGTGGGGGCACTTCCGAACACTAATTCTAGCCCTAACAACATTCCGTAGGTGAAGCTCAGAGAAGTTAAGTTTTGGGGCCTGGACCACACAGCTGAGGTGCGGCAGAGCCATCTTCCTTCTGCTGTGCTGACCGTCATGCCCCTGAGGAGGCCCCTTCAAGGTCGGGCATGGCTGGGTGGAACAAGCAAAGAAAGAAGACGTGGCAAGGCGTTTACATCCCTCCCCAGAGCAAGTGAGCAGACGCAGACACTCCGAAGCCACGCCCATGAGGCAATGGCCCATGGCCAGGGCTGTCAAGGTCCCGCTCTTCCAGGGGGCCAGGGTGAAGGCGTAATGTAGGAGACACAAGAATGCTCCGGCTCCTCCCGAGTTTTAACGGAAGCTGCAAGTCTGGATTGTTAGGTGAAATCTCCGAACTCTCAAATCAATTGGCTCCTAATTCAAGTGCTTAAATATGGCGCAGACCACAGAAAATATGTCTACAGGCCATCCGAAAGCAACAGAAAAAAATCGACAGGTCACCAAAAGACAGATCTCTCTGCATGACTGCTTCTGCCCCACTGTTAGAGTTCATCCAGCTGTGCTGCTGACGGGGTGGATGTCACATGCTTCTGGCGGCCTGGTGCCTTCCATAGCAACAACCCAGGCACCCAGGAGGGGTGCAGCGTGCTCGCCATCTGGAGCAGGGCTGGGCCTGTACCACGGCGCCACTTCCCTGGGCTCCTGCCCCGGTTACAAGTGCCAAAGACAACACCCAGCACACCCACCGGCACCTATGCAGAATATGGCATTTTGCATAACCCTCAACAACACGCTTCTCAGGG
>NW_011888821.1:5171166-5189371 GCF_000151845.1 Pteropus vampyrus | reverse complement strand
GCCTGTGTGATCAGTACGAATTCTGAACTGCTGATGACACAGGCGGGAACGGCTGGATGCGTGCCGACTGCTGGGGGCTGAGTGGGGGCACTTCCGAACACTAATTCTAGCCCTAACAACATTCCGTAGGTGAAGCTCAGAGAAGTTAAGTTTTGGGGCCTGGACCACACAGCTGAGGTGCGGCAGAGCCATCTTCCTTCTGCTGTGCTGACCGTCATGCCCCTGAGGAGGCCCCTTCAAGGTCGGGCATGGCTGGGTGGAACAAGCAAAGAAAGAAGACGTGGCAAGGCGTTTACATCCCTCCCCAGAGCAAGTGAGCAGACACAGACACTCCGAAGCCACGCCCATGAGGCAATGGCCCATGGCCAGGGCTGTCAAGGTCCCGCTCTTCCAGGGGGCCAGGGTGAAGGCGTAATGTAGGAGACACAAGAATGCTCCGGCTCCTCCCGAGTTTTAACGGAAGCTGCAAGTCTGGATTGTTAGGTGAAATCTCCGAAATCTCAAATCAATTGGCTCCTAATTCAAGTGCTTAAATATGGCGCAGACCACAGAAAATATGTCTACAGGCCATCCGAAAGCAACAGAAAAAAATCGACAGGTCACCAAAAGACAGATCTCTCTGCATGACTGCTTCTGCCCCACTGTTAGAGTTCATCCAGCTGTGCTGCTGACGGGGTGGATGTCACATGCTTCTGGCGGCCTGGTGCCTTCCATAGCAACAACCCAGGCACCCAGGAGGGGTGCAGCGTGCTCGCCATCTGGAGCAGGGCTGGGCCTGTACCACGGCGCCACTTCCCTGGGCTCCTGCCCCGGTTACAAGTGCCAAAGACAACACCCAGCACACCCACCGGCACCTATGCAGAATATGGCATTTTGCATAACCCTCAACAA
Organism: Pteropus vampyrus; assembly: GCF_000151845.1. NCBI lineage: Eukaryota > Metazoa > Chordata > Mammalia > Chiroptera > Pteropodidae > Pteropus > Pteropus vampyrus. The sequence goes on along the minus strand of NW_011888821.1, from coordinate 5,188,480 downwards.
CACGCTTCTCAGGGAGGTGGCAGTATCTCCACTGAGACTCAGATTGACAAATTAACTTGTCTACACTACGATGGTCGGAGCTATGATTTGAACCCAGGCACATCAGCTTCCAGGCCCAGCCACTCTGCTATCCCACACTGTCCTTTTGTTTACACAGGAGAAGTTTCCAAAAATTCCATTCAATTCAAAAACTGTGACCGCTCCTGTGTGGTACAGGGTGCTGCCTTTCAGGCCGTCTGAGTTTATGCAAACCCGGACTGATTTTATCTGCGCTACTTCTGACACCAAATGCGGTTCCCCCGCCCCAAAACCACCACCAATTCTCCAACTTTCCAGACGCCAACTTGGTACCTCTGACCAACTGGCTATAAATCAGGGGTTCTCATAATTTGCTTGGGTTCATTAATTTGCTAGAATGGCTCACAAAACTCAGGAAAACAGCTACTTAGGAAAATGGACAAGGCTTCAAAATGTTAAACATTCAGCTACCGTGTGACCCAGTAATTCCACTCCTAGGTGGAAATGAAACAAATGAATGGAATGAAAAGAAATGAAAACATAGGTCCACGGAAAAACGTGCACGCAAATGTCCATGGCAGAATCATGACAGCCAAACAGTGGAAACGACCCAAATGGCCATCAGCTGACGAATGGATGAACAAATGTGCTCTACCATACAGCGGGATAGTATTTGGCAATAAAAAGGAATGAAGTTCTAATACATGTGCCAACGTAAGAAACATAAACTTGTAGAGAATTTTTATGATTTTCAGTTAAACTGACAACATATGCCAGGGAGCAAGATCTCAAATGTTCCCGAGAATAACAGTCTTGCAATTTCTTTTATGCATTTGGGATTAAAGAGGAAACATAAGGACGATTACACAGAGGTGGGAGAAAGCAAAGCGGAGATTGGATTACAGGATCGCTAGCAAAATTATTTGCTCACTTGAGGGTGGTTGTGGCTTATTTCAAAGGTGTGTTAACCTAGACGCACAGACGCAATGGACAGGGCTTGCTTAAGGCAAAGAAAAATCCTTTACTAAAAAGCTATAGGTCTGGGGCGTGACCACCCACCATGACCTGTCCAGTTAGGAATCTATGATCAGAGCACTCTGTGAGGTTATAGAACCCGGTTTATAGTCCACACAAATGCTACAATGTACCATGAAAACATTATGCTTTTGTGAAGTCACGAAAGAGCACATAGTATATGATCCCATGGATATGAAATTTCCAGAAGAGGCAAATCTATAGACATAAAAAGGAGAGTAATAGTGTTTAAAAAAAAAAGAACAAGCACATAACCCAAGCAAACTAATGAAATCTAGTCCCAGGACATTTGCTGGCACTAGTGGGAAAAGAAGCTGTCTTTCTCCTGGGGCTGCTTTCAGGATGGGATCGGACTGGAGCTGCCAGAGGCTCTGTCTTGGAGAAAGCCTATCTGAGAAGATGCCAGCACAGAGGAGAGCGAAGGAGAGAGAGAAGCGGGGGAAGAGGGAGGGAGAGATCAAACCTTGATGGGATCGTGTGTGCCCTGGAGCCAGCTCTGCCTGAAGCCACAATCCATCCCTGCTCTTTCCAATCACATAAATCAGCCTCCTCTCAGGCCTCTACCAATCTGGGAGGGTTTTTCAGTTGCTCACTGAAATTTTGATTCTTCCTTGGCATCCTCCACGCATTGTGACTGCTGGTCACAGACCCCGTCCTTCACTGGGCTTCTCATCCTGGAGACCCTCTTGCCCTGCAATACCCCAACCGTCCCCCGTGCACAGGCTCATCTGAAAATCCCTCCTGCTCGCAGCAGTCTCCATCAACCTCTCTGCAGCTTCTTTTAGCCAAAGACACTCCCTCCACCTGGACTGCACCTGAGACAGGACTCTATAACTCAGCTGCTTAAAAATAAACGTGAGCTATATTAGTTCCAACAAGTTTTCCTACCCCATTAATTATTTATCTAGCACCTGCTTCACAAAAAAAAAGGAACACGGCAGGGAAGGAGTAGGGAGAAGAATCTGGAAAGAATAAAGCAGCTGAAAAGTGTGGTGGTGGGCAGCGGCCCCCTACCGGGGCAGGGAGTGATGGGGTACGGGGTTGGGGGGAGACCCCGGGATGCAAAGGAGGGCACTGGCAGGGGTCTCTCGGTGGCCCTGGTGAAGCCCACCATCCATTCTCTTATCGGAATTGTGTTTTTAAATTCATGAAATAAGATACATAGGATTAGAAAGGAAAGCCTTATATTTAAGCACAGTTATCAAAACGGTGATAAGGAAATGCCAGTGTTTCTTTGCTGGGGGATTAAATAACAAGATCTAGGGTCATTTCAAAGTACTGATGAGCTTTAAGGATGTGTGGAGCCATCTGCAGCAACTGTCTTGTGATATGAAAATACATAAGATCAAAGTCATAGATATCACAACTACTGTTATGGTTTGTGGCCTAAATTCAGGTTTGAAGTTCAAGTTTCAGTTAGATAATAGTGAAAATGGAAGTGTAACTCCTTCACTGATCACCTGGATTTTATCCTCAGACCTAGAAGAACTCCTGGGCTAAATCAGGCCGAGCCCCCAAGTGCACCAGTCTGAGTCGGTTTCCCTGACTGTACAATGGGGCTGGGAATGGTGCCCTGCCCACCATGGGGAGGGGGTGGGAGTGGGGAGGTAAGCGGACGGCGGCATTAAAAACCCAGGAAATGGCCTTGATCAGCACCAGCAGCTTCTGAGCACTCGCTGTGGGTTGCGCCATGTCCTCACACTTGAGGACACCAAGGCACAGAGAAGTGACATGCTGGTATGCACTGGCATCAGGATTCAAACCCAAGTACACCAGCCCCAGAACCCACGCCCTTCCCCACACCTCTCGCAACCACCTCTCCAGAGTCCCAAGGGAGACAGATGCCCAGAGGAGGAGAAGAAAAACTGAGGCAGGCTTGGTTTGGAGCTGGAGACCTTAGTTCCAGACCATGCGCATCCGTGTGGAACACGCCTTCTGCCGGGGTCCAAGGCAGTCTTAAGGCCGGAGACAAAGCAGACCCTAAGTTTTCACCAATGAAAAGACCTAGAATCTTTTCATTCCAATGAGATGGAAAGCTCTATGAGCCAGGGAGAGAGAGAACGCTTCTGACCAATACCCGGGGCGGAGCTGTCGCTGGCCTGCACCTGTCCACTGCCTTTGCCTGGAACATGATTTCCAAGTCGTTTCCTAGCCAACCATCACCCAGCCTCTGTATTTCAGTTTAAATGTCCCTGCCCGGACCTTTGACCAAATCAGGTCCTCTCCGTTATAGCTCCCTGCACCATTCCTACATAAAAACTTGGCACCATTTGAAAGTATCTTTAGAGTTTATTTGTTTAATGTCTGTCCCCGCTAAATCGAAGTTCCACGCAGGCGGGAACCACATCCGTCCTTCCCTACCATGTTAAACACAACTGTTGAGTGACTATGGATGTATATCACATAAGAAGAGGAGAAAGCAGCGAGGGACTGAGCCAGCCTGCCTCTGGGGACCTTCCTGTTTCAGCCTGGAGGTCGAGATTGGACACAGGTACATCCTGATTTACCAATGAAACACACGGTGATGCTGCCCACTGACAAGTATGGCTCAGAGCCTGACCCCATGACAATCAGAGCAGAAATCTTCCCTCCGGATGGAAATGGGGTAAGCAAGACAGGAAGCAGATGGGGAGAGCCCTCTTTGAAGGCCGAGTCAGATATGAACACAAAAATAACACAGAACAGTGCTTTTCAAACTTTCTTGTGTACACAAGTCACTTGGGAAACCTTCAAACATGCAAATTCCAATTCAGCAGGGTTGAATTAGGGCCTGAGAGTCTCTGTATGTCTAACAAGCTTTCAGGTGAGGCACCAGTCCGCACACCACACTTTAAGCGGCAAGATCTTCAGAAAGGATAGATAGGAGGTAGAAGTTTAAAATCATTCTTCGAGGTCCTATTTGATATCATTAATCTCAAGCCAGATTTTGGCTGGAAAGCCTGGCACTAACTCATGAAAACATTCGCCAGCGTGTTCTTTGCTCCTCTGCCCAACAGCACGAGGTTGAGAGTGAACGAGCCTGCTGAGGTCATAAAGTGGACTCATCAGAAGTTCCAGTCCTGGCGCTCTCAATACCCCACCACGTCACCTTGGGCAAGTCATTTCCTCCTTCTGGGCCTTTGGTCAGCAGCTATCCTTCACTGGTCTGCAGACTAACTGTGTCAGCGTTATCCACAAATTTTGCAAAAATACAGACTCTAGGGCTTCACCCCTAGAGATTCTAGCTCACCAGGTCTGGACTGCGGTCTGAGCATCTGAATTTGTGTGAAGCCAGTGAATCAGATGCACGTCCAGAATGGGAATAGATCAGAGGACTGGCAGTAGGGGGTGGAACTGTCCGTGGTGCTGACCAGTAAGGGACTAACTACAGACTGAAGAACTGTCTGGGAAGCCATAATTTACCACTTTGAGAATCTGGAAAAGACCAGCCATTTTTTGCCTGGCTTGGGTACCGGCATTATTGGCCCACCCATCAGTACCTGTAGCATGGCAGTGAAGCCTAACCCATTGGAAAAAAGAAAACAGGTCCAATTACTTCCAAAATCAGTGCACCTGAGGCATCTTCAACCATCCCCAAAGCGATGGTGAGAAGCATGATCTACAGCTCTCCAGACCTGCCTGAACATGAATGGTATTACGGACGGGAAGGCCCCCGACAGCAAAACCATTTACTTGTTGCTCCAGTTTGAAGAATGCCTATGCGAAACTCCAGCTCGGGCTTTCTGCGGGCATTTCCTGCTGCGGGAGGGAGGAGTGAACAGAAAGCGAGGAGGGAAGATGAAAGGCGGAAATGAGGATTAAGCAGAATGCCAGTTCTGCCTGGCTGGCTCATTTTTCTAGTTTCCCCAAAAGATGGATGTACCTGTCCAATCTGAACTATAGATCCATATCCAGCTCACAGATCCACTTTGAAGTCAAGCAGCAGAGGTCAAGTCCAAATGATAGCTCATTGCCAGCTGAGAACCCACCACCTCTCTATTTTTACCCTTGTCTTTCAAAGAGAGCTGAATGATTTTACTTTGGTTGGCGGCAGTGGGCAAAAATTTTTTCTTTTAATTTGCAGGTCGAAGAAATTCCATACTATTCAGTTCATAATATAATACCTCTTATGACCTGGGTAACCTTCCCAGGGCAGTTCTAGAGCTAAATCTCCTACCTACTTTATGTTATTCAGATTGTCAGAAATTACCTGTATGTCTGTTTAAGTTACATCATCTGTCTCCCCCGCCCTCCCCGACCCCAACTGTAAGCCCTGTGTGAACGGGCTTATCTGTTTAGCTCTGTGCTGTATTCTCAGTGGCTGGCACATAGTAGGTGCTCAGGAAAGACTTCTTGAATAAATGGATGTGTGAGTAAATGATGTCTTCTTGATGTGCTTGTAGTCCTCTGGGTGGGCGTTTCTCTGGGCCAGTCTCTCCTACTGCTTTTCACCTTCCATGCTGCTTCCTGAAGGCTTTTTTTTTTTTTTTTTTTTTTTTTTTTTAATGCAAAACCATTTTGTAAAACCACGTTTTTTTTTGCCTGGCTCTTCTGAGTCATCTCCTCACATGTCGCGTGCCGGCGCATGCACCCAGAGCATGCAGAACGCGTCATCTGCTCAACAGGCATCGCGGGCCTGAGGAGGCTGTGCTTCTCCATGAACCCTGCCTTTTGAAGTGCTGTTCCGTTGTCTGGAACCCCTATCTCCCTCAACAGCCGATGCTGCTCATTCTTCGGGCTCAGCTCCAGGATGGCTTCTGTCTGAAGCTTCCCTGATTGCTCTCCCTTCCTTCTCCCCACAGGCTGAGTCACCCTGCTGTTTTGCCTACTTACCGCCCATGTCCTTTTCCCACTCTCAGACCCTGGGGTTGGGACATGATTGAGTCTACCCTCAGCCTGGGGCCGATCATGTGACCCTGGCTAATCACAGTTATTATGAGTGGTCCTAGGATAGTCACAGGACTCAAGGTGGGCCGGTGAGCATCAGAACTGAGACAGAACTACTAGGGGAAGAGACTTGCTCCTTCTGCCTGAGGTACTAAGGTGATATGAAGAAAGCCTAGAGGCATGTGACCATCTTCGCCGTGAGAGGGAAACCTGCCTGAGAATGCAGCAAACTCAGAAAAAAGCAGGTGGAGAGAGCAGCAGATAAGCAGACAGACAAGAAGCAAGAGAGTGAGTGAGTGAAGGAGAGAGAGACTGGCCAAGATACTGATGTCCGACGATGTCACTGAGCTCCTGGATCCAGCCATTCCTGCAGTCAGCCCTAAACTTCTCAGTTACACAAGCCGGTAAGTCCTCTTCTTAAATCAAAAATACTTTGAATTTGGTTTCTGTCCCTTGCAGCAAAAAGCATCCTAGATGATATACTCTCCCATGAGAGAATGGTTAGTTGGGAATCAATGAAGCTTTCCACTTTCTTTGTTTCGTGTTAAGTTCTCACAGCAGCTCTTAGACCCCCTCAGGGTCTTGTCCGCTGCCACTCTGCTCTGCTCCCCTGAGTGCTAGCTTCTCAGTTCTCCAAAGTCAGAGATCCTGCAGATAACAGGAAGGGGAAGGCCCAAGGTACTGCGAAGGCACCTGGCCAGGGTCCTGCTCCTGCTATGCTTCTTGCTCACCTGAACTTCATCCAAGGCCAAAGTCATTGCTAGACCCCTGCACTGCCCGGGAGAGGGATGGAGCACGGGAACATAAAGAACCAACACGCGCCTGAACCCCTGAGTTCTCCACACTATTCCTCTGTGCTGCTTTCCCACTGGCTGCAACGCCCTTCCCCTGCTGCTCTACCTAGTTCTTCGCGGCTTGGATGCAAAGTCATCCCCTCCCAGGAGTCTGCTCTGAACTCCCAGGGGTGACAAATTCAGAAGACTTCGGGGACCAGGAAGTGAGGGAATCAGGGCGAGCTGGCTACCTGGGGAACCGTCCCCCCTCCCCACTCCCATGTACGGGCCAGCTCCATTCAGCTGCTGCCGACTGTTGCCACAAGAAAATCTGAGATAAAGAGAAGACCAGCCTCCCCTTGCTGGGCAGTCTGTGGATCCCGAGCTGCAGATATAGATCTATTCTCATTGTTCTCCTTGTGAACCTCATCACCACCACCATCGTCATCGTTAACACTAACCATGTCTCGGGTGGAATGTGGCCTGTGGGTCAGCAGCTGACAACCTCTGGACTGGGGTCTTGCCATGGCCCCACCACACCACAGAGTACAGCCCCCTATGCATGTGTCTGTCTGTCTTTCCCACAAGACCCCATCTCTGCAGGGCGGATCCCATGACTCTAAGCCTACTCATTACCCTCCCAGTCATCGGTGGCTCTGCACCAACCTGAATCGCAGCGGCACCCGGCACAGGTCTTCTGCCCAGGCCCTGGCGTGGGTCCCCCTGCCTACCCCATCAGCCATCCTCCACATGGCAGCGGTGTCTCCAAAATACAGGTCAGATCCTGTCATTCCTCTGCTTAAAATCCTTCAGTAGCTTCACTGGCCAGCGCGCGCGCGCACGCACACACACACACACACACACACACACACACACACACACACACCGTGTTTAAACGAATAACTATAGTTACAAAATGTGATAAGGCCACAAAGGGGAAAAAAAACGAGGGGCCAAAAAAGCCTTCACTGGAGGAAGATCATTTATCATGGGCGGTTGGGAGAGGGTTATCTAAAAAGATAGAATTTAAGCGGAGACCTGACAGATGAGCAAGACCTAAGAACAGAAAGGGAAGGGTATGGAGTGTTCTAGAAGGAACTGTATGTGTAAAGGCCCTGAGGCAAGAAAGAACTGGAGGGCTCGAGATCTCAGAGGGTGCCGTGCACGGTGCCATGAGGTGTGGCAGGGGTAATGATCCCTCCACATCCGAGCCATCCCTCCGAGGGTTAAATGAGAGAGGGCAGGCAAAGCCCTTGGCACCGCGCCTGGCACGCAGTGAGCGCTCAGTGAACAGCTGCTGTTCTTAGTAAGATGGCACTGCCGATGGGAAGAAGGGCCAGCCGATGTCCCGCTGCCCAGGTCACGAGGGAGAGCTGGAAGCCAGCATCAAAGGCTCCTTTATGACACAACGCAGTTCCGTTTTCATGGGCTTATGAGGATTGGGCACTTAAGTCAAAAACAGCTTCTAAACTCATTATCGAGAAAGAACCTTGCTCTCTCTCAGATGGCAGAAGAGCTGGGAAATCGATGATGACAACGACCCAAAGGGCTGGCTACGCTCACGTCGTCGGGAGCTGGCGGGGAAGATGGCTCTCCAAGGACACAGACGAAATTGTGCCCAACACTCTAGGACACTCAAAGCTTCCTGGGCCCTCTCTCAGAGAGGGGAGCTGTGGAGAGGGTTTACTCCAGGTCCGTATTAAAGAACACAGTCTGGGGTCTAACTTCGCGTGCGTGTGTATAAAAATAACCCCTAATCCAGCCTCTACTGACACAAGGCACCATGCCAGTGTCTCTGTGTGTGTGCAGTCTGCGAATCAATCCAGCGAGACAGCTGACATTCAGTGTATGCACTGAAGCGTGGTGGGAGGTGAACCATGACGGAAATGGGTGCTGGGCAAGCAGGAAGCACAGCGGGGAAGGAGGCAGCGGGTTCTCCTGTGTGGAGAGCAAGAGAGGTTTCTTGGAGGAGGAGGCATGAGTTATATCTTTTTAGAGGAATGCACAAAGCTTAGCATCCAGAAAACAGAGCGCAATCCCAGAAAACAGTAAGAAAAAGCCAACACTCCAGTGGAAAAATGACCAAAGGATACAAACAGGCGAGAAAAAGAAGAAATCTGAATGGCCAAGTATCCTGAACACTTCTCTGACCTTGTGAGCAATCAGGCAAACAAGAATGATGAGATATCATTTTGTACCCACCATGTTAGCAAAACATAAACAAATCCTAAGTCTAATGATGCCCAGTGTTATTGAGATCATGAAACAATGGGAGTTCTCATCCACCTGGTTGGGAGTGAACAACAGGTGCCACCACCTTGGGGAACACCTTGGCAACAGCTGGGAAAACCGGAAACAAGCAGCCCTGTGGGCCACCACCCCCATCCACTGGTACACAACCTGGAGAAACTGAGTATCAAACGTGGGCAGGAGGCATGGTCAGGATGCTTGCTGCAACGCTATCTGAACAGAAAAAACTGTAAACAACCTAGCTACCCATCAAAGGGGGAATAAATACGACACTGACTATTCAAACAATAGAATATCACTAAGTATAGCGGTTCAAGTGAGAATGAATCAGAATGCCATGGATTCAAATGTGTTCTCAAAAAGGTGATACTGGTGACAAACACAAGGTGTTAAAAGATAAAGACTGATATCGTTTATCTGAACTGAAAAAAACCTCTCTCGTAATCACATGTAATAGAAGTATAAAACCATGGGCAGGAAGGGTACACAACCATAGGATGGGTCCCTTTGTGAGGGAGGGTAGGAAGAGGATTCGGCTGTATCTGTAATGTTTAATTTCTAAACACTAACATTTATTAAATCAGTGCTCGTTATATTGTTCTGTGTATTCTGGGGCACGTTTGGAACATTCTGTAACAAAATTGTAAGAGCTTAGAAGTGAATATGACAAAATGTGAATAGCTGTTAATTCTAGGTGGTAGAATATGGGTGCTTATCCTATTCTTTGTATGTCCCCCCTTCCTGTAAGAAACCATCACTGTGTAACACGTATCAGTGTGTAACCACTGGGGAAACTCTTCGGCAGTATCTACTGGAGTGGAACATACACACTCTGTGACCCAGCAATTCTATCCCTAAGCATGAACCCACGGAAGCCAGGTTTACAGCTACCGAGAGACAAACACGAGAATGTTAATTACAGCACTATGTGTAACTGAGTCAAACCGGAAGCGATCCAAACACTTATCAACAGGAAAGACAAATAAATTGTAGTATAGTTGTACGGTGGAATACTACACAGCAACGAAAAATAATTGCTGCTTGCAATAACATGGGTGAATCTCAGAGATGATGTTAAGAGACCAGACATGAAGGGATACATGTTATATGAATCCCATTTACGTAAAGTCCTAAAACAGGTAAAACTAACCTACGGATTAAATATCAGGACAGCAGCCACCCTAGTGGGGAGAGAGTGACAAGAGGCTCGGAGTTCTGCTAACGGTGTATTTCTTGGTTTCCATGAATAGGTGTGCTTGTATAGGTGTGTTCATTTTGTGAAAATCCATCAGCTGTATACTTAAGACTGGATGTATATTATACTTCAATTTTAAAAAAATAATTCCCCGAAAAGGGGTGCGATAAAAACCTACCCCCACCACGATGAGAGAAATGAAGAAGGGAGGAAGAAGACAGAGGGAGGACAGAAGGGTCCGGACGGCACGTTTCGGTTATCGCGAGCGCCGGAAGAATGGGAGCCAAGCGGCTGAGGTTCCTCTGTAGACCTATCGTTTCAGGCTGGCATTCGAGAGATCGGGATATGCTGGGCACTGTGCTACGTGGCTAACCTGCAGCATCTCATGGGACTGTCACAGGAGCCCATGATGTAAGCGCCCTTGCTCCATGTGGCAGCTCAGACCACTGAGTGTCACAGAGGCAGGGTGACTTATCTGAGGTCACGTGGCCAGTGCTGCCAGAAACAGGATCTGAACTGAGGCCAGTGAGACACCACAGCCCAAATTCTTAACCTCTTGGCCTCTGGCAATGCAGAAGCTAAACAGCAGGGCCCGTGAAGCTGCAGGGAGCGGCAGGGGAAGGGGACAGTTTCCTCCACACACGAGGGACATTGAACCCCAGGGACCTGGTAATAGGGAGATAACTAAAATGGCGGCAACCAAAGAAATTTAAAATGTTTTTTTTCTTGCTCGCTAAAGATGAACCAAGATAGCAACACACAATTCTCAACATTAATGGGAGTACTGAAGGGGAAGGTAGCAATTATTCTCAATTATTTGAGACAAGAGTAAGAGCTAAGAGAGACTCTTCTGGGTTGTGATTTTAATCAGTTATCCAAAAATGAGAGGGGGAAAAACAGATGTAACCTGGGTCAAGCATATTTGAAAGGCCTTCAGAGCTAGAAGAAGAGATTAAATAACGATACAAGTAATTTAACAGCCCCAGAAATATTTTGGATAACACAATGCCCAGCAGAGAGTCAAGTGTCATATAATTCATGTCTATTTCCAAACCTATGGGTTCAACACTGCTTCATTAGAGGCCTCGAGCTCAGGCAGAGAGGAGTGGCATGAGGGGAGCTGGCCGCCCACCCAGATATGTCAATAACTCATCTTTGTCACCAGGCACAGCTAATGCAAAACCTTTGTAGAACCTCCTGCAAACCTGCAGTGCTATGTCACTATCCACTGGGCACCTTTGGTAACTACACTGGTGTTGCACGCCGATTTCTATACAGCTTCTGTTCGCTTGTGCATCAAACACGTTTTACTCAGCACCTGCTATGCGCCAGGCCCCATGTGAGACACTGCGAAGACCCTACAGGACAGGTTCTGCTGATGCCCCTGGATTCAACCTCTCCACGTGCTCCCTGCAGAAACACGTAGATGGGAACAGAGCAGCAGAGACACTTCCAGTTGCTGGCCCTCGGCTATTTGTTTATAAAACGACCTTGACCTTTTCATTGGATATTAACTTAATATTACAGAAATGTCTTCCCAAGAAGCCCCCACTCATTAAACACGTATGCACATTTGCAAACGGATGCATATACCTGTGTTCCAGGTCTGAGGCGCCTCAGCGTCTCTCTCCTGAGATGATTTTTCTGGCATGAAGACTTTAACAACTGCTCAAATATCTTAAGAGGCTTTTACCGAATTAAAGAGAAACAAAAATGTGCGATGTATAATGAGCCTGGCTCCTCTTTTCTCGTTTAACACATTCAGTACCAGGACCGTTTACGCAGTGGCTGGCAGTGTCGAATGAGAAGCGAGCTTGAGCTCGCGGCTTCATTCAGCTGAACGTCTTCTCTCTCTGGGACACCTTCAGCTTCGGGGGATGGCAGCTAAGCTCCCCGCGTCTCTGTTCCAAGCAGGTGGGGGTGTTTGCATTGTTTTTCAGATCCTCACCCATGTGAGGGTGTTTCTGGAAGAATCCCCTGAGATTCTGCACAGCCACATAGCAACCTGCAGTCACGTGTGACTTCCTGCATTATTACCAGCTCCCGGATGGGGGCGTCGGGTTGCGGGCTTCTCGACCCAGGGGCATCGGCATGTGTCTGGCTCACTTCCTGACATGAGCGACGGGACCTTAGGCGGGATGCTCATGGGCTCTGAGCCCGGCTTCCTCATCCATAAGGCATTTTATACAGGGCTTGATAAGAAGTGCATGATGAGAAAATGGATACAGAGCCTCTGGAGTGTGAGACACTCCTAAGCCCGGAACATAGGCTCATCCCACTGTCCACAGAAGCGCGAGGGTCCTGGACGAACCACACATGTCAGCCTCATCCACGGCATGGGCTAAGGGTCCCAGCATCCTCTATGATGAGGACGTGCTCCTTCTCACTATCAGCCCATCCCTAGTATATAAAAGGGGAAACTGAGGCACAGAGCGGTCAAATAACTTGCCCAAGGCCACACAGCTTTTCTTTTTTTTACCCTCAGAGTCGGCAATGTCCTACTGAATGAATAAATGCATGCATGAATGAATGAATGAATGACTACCTGTCTGCACACTGAGGTTTACCAGGGAGCTCGTAAGCCTGTGGACTAACAAGGAGGGCGGCAGCTTCTAGCTCTAAACGTGGCCCCTGAGTGAGACTGGGTGGTGCATGAGGGGCGGGCGGTTCGGCGGGAGGAGGAGGCGATCAGAGGCCCTGGCTTAGTCTGTTCCCTGGTTTCTGCCCACTGAGGCTGTGGAACTGACTTACGGAGGCAATGTGAACATCTACCCCGGGCAACGGCTAAGTAATTTATGTCCATCTGCCCCCTGGGGTGCTCTGCACAGGTCTATGTGTGAGAGCGTAGAGGCCAGAGCTCTGCAGACCGTCGGCCTGGACACCACCAGGTGACATGGCCTTGGACAAGTCATTTCGCCTCCCTGTGCCCCCACTGTAAAGTGAGATAACAGTACTAGATCTCTTCTGCAGGCACGGAAAGGAGGTGTGAGGTGGGTAGAATAATTTCTCCCCTTTTAAAAGATGTTCACGCTCTATTCTCTAGGATCTATGCATGCCATCTTCCATGGCAAAGGGGACTTGCAGAGACGAGTAAGCTAAGGGCCCTGAGATGGGGAGATTATGCTGGGTTATCTAGTGAGCCCAGTCCAGCCACACTCCCTAGAAGTGGAGGGCCCTTCCCTGCTGTCGTCAGAACGTGACTGTGAAAGCATGGTCAGAGAGATGCGGCTCTGAAGACAGAGGCAGGGGCCACGAGCCAAGGGATGCAGGTGGCCTCTAGAAGCTGGAAAAGGCAAGGAGACAGATCATCCCCTAGAGCCTCCAGGAGGAACACAGCCCTGTGACACCGACTTTAACCCAGTGAGGCCTTGTCACACTTCTGAATACTGAACTATAAGGTAATACATGTGTGCTGTTTTAAGCCACTAGGTCTGTGGTGACTTGTTAGGGCAGCAGTAGGAATCTGGTACACACTACGTAGAGGAAGTAGGGTGCGCAGAGGGAAGGATGCCCCCTGAACGGACTCCGCTTCCCCACTTGTAGGGTTCATCACTGAGCCTCCTGCTGGCCCTCTAAGCATTGCGCCCCTGCAGAAAGCAGCTCTGCTCCTCCTCCTCGCTCTTGTCCAGAACTCACTGTGACTCTCCTCCAGCTCAGAGGCCTCCTCTGTGAGAACCGATTTACTTGTCTTTCTCCCTGCAACACCTGAACTTTGTGAAGGCCGAGACCACACTTTAAGACACCTTTGTAACCTCCATACCCAGCACGATGCCCCTGCACGCTGGGCGTGTCTGCTGAATGAAAGATTAACCAGCCTCAGCATCCTTCTGGATGCCCACTCCTCCCCACTACTGTAGGTCCCCGCCCTCCGCTGCTGGGTCCTACGTCCCCAGGGCTGCATCTAAACCTGTGACGACGCCCAGGGAGCTGCAGAGGCGCACTCCACGGCTCAGTGAGCGCATGGGCTCCTCCCCCGCACACTGGTGTATGTGTTTTTAATGAGGATTTTAATGCATAATTTCTCCAACAAGTTGAATTATCTGTGGCTCAGGGGAAAGTGATTTGCCTTGCCTTAATGCCAAATGAACTTTCGGAGACCAATTCCATTATCCTAAGAAGGAATGACAGTCTCTCAGTCCTCATTTGCTCCCTGAGCAATAATGTAGCATCATCGAAACCGAGTCTTTTACCTAAGCCCTCATGCTGGCAAAGTCCATTTGAACAGGAAGCTGGCCAGGCAACCCCCTCAGATAGTTAAAGAGCCATCTCTCTTGTCTCCAAAGGCAAACTTGCCGGCCTCTTGCCGATTCTGCAAAAAAAATTCACTCAAAAGTGGAGAACCACCTCCCAAGTCACCTAAAAGTTATTCTATTAATTTTTGGAATTTTAAATTTGTGCTGAGAATCCAGTGAAGTCAAGAAAATAAAAGGGAAACGTTTCCATTGAATTTCTGTTCATTTATTCATTAATTCAGGCCATTGAGTATCTCAGGTACTACTCTAGGAGCTAGGGAGAGAGCAGTGAGCAGAAACAGACCCAGGCCCAGTTTCGCGAACTTCTGTTCCAGTGCGGAGAGATGGATAATAGTCAAGTACACAAATAAATCATTTCAAGGTGAGAGCTAGGAGAAAACCGAAACAGAGGGATGGGCCAGAGAGTGCCGAAGGGGCAGCATTAGCGCGGGTGGTCAGGGGAGGCCTCTCTCTGAGGAGATGGCATTCGAGCTGAGGCCTGATGAGCTGGAGAAGCTGTCCACGCAGCGAAAGGGAGGAAAGTCCTTCCAGGCAGTAGGAACAACAGGTGCAAAGGCCATGAGGTGACAAGGGCGTGGAAGCGTTTGGAGGTCAGTGTGGCCGGGTGCACGGGGGGGAGAAGTGGGGCGTGAGATAAGGTAGGGGAGGGTGTGGGGGACGGACCGGAAACGCCTAGCAAGCCCCAGCAAAGAGCCGTGGATTTAACGGTTTAACGGCTATGAGTGCCGCTGGAGGGTCTTAATCAACAGTGACACGGTCTCATTTACAACCTACAGATCTCACTGTGGCTACAGTGTAGGAAATGGACTGTGGGCAGCAAGAGTGTGAAAGGGTAGCCACTGCAGATGCCCATGCCAGAGATGGCAGCGGCTTGGGTTGACCATCCAAGCAAGGATGGAGGGGAGCAGCAGAACTGGGACTATTTAAAAGTGGAAAAGGACTTGGACCGGTGGGGTTGTGCTCGTAACATCTCAGTCCTGACCACTAATATAGCCCAAGAGCAGTGCCACCCCTGCGGGGGTCCTGAGTGCTGACTGTAAAGGTTCTGGTTCTCCTGGGCGCATGGCAGGAGTGGACCCTTTTGCCTCCTCGGTGTTAGGCATGTCCCTTTAACTTTCTCTGGCCAATGAAACAGAGAGGAATTGATATGTATCACTTCCAGACAGAAGCATGAAGAGCCAGTGTCCAACCTGCCTCCATCCCTTGCTCCTGCTGCCACAGTTGAGGGGCCTCCAGCAGCCTGGGCCCCAGATGCTAGGATGAGCAGAGCTCCAAGCCAACCCGCAGCAGACACAGAGTGTGAGCTGAAAATACACCTTGGCTGGTTTGGGCTGCCAAGATCGCAGAGTTGCTTGTTAACTCAGCCTAGCCAAGACTTTCCCGACTGATATAAGCCCTACGCCTAGGATATTTACACATTAATGAGTAACTTCAATATACAGCTATGAGGCTTGACTCAGCTACAAAAGGGATGAACTTCATCAAGTGATGGACTGATATTCAGGTAACTATTTTCACAAGATCTGGGCTTGGTGTGGTACGCGAAGGCAGGTCATCCTAGCGAGTGCTCTGGGCGTCTGCCCATTTACAGTCAAACAAATCCATGGCCTATCGAGGCAGAAGAAATGCTTTGGTAAAGGCAAATCCTGCAACCACAAACTATACAATGTGCTAATTTAATCAATTAAACAAAACAGGTTCAAAGTGGGGTTAAGATCACATTTTACCTCTATAATTGGCATCATCAGGGAAATATCCAGAAATTCAGGCTAGAAAGAAATTCATCTGCTGAATGAAAAAAAAAATTCTGCTAAACTCTGTTTTGCACGTCCTTGAGTACTGCCCAGGCCTGTGGATTCCGGAGTGATTCACTTAACGGGTCCAAGGCTGAAAGCAGCAAAGTGCACGCGACTCAGTCCACCCAAAGAGAACGCGTCTGCATGACTTAATGGCCCAAGTGCCAGTGTGTCCTTCTGGAAGAGACCCAATCAAAGAAAAGATTCTGACCTGATGGATGTTTCTGGGCCAATTTAGTATCAAAGCCCTCTTGAAAATTTACTCTCAGGGTATCAAAGCAGGTACCCTGAGCTACTAGGCCCAGATGGGCAAGTGCAAGCTTGGTCTCTTGGCAGAGTTCACTGGTAGCCTCTGTTGGGCATTGAAGTCCTGCATTCTGACTCGATCTGCCCTGGAAAATGAGATGGATTCTCAGATCCATGCTGGGCAGCTGCCAAAGTGTACTTAAGGGAAGTGGGCACGGCTTAGCCAAATGCCGGGGAAAGAGAGAATCAAAGTACGGTCGTGGCATGACCGGCCAATTAAAAGCTCAAGGGCTGCACAGGCTAGACGAGAGGCCAAGGCCTCACGACTGCTCACGAGCTGTCAGATTCCTGAGCAACAGAGGAAACTGTCAGAGCCGCCCCTGACCATGGAGAGCTGGACCAAAGATGCAGCTAAGAACCAGTCGGTATGTTTGTACAAGCTGGTCATCACTGGGAAGAGATGGTCCCTTACATTCCCAAGCTCATAGGGGAGGGAAAGTTGGGGGGAATGCACTCCCCTATTGACTCAGATTTCACAGGAAGAAAGCCACAGCTGCTCAGAGTCATCCGAGAACCAAGAGCGCTCTTGAGAACCCGAAGCAGGGCTGAGGATGACCCGCCCCCCAAGGGGACCATCACGAGCAGTCCCGGCTCCTGGTGCAGGAGTGACAGGACTGCTTCAGGCTCGTTCTGAATTCCATAGCTCCAGGCAGACCCTCCAACTCCCGAGCTTCCCCTCACCTTAACTGTAATGGAGCCTCAGGGGTCAGTGTGGCCAGGATTGGTAGTGCTCTTGGTGGATGCGCTTTGTCTTATAGTTTACATAACTATAGTGCTTGGGAGATACAAGGCCGGGAGGAAACCACTGGGAAAACAGAGGAA
>NW_011888821.1:5158574-5171116 GCF_000151845.1 Pteropus vampyrus | reverse complement strand
AGATGTTTCATCATCTGAATGCCCTGGTTCAGCCTCGTTCTAATTTCCCTTAGCAAGATACAGACAGGAGTTCCCTGAAGATGTCACGGAGGCTGCTTCAGTGCAATGTTTTCTGCAAGTGAGACTATTTTACAATGATGATACGATAGTTAGGCGGAAATTTTGTTTTATGACATTTTGATACATTCTGGATGGGTCCCAAGATTTGTATGAGCCTGCAAGTCATTAGATTAAATCAGTATATAATTTGCACCCCCCCCCCATAAGAATTATTGTACTCCTTGCTATAAACAAGTGTAGTGTTTCTGTCTTCGGTTTTTATGGGCTCAACTCCATTTTTATTCGACAGAGAAAAATGGAATGAGAGATTAATTCTGTGCCTGAGATAAACTGCTTTATAACTCTTTAAATTAAGATCTTACAGACCCTGACGTGATCAGATTTCTAATCTGGTTTAAATATACAAATCTATGAACGTGTAAATGTAACAGTCAGTAATAGTTCTCTCTCTGGAACTCCCAAATGTTGGGAGTGGGTTATGCAAACTCTTGCTCTGGTTTTCTAAGATAAGATGGAAAGAAATCCAGAGAAATGCAAATTAAAACCACAAGGAGATATCACCTCAGACCTGTCAGAATGGACATCGTCAATAAATCAACAAACGACTGTTGGTGAGGATGTCGAGGAGAAAAGGGAACCCCTCGCACTGTCGCTGGGATTGCAAATTGGTGCAGCCGCCATGGAAAACAATGTGGAGGTTCCTCAAAGAATTAAAAATAGAACTACCATATGATCCAGCAATTCCACTTCTGGGTATTTACCCGAAGAAATCCAAAACAGTAAGTCAAAAAGATATATGCGCCCCTATGTTCATTACAGCATTATACAACAGCCATCTGTTGTAAATGGGAGCATCTACGTGTCCATCAATAGATGAACAGACAAAGAGCGGCGGTCCACATATACAATGGGATAGTACTTGGCCATAAAATGTGAAATCTTGTGACATTTGTGACAACATGACAGACCTAGAGAGTATTATGCTGAGTGAATTAAGTCAGACAGAGAGAGACGAATGCCATATGATTTCACTTACATGTGGAATCTAAAGAACAAACTAAACAGACTCATAGACGCAGAGAACTGAGGGTCGCCAGATGGGGGGGGGAGTTGAGAGGCTGGATAAAAAAGGTGAAGGGATTAAGAAGTATAAATAGGTAGTTATGAAATAATCACAGGCATGTAAAGCACAGCATAGGGAATATATTTAATAATACTGTAATAACCACGTATGCTGTCCAAGTGGGTACAAGACTTGTTGGGCTGATCACTTTGTAACTTATATAAATGTCTAATTACTATACTGCACACCAGAAACTAATATAGTACTGAATGTCAACTGCAATTAAAAATTTAGCAAATTTTTTTAAAGATGGAAAGAAATCTTCTCAAGGCACTTCAAGAAAGAAGGTAGGAAATTTGTCACATATGGAATCTGTCACAGGGCTTTGTCAATACAAATGGCGCCGTGGTTCTCACACATCCTCATGCATCAGCACCACCCCCGGGATTTGTTCAACCCAGATTTCAGGGTCCCAGCCCCAGAGCTTGTATTTCAGTAGGTTAAGGGGGAGCCTGAGACTCTGTATTTCTAACGACCTTCCAGGTGATGCTATCGCTGCTGGTCAGGGGCCACACTTTGAGAACCATGGTAGTAAATTTCTTACATGTCCTGAGAAGGGCCAGGACCTTACTTCACCTGACTGAACTGTCCCCGCCAAGCTGGTTAACATACTGCAGTCGCTAAAGCCTCTCCACCGCCCTGGAAAATGAGACGGACTCTCAGATCCATGCTGGGCAGCAGCCACAGTGTACTTAAGGGAAGTGGGCACGGCTTAGCCAAATGCCGGGGAAAGAGAGAATCAAAGTACGATCGTGGCATGACCGGCCAATTAAAAGCTCAAGGGCTGCACAGCCTAGACGAGAGGCCAAGGCCTCACGACTGCTCACGAGCTGTAGTTTTTCAAGCTCCCCGAGAGATCCAAGATGGACAGCCGCTGCTCTAAGCAAACATGAAGGCTGACAAAATGATGCCAACTGGCTGAGGCAGACATTCGACAGGCTTGTCTAGGCTCAGGCTTGTCTTCCTCCGTGCAGGGCTCCTGCCTCTTACACTGTGATACGTAGTTAATAGGTGCTCAATAAACACTTGCCGAATGACTGAATATTAATCAACCAGCAGACCTGCAGAGGACTAGTGCCTCCTTTCCCCAGGGTGCCCGGATGAACACACAAATATGTAAACGATGTCATTATGAATTACTAACCCTCACAAGGGCAGCGACCTTGTAATAAAAAGAGAACCTCTGAGAAAGCTCTGCTTGGGAGACAACTCCACATAAGCCCAAATAAATATCATGATAGCCATGGGTGAGAACTAGGAAATGCTGTTTGTCCCAGAACAGCGGTCAGCAAACCATGACCCACAGGCCAGATCCAGCTGCCACCGATGCTTATAAATAAAGTTTTACTGGCACACAGCATGTCCATTTGCATCCACACTGTCTGTGGCTGTCTTCACGCTACTGGGGGCGGAGCTGAAATAGTCGGCAAAGCCAGAAACACTTGCTCCCTGGCCCTCAACAGAACAAGCTGGCCAACCACTCCCTAGAGAAATAAGAACACGCACACCAACAAACTCGATGTGACTGTCTTTAGGTGGTTGAATTATGGATGACTATTTTCTTCTTATACTAGCTGAGCTCTTGAGTTGCATGTTTATGGGATCATGTGTGTTTCAGCCATAAACGGAAGAAGGAGAGTCTGCCTCAGTGTAGGCTCTGGTGCCAGGCCACCCCGCCCGGCTCCCCCCGGTGATGGTACCTTGTTTCCGATGGCCTTTTTGGGCGGGAAGTTGTAGGCTCTCACTTGAGGGTATTTGCTCTGTAGCTTGTGGTGCAAACCCCTGAACTCTGTGTACCGCCGGTAGACGTTCCACTCATCATCTTTTATCCGGATGTAGACCTGTCAAGAAAAGGAAAGAGAAAAGAAAATGGAAACCTCTCTTAAAACTTTATTACAAAGGGGCGGGATTTTGGCAACGCTCCACCCATGGAAACCAGCTCTGCGAGAGCAGAGGCCACATCCGTCCCCTGTGCCACTGGATGTCCAGTGCCTGGCAGAGAGTAGTGGGGAACACATGGGCACGTGAAAGACGAGTCAGGCGGGTTACGGGAACGACATGCCGTGCACCACTCCCCCGACTGGTCTGAGAGACGCAGCCTTCATTCTCCCGTCACCGGCGCGTTGCGGGTTGTGGGTGAGTCTTCCCTCCTCTCTGGCTACGCGCCTCCTCATCTGTGCTCGGAGCTGGTTAACGGCACCCCTCCCAAGGTGGTACAGACAGCTGTGCCTGGGACTGCACAGACTCCCATACGGAGGAGGCGGGGCCAGGGTTGGGATCAGCCCAAATGGATAGAAGGTCCTCTCCAGATGGGATCAGCACAACTAGGGCATAAAACGTCTTCCTTTTAATCAAGTGTGATTCCCAAGAGAACACTCTGGGATACCAAATCTGAGGGCTGTTTCATCAGCTTTTTGCAGGCCCTAACACCGTCCTGGACACGCAGCAACTACGTCTCAAGGGAAAACCATGGGAGAGAGATCGATGCATTTAAGAAAATTACATGAGTTAAGAACAGCACAGAGTAAAATCTCCAATGATGAATAGCTGTTTCAACCTGCAACCAGTGAATGTCAATATACATCTTAAAAACCTCTAAATACAGGCATCCCTAACGTGTGCGATGCATTCTGATTTTACATTTTTCCTAACACGTTCAGGAGCCACCTGTTTCATTCCCTGAAAGCTCTGCGTCCCCTCCCGCTTCTTCAGCGGCCCCTTCCTGGCCTTCCATGCGGGCACGTCCTTTTCTGTCCGCGCCTTAAAGGCGGAGGCTGCCTCGGGGCCTCCTCTCGCCCACACGAGCATCCACTCTCAGATCTGCACATTTCAGGTCTAGGTCAATGACTCTCAAATCTGTATCTTCAGCCTGGACCTCTGATATGAACTCCAGACCTAGACCTGAAAAGATGCATCGTGTCAACATCTGAACCCAAGATCCGCACTGCAAACCCGCTCCTCCTCCTCCTGAGACATCACTGTGCTCTCTCAGGGGATGGGCCACTGACGTGCCTGAGCCAAAAATCTGGGCATCAAGTTTGAATGCTGCTGTCTTTTACTCCCCACATCCGAGTACTGAACAATAAGGCCTACCACCCCCTCCACCACCGCCACCTCAAAATACACCTCTGGAGCTATCTCCACCCCCACTGGGACCACCACAAACTGGCCTCTAGTTGTCCTTCGAGCCTGCTGTTTGTCCCCATTCAATCCATTTTCATCTCCCCTGTTCAAATTCACTTGATGACTGCCCATGAAGGATGCTCATGCCAGCTAGGTTTGGAGGTAGGTATGTGGCAGCCTCTGGGGGCCCAGAAGGCTCCCGGCATCATCACGACCACCTTACTTCAGGCTCCGCTCCTTGCTTTGGCAAATGCCAATCTGTCTGCATTTTCTTTAAAATCCTTTAATTTCTTAAATTCTTAAAAATTCCTTTACAACCAGAATGGTGCCAATTTGCCTGCCTTTCTTTAAGACATTCTGTAAGATGTTCCGATCAGAGCAAATATCCTGTCCTAGAAAGAGTGTCCCCTGGCCTTCCAACTTCCTCTTCCGTGTAGCCCCTGCTGTGGGGGGACAGCAGGAATTCAAGGATTTGGAACTTCAGGTTAGAAAGGACCTCCGAAACCATTAGCTCAAATCATCGGATCCATGTGACAAATACCTCCTCCCTATTCCATATTCTCTCCTTTGAGACGGTGCACCCAGGTCAGGCTCCAGTGGACCAATGACTTGGGGGGAGCTACCTAGACTGAGGATGAGTAAATCTCCCAAGAAGAGGGAGTATCGTGGGTGTGAAGAACAAGGAAGGAAGGGGAGGAAGAGCCTGTTGGCGGAGAGGAGGGGAGGTGACATCATGTGACTGGTAAGGAGACACTACGCATACAGGTGGTTAAGAGCACAGACCCTGCAGCCAAACCCCCGATCCCGACTCTGCCGAGCGCCAGCTGCGTTGCTGAGAGCTACTTAACTTTCTGGGGCCTTTGCTTCCTCCCTTGAGAAATGGGGATAATGGTACCTCCCTCACTGGGTCTTGGGAGCATTAAATGAGCCTAGACCAGGGCCTAGACCAGGGCCTGGTACATAGAAGGTGCCACATGAGTGTTCAATAAGTAAATAATTAAAAATAACCTTATTAGGGGATATTAACTAGCCTTATTGAGATCATTTTGCATTATATACAAATACTGAATCGTTACGTTGTACACCTGAAACTAACACAATGTTATAGGTCAATTATACGTCAATAAATAAATAAGTTTAAAAAAATGATTATTGGTTGGGTTACCCCGGGAAATGACAGGATTTGGATTTTAGAAACCTCTGACCCTCGCAGTCAGCTTTAACACGAATCTCCTCCAAGCGCTTGACTGATGGACACTGGGCTACAGCAAGCTCTCAAGACATCATGGCGCTTCCCAGGAGTCAGCACTCCCACCACCTACCACTAAGTGATGGCAGGCAAATGGCTTCTTTCTGAGTCTCAAGTTACTCATCTGAGAAATGGGTATAATCCAAAAAATCAATGCCCGAAAGCATTCATAAAAATGCCTGGCCCTCCACGGTGTCGGCTGCTGCTGTTGCTGCCATTATCATCAAAAGCATGAATTCTGCAAACTTTAAGAAGGACTGCCATTTAAGTCACACCTGTCTTAGGCTTTTTGAAGTCTACTATAAGATTTTTGCTTGGTAAAGAACAAGTATGCAGATTTCTAATGACTCGGTCCTAAGGTTTAGAACAAATTATGCTGTGGGTCATTAAAATTATTTAATACAAATATAAATTATAATGCCCCCTCCCCCAAAAAAGCTCCACAAATATGAATCTCCAAATGTGATTTCTCAGGCACACGTGAAAGCAGCCCGGCCGTGGAGACTGGACGAGGCGGCTCCTCCCAGCCCCGGCGTGTGCTCCTCGGGTGTCTCTGCTTCTTCCAGGCCTCATTTCCTCATGTGTCATGAGCAAGGTTGGACTAGGCGGTCCCCACGTCCCTTTACAGCCCGCAAGTTTTGTCCTCTGCGTCCCCAGGTGATCCGCAGTCTCCAAATACTCCCTGGGCCTCTTCCTGTCCACACCCCACTCGCATCTCATTGTGGAGACCAAGGTGTTTGTGGGCCCAGGCGGGAGGCCCGACTGGAGCTCGATTAGGGGGAACTTAATACGAAAAGCAAAGGCAACAGCAGCACCCTCCTTGGAGCCTCTTTCTTCAGAGCTCAGTGTCTGAGTGTCCCCCTGCCGAGCTGGGAGAGCGGCCTTGCGGGAACCCTGGGTGGCGAGCACGAACGCTCACCAAGGAACCAGGGGCAGAGGGGGTTCTGGGTGCTTCCATCATGTTTCGTGACCCTCCTCGCTCCTCCCTCTGCCGGTACCACTGGGCGGAGGCCCTCCCAACGTGAAGGGCGGCCAGCGGGCATCCCTGTACCAACTTGTTACATTTGGAGGCCACCAGATAATGGGGGGTGGGGGAACAGTCACAGCCCCTGGAGACCAACCACAGACTTCAGGTCAAGCACCCATGTTCCCATTTTCTGCTGTGGTCTGGATGCCGATCAAACCCTAATCTCTGCAGTCAGCAGTCAGTTATGAAGCTCTAGGAGAAATTCAGCAAGAGTAGAGGTGCCAACTGCCGGGCCCCAACGAGGAAAATAATATTTTTTAGAGTTCCAACAGAATACAAATACCTTCAACGCTCCCACTTGACATTTATGGAGTTCTTACTATGTGTGGATACGCCAGGCACCCGAGTGCCTCACCGTTCATCGTCAGTTAATCCGCAAGGCAGATGGTGTGAACTGCCCCTTCTGCAGATGGAGACGTGGGCCCGAGGGGGCACGTCACTTGCCTGGCGGGTGGGGAGGTAGGGAGGTAAAGGACTTGAACTCAGGTCTGCCTGACGGCGAAGGCCCAGTGCTTTCTATCACAGCACACCGCTGCAGTAACCGAGGCTGCTGAAGGCCCAGGAACCCCACCAGCAATGCTGGCAGCCGGGGACAGTAGCTGCCAAGGAGGGTCCCTGCACGGTCCCTCTGAGACCCAACTGCCCCTTTCCTGGGCAGATCACGGATCCTCAGAACAGTCTCCAGTCTCACCTTCTTTACGCCTCTCCCTTCAGGAACCTCACGCCATTAAGACCGCTCAGAATGACCTACCTGGGCGGTCCGCCCTCAGCAGCCACGCATTCAGCATCCAAAATTTGGAAACTTTCTCTGCAAAGTCCAAATTGCTCAACCAAATTGAGTACTCATTTCACTAAAGAACTGAACGAGCTTATGCCCCAAATTGTTAGTTTTTTATTTTTATTTTTTTACTTTAAAGGGCTCTCCATCCAAATTAAGTTTGCTATGCCCAATTGCTTCTGCTTGAGCCATAAAGATAATAACCCCTTGGAGGAGGAGAGAGTTGACCTCAGCTGGCAAAACCAAGTTCTCTTTTAAAACAAGCAATGAAAAGCCAATTCAAGTCCGAACTCCTTGCCTCAGCAAAAGAAGCACAAAATAGGAGGGTGATATCTGTCATCAGGAATCACGGCAAACCTGCCCTTGTTTTAAAAAGAAGAGCGAATCTTGAGGTTTCTTTCCCACTGGGAAGAACTGCCCCAGGAATGCCTGTAATAACACCGTGAGTAAGGAGAGGGGTTCGCAGGGAGAAACGGAAAATCCTCAGTCCGTCAGTGAATCCAATCCAGAACAAACTCTTGTGTGGACAGGGCCTCTGGGAACTGCCTTCATTTAGAAGGTTAGGACGACCGAAGCATTCCTGTCAGCCCTCCGGCCCTCACTGCTCTGCTGAACACTCCCCCGGTTTCTTTCGGCTGGCTTTGAACTCCATCTAAGTGAACTCATACAGATTGCGCCCCTTTGCGTCTGGTTTCTTTTGCTCCGTATTGTGTTTGTGAGATGTCTTCATGTTGTGCGCAGCACTCACCTGTCCTTGTTCGTTGCTGCATAGTACTCCCCTGTACGAATATGCCACATTTATTAACCCACTCTGCTGGGGTGGGAGTGTGGGCTATTTCCAGTTGGGACTATTATGGGGAGGCTGTCACGGGCAGTCACGGGCATGGCTTTTGCACTCATTTCTCTTGTGGTCATAGATTTATATAAGCACAGTAAAATCATAAAGCTACTAGGAGGAAACATCTTTATGACCTTGGGGTGGGCGAGGGTTGTCACAAAGAGCCTGCTATAAGTGTCCTTTAACTCTTTCTGGGTAGTGGTTACACAGGTATATACAGAAGTAAAAATTAACTGAACTAAACACTTAAGTTTTATGTACCTGATATTTATATTAAAGCTAGATTTAAAAGCAAAAGTAAAAAAAAAAAAAAAAAAAGCCATGCCTTTACTATCCTCAGGAGAGTAAAGTTTTATCCTAATTTATGGACTTAGGACATCTAAAGAAGACACTGGTGGGTGAGGAGCCACGTGGACCAGGCGCTCAGTTAGACATCAGCTTTTAGAGAGGGTCCAGAGACTGGGATACGGCCTCAGGCAGACCTGGGTCCAAAGTCCAGCTCCGCCTCCTGCTAGCCAGGTGATCCTGGGTGAGTCCATTCACCCCTCGAAGCCTCGATTCTCCGTTTGGAAAATTAGGATAGTGCAGGGAGCTACTTCTTAAGCGGAGGAGAACTGAGTGACCACGTGTAGGACAACATTCTTTACATCTGTTAACAGGTCTAACATCAAATGTTGGATGTTCTGGGGTAAAAGTGATCTCCGAAACACACACATCTATATAGATCCGCGTATCTATACAGTATCTCCCTCTCCAAGTCCCGGATCTGTTTTAAGGGCCTGCCAAGCATAGGCGCAGGCTTTCCCGCCAGCAGCATGCTGGCTGGATCTTAGGCATGACTGAGAGCTACGTTGCAAGAGGCAGAATGGCAGAGTGAAAGGGCACGGGCCGTACAGGGAGAGAGATCTGGGTTCAGATCTCAGCTCTTCCCCCGGCTAGCAGTCGCCCTGGGGAAGCCATCTCGAGACTCAGCTTCTCAGTCTGTACAGTGGGGACGACACCACTCCGGTTGGCTGGTCTGAGATGCTGTGCCTGGCAGGCAGGAAGCAGTGGCAGCTAATAACATTGTAACCCCCTCACCTTCGTCGTCATCTGCCTTTGTGTACACGAACTTCCCTATTAGAGAATTAGGGGTAATTATAGGATGTGCAATCACGAAATTAAAGCAGGTAATTACCATGCCTAATTAATTGTCAAATGCTAGGCAGGCCGGGAAACACAAACAGAATGCACAGTCTGTGGGTTGGGCAGTTAAACATTCCCTTTGCTTCCAAAACACCGTCAACAGAAACAGCGGAGTTCAGTAAATGACCTTCTTCGGTGGGTTTCCACGGACTGAAACAAAACCTGGGAAGCGTCACTTGGGCTTCTGACTCAGAACGAGCTCGGTACACCTCTCTGCTGGCTGCAGGCTGGCCTGGCACGTATCCTGGCCCTGCCACGCGAGCACCAAGGATCCCAGACAAGAGTGCTACGTTAGGAGGGGACCTCATAGGAGACACCTGATGGAGGCCGGAACCTCTGCAAGGATCAGACCTACAGAGAAACCCGTGGACATAAATGCAGCAAGAGCTCTGAAAAAAATGCTCACTTACACGCTGCTGGTTTGGAAACTAACCATCGGGCTGGGCGGCCCCTGCTTCCTGCGGCATGCATCCCTCTCCACTTCAAAATTCAGGCAACTTTTTAATACCCAAACTCCTCCACCCCGGGAGCAAACGCGTTTTGATGCAGGTTGTGTTATTCGAGAGAGAAAGTGAGCATTAACTATGACAATGTCCTTGGACTTAGAGAAGATGACGTACTACGTAGTGGTACCTACCACGTGCCAGGCGTCTCACCTACGGTTTTCACAGATGCCCTGCAATGTTACACGCCTTAAAGCAGAGACTAGGGACAACTAAGCAACATGCCCACGGGACCTAGAGTGAGGAGCGGAACCAGAACCGGGTGGGCCTTCATTCGATGCTACACCAAGGCGCACGCCACACCGTATCCATCTCGGAGAAAAACAAGTGCTATAAACTCTCAACTCCGACGTCCTTTACACGGATTGTTAAATTTAAAGACAGTCAGATGACATTAGGATAACAAAGATTCTTTCAAAAATGGCTTTAGTTTCCTAATTCATTTTGCTTCCCTAACACCCAAGGAATGAATGATTTGTATTTTGGTTGGCAGCCTGTGTTAATGTCTCCTAAGAAAACGTTCCTTTTAATGAAACGACTTCATGTGTTATTAACTCTAACTGTCCTCGCTGCTAGAACGAAATGCCTGAACTACTGTATGACCATGCTGAGGGGCTGGTATTACTGCAGCCAAATGCTGGGAATGAGATGAATAACTTAGCCGGAGAAAAATGACTTTTCAGTGCACTGGGTTATGGAAATGAGGCAGGCGAGTCAAGTCAGAAGTGCATTATTTACTAAGAGTGGCCAGCACAACCCCCCATGGCTTTTAAAGAATAAGGCACAGAGCGAGCGCTTTAGCAGTGGGCCGGACCCGGCGCAGTCTGCTGTCCCTGGACGGGGCCGCTGCGATCGCTGATGCGGAGCCCTTGTTTCAGGCAGAGTCACGGTGCACGCGCTTGGTCACTGCAGGTCACCCAGGCTCTACGACCTCTGGACGTCTGACACCGATCTCAACGCCTCTGAGAGCGGCATGGCCAACCTGCCCGCCGGACTGCACCTCATGGATTCTGAAGGTGACAAGAGCTGGATCCTGGGCTCAGGGCATCGACTCTTCCTTTGAGACCCTGCTCAGGTCAGGTCTCCTCTTGCCCCCACCCTGAGTGGATCCCAAGCAGAATGGTGTGGGTGTTCCCTCCTCTGGGTAACCGCCAGGCCTTTCATGTGGCTGGCTCAGGGCTGGGCCCAGGGGCTATCGTGGAGAAGCAGCCCAGACGTGAGCCCTGCCCTGCTGGAGCCCCCAGCCGGCCAGACAGCCAACGTGACACAAACGACCACACACAGGGACACGCCACTTCACGTGGAGATACGGCAGCAGGGGACGAGGCACGGTTCTCGCAGCTGTGCTAGGCCTGGGGGCAGCGCTGGGTTAGCAGAGCAGGGATGTTTGCTCTGGGACGAAAATGGCGAGTCGGAGTGGACGGGTCTGGGGAGGGAAACAGCTCCGCAGCAAAGGGCAGGGCCCAGCCTGGCGCAGGAGGAGCCAGAACAGGAGAGGACTCAGAGGAGGCCAGGGGGCCGGCCCAGGAGAACAGGAGGGATGTGGGAGATGCTGGCAGTGGGCTGAGCCGAGTCTCAGGTGTAACAGGATAAGGACGGGGCAGAGCCTCAGGGCCTTTGTCAATGCTAGTCCCTCTCCCTGGAATGCTTGTCCCCTCACTCCCTTCGGCTTCTGGCTCAACTGTCACCTCTGTTTCCCAGCACCAACCACCATCTGGGATGCTAGATATTCGCTTCTTTACCTGTCTATTGTCTGTCTCTCTCAACGGGGGGATAAGCGCCCCTAGGGAAGGGATCTCAATGATTTTGTCCACTGCTGTACCTCTGCCTAGTACTGGCGGCACCTGATATACATTCACCGATGGAAATGTTTAAAAAGAATGGAACGAATGGATTGATAGGTGAATGGGCAGGTCCAGGTGGGAACAGGCGCTCTGCTCAGACACTGGATGGAGCGCTGCCAAGCAGTCCCTTGCTGGCAGGCCTTGCCGCTCTCAGTCCCACAAAAGCAGGATGTCACCTTCCTCGTCTGAGCACATGCTCGATAGATGTGTGTCCAATACACGGAGCAGGGGCTGCTCAGAGCACGGAACTGCCATCTACAGCGCTGATGAACGTGGAGGGGGACAATGAGAGCAGAGATGGCTGCTTCAGCGAACGACAGGCATTTATAGGTAATCGAGTGCCCCTCACTCGCTTTCGGATGGCTGGAGGGGGAGCAAAGACGTAAGTCCTTTAGAGGAGAGGGAGCTTTGCCTTTAGCACATCACGAACTCTGGCTGCCCATTCGCTTTCCCTCCTTGCCGTTCTGCCTGCGGCTGAGCCATTGCTCCAGCACACGCTAGTCTGAAGAGAGCGAAGACAAAAGCCCAGGTCCGCCCGGCCCCAGACCCCACGTCTTGACATTATGGCTCAGCACCTCCTCCCCAAGACCGAGGGAAGCGAGGGGAAAAGGCGGGACTCTGGTGCCGAGTTGCTGAGTTCCTGACCCTGGTGCCCACCCTCTGTCTCCCAAGTAAAGCCTGTGACTCAGTAAGTCATGGGCGACACCACTTCCAAGGGAGGTTAGCTGCAGATGGACTCTTGTAGGGGACCCACAGGGACAGTCCCCACCTCACGTCAGGCCCACCTCAGGACCCTCTGCCCACCAGATGCC
>NW_011888821.1:5156210-5158524 GCF_000151845.1 Pteropus vampyrus | reverse complement strand
GCTGAGCCATTGCTCCAGCACACGCTAGTCTGAAGAGAGCGAAGACAAAAGCCCAGGTCCGCCCGGCCCCAGACCCCACGTCTTGACATTATGGCTCAGCACCTCCTCCCCAAGACCGAGGGAAGCGAGGGGAAAAGGCGGGACTCTGGTGCCGAGTTGCTGAGTTCCTGACCCTGGTGCCCACCCTCTGTCTCCCAAGTAAAGCCTGTGACTCAGTAAGTCATGGGCGACACCACTTCCAAGGGAGGTTAGCTGCAGATGGACTCTTGTAGGGGACCCACAGGGACAGTCCCCACCTCACGTCAGGCCCACCTCAGGACCCTCTGCCCACCAGATGCCCACCGCCAGCACCCTCGGTCCCTACCGCAGGCACCAGGCCCCGCCGGGGAATTACGGAGGCCCCAGTGCGACACGGCCCACGCTCGGGGGTTCATGGTTTTGAACTCCTCCCTTGGCGGGGGGCAGTAAGCTGGCCCTTTCAAGGGAGTGGGAGACCAGAGGCAAGGCAGGGAGACACGCTTCAGAGACCGCAAAGATGAGGGTGGCCGCACCTAGCAGCAGCAACCGAGAGTTCCCGCCCGTGCTATATCTATCTCTCTGCTGCGATCCTTGCCCAGCTGGCACAGTTTTATCAATTGTTCTAGCCCGGTCTCAGCTTTGCGGGGGGAAATAAGGAACGGGCCCAGCGTCACACTCGGGTTTAAGGAACAAAGCAGAGGAAGCACTGTGCCCTTCCCCCATCCCAAGCCAGAGTGACAATAACCACTGGCGGGCAGCTGTGTCCAAGAGCTCGGCCGCCTGATGAGGGTCATCTTCAGCATGGCCAGCAACATCAGGGGCCATGGAGAAAAATCACAAGGGGCAGGTCCCTGAGGACATGTCAGACATTCCCCGGGGAACTCAGAAATAGCTGGAGCCATTTTGATGGGAGCTAATTTCCGGCAATCAAGCTGCTAGGGGCTCCGATGATCGCATTTGGGGAATGTTGGAAGGAAATATGACTTCATCCTGCAATCACATGTCGCAGTCTAGATATTTGAGTCATGCACATTAAACCCTCGTAGCCACGTGCACCACAATAGATGTCCACTAGCTAAAAGCTGGTCATCCTGTTTGTAGTACTGAAATTACATAGTTTTAGGCTCGCTGGGAAAGTAGAAAAGTCTTCTGGTTCTTTCTTCACAGATATAAATATGAGCCAAGTCTTCCTGGAGTAGGGGGAAGCAGAAGCCAGACATCTGTTTATTCCGAAATCATTTAACTTAGGAACTACTTAGGATATATTGATAAGTATGACACCGATCGCATGTGAATATACGTGCAATTATAGCCCAAAAATCAGACCAGAAGGATTCAAATCAAAATATTAACAGTGGTTATTTCTGAATGTTGGTAGATTTCTATTATCTTTATGGTTTCCTTACAGTTGTCCGAGTTTTCCAAATTTCTTTCCTCTGTTAAATACTGACTTTGGTAACAGGAAAATTAAATGGCATTTTTCAAGTCAGTGGGACTTCTGTGAAGACAATGCATACCCAACCCCCCGCCCCCTCATATACAACTGGATAAAAGTTAAAAGGGAAAGCTATTTTGAAATGCACGGCTACATCCGAAAATAAAAGGACTACCTCTGTCACTTAGGAACAAAGAGGAAAACTCTCAGAGTGAACAGGGAGAGGCAGAGCCGGCCACAGAAGCAGGGCCCTGCCCTGGGATAAAGGGACCAGGCATCCCTGGCCATGGCAGGAAAGCAGGCCGGGCGACCTGTGTGAAGCCAGCGCTGGGGGCCAAGATGTCCGTGCCACTGACCCCAGACATGCCTGAATTCCTTCCACGTACAGAAATGTAAAGGAAAAGCCTCTTGGGAGATCTGATGTTCCCAACGGTTTTTCAGCCCCAAACAGCTGTGACGTCGCTGTGACAGATGGGAAGTTAGTTTTCACCCCGTATCCTCAGAGCTAGTACCTTTGAGAAGGCTGCTGACATGAGAAATAGGTTTTAAAACCAGAGGATGTCTCTGCCTCGGAGAGGAGGGCCCTGGTGAGAACTGCAAAACTCTGCTCGAGTGGGAAACCCGACCTGCCTCTAACTCTCATCACAGTAATGAAAGAAGCAAAAGGACACCTCTGACGATGTCCCTCTAAGCTGAGCTTACGTACACGGGCATCGAATCCACTTCAGTCTA
This sequence comes from Pteropus vampyrus, assembly GCF_000151845.1. NCBI lineage: Eukaryota > Metazoa > Chordata > Mammalia > Chiroptera > Pteropodidae > Pteropus > Pteropus vampyrus. The sequence goes on along the minus strand of NW_011888821.1, from coordinate 5,156,339 downwards.
CCCAATGTTTACTGAGCACCTACTATGTGCCAGGACCTGTGCCGGCCGCGAGGAGATAGAGGTGGACCAACAACAGTTCAGAAGAGGGATTACGCGCACAGCCTGGGGACCAGGGCTGCCTGGGTTCAC
>NW_011888821.1:5150174-5154620 GCF_000151845.1 Pteropus vampyrus | reverse complement strand
CAGACTCGCCTTCTCTACATCTTGAACTCACGGTCCAAACGCAGCACCCCTCAACCCCAGCCCCACATATGCTCAGATCGGCCCAGCCAATGCCTGCCTGGTCCCCAACACTCTGGGAGAGAGGCTCCGCGGTGGGGTCTGGGGCTTCTCCTCCGCCTGGCACCCATACCCGCTCCGTCTGGCAGCAGCTTGTGGGACTGGGAAGTAGGTGAGGATTTTCGTAGTTACACTTGGCCTGTGAGGATGTCAGCTCAGAGCTGCTGGTGACACCACAGGAGGGGAACCTACCAGAGAATAAAGCCATCAGAGAGGAAAGCAGGACTGACAGACACACAGGGAGACAGAGAGGGAGGGTGGCTGGGCCCCTAGATCAAGCCATATCTGAACTCTTTAGTAACATAAGGCAATAAATTCTGTTTTGTTTAAGATGGGGTTTTGCCACTTGCAATCAAAAGAATTCAGACCAAGAGAGGTCGTGACAAGGCCAGAATCTGGACAGTTTTCCCTGGGTGGGTGTCCTCTCTGGCCAGTGAGCTACGGCAAGCGTCTGCCTCTGTGCATCTGAGCAGTGTGCGTGTGGGGGGAGGGGGCAATTCTCAGAGCAGCAGCAGGAGATTGGTAAAGCACCCCAAGGAATATCTCCTCCTTGGTGCCAGAGTATTCCTCCTTCTGGGTTCAGGGGCCCCTTAAACTTATTCACACAATAATGCAAAGCTTCTTCTGGTACCGTTAGCAGTGATTCTGGCGACTGTGGGCTGGGACGACCTTGGAGCCAACGCCAGGAGTACAAACCCTTCCTTCCTCACTCTAGACAGAGGATAAGTGGTGACATTCCAACAACAATAAAGAAAATGAGAACAATAAATATGACTCTCCAATTAGAACTGATCCTTAATCAAACGGCCATGAATTCTCAGGCAGTCACTGAAGCAAGTGATTTGGTGGGCAGGTCAAGACCAGATTTTTCTTCCTCTTGTGCATTCATTCAGGGTCTCTGGGTTCCTTCATAATGCCTCGGCATCTTTGTCTTGGAATTTGGGGGACCCATCCCCCATCGAAAAGCATTTAGGAGTCTGTAAGTTAAATAACACCAAAAGGATGGCTTTGAGCTTGGGCAGAAATGCTACAAGATGCCAGCTTAGCTCCACCCAGGCTCGTGGAGGGAGCATGGCGGATACAGCCCCTAACAGGCCTGAAAGTTTCTTCCCGAGCTACCAAGAGCCCAAGGTGAAGCCTCCAAAGCCCCATCCAAAGCGACACAGATGCACGTCCCTCCCTACACAGCTGCCAGCCTGTGCTCATGTCTTTAATCTTCCTCTTTGAAAAGCATCCAATTTAAGAATTTTTGCAGTAATCATTTCAGAGTAATGAAAAACAAACAGAACAATAGAACATCTCAGATGTGATATGAGAACTCTGTGCACCTCTCTGTAATGTACACTTGGAGAGACATATTAGTCACCAGGAAGAATTCTCTTTCATCTCCCCACACAACCAGATTTTGCCTGCTGGCAGACCGCAAGCACCACAGTACAGTGAATTCGCTCAGTGTACTCATTTCTCCCTCATAATGACGCCCGTAAGACAGCATTTAAAAAAATACGTATTCCCGATGCCCAAGATGGGGCTGGGAGGAACATTTTTTCACTTCTCACGCGTGCAAGGCACTAAGGTAGGTGCTTGAGGGGGTCATTTGTTCTCGTCTGCACCTTCTTAGGGTGAGGTGGTACGTGACGTGTGAATGGGGTTTGCCCAAAGGCCCAGGGCCAGCAGCGGTGGAGATTTGGTTTGAACTTTTGTCTTTTCCAGCCCCAAATCTGTGTTTCTTCACCCACAAAGCCTGAGCAGCAGAGGGGGAGCTTGGGCCTTCTTCATGCAGCACGTGGGCATCTGGCAGACCACTGCGTCCCACACTCAGGAAGCGCCTCGTGACCACAGAGAGGGGAGGCCCCATGCCCGGGAACCAAGGTTACAGCCCAGGACACGGGATCTGCGGCCTCAGTGGCCTCAGTTAAACCCGGGCTCCATCCAGCTGAGTGACCTCGGCCACACTACTTGACCTTTCTAAGCCTCTGCACAGTGGGGATACTAGAAGCATCTACGTCACAGGGTTATCACGGCCCAGTGTCATAATGCATGACACGTGTCTACCATCTTATTAGCAGTAATTCTGTGAGAGGCTAAACTCTTGTTAAATGTTCGATAGACTCATGATGCGCCTATACTCGCCACGACTGCATTGCTACTTGGTCAGAGAGGGGAAAAGGCCTTGCCTGATAGCTCAGCTTACTGCCCACGAAAGAAGGTGGCATGACGCCAAAGGAGTTGTCACAATCAGTTCTGCAACTTGACTCAAAACTCCTTCCACACTGAGACACACAAAGCATTGTTCTCTAGAGGCCTCCGGGGAGCCGTGGTGACGAAGGTCCGTCCTCCCAGGAGCTCATGGGCCAGGGGGTGGGGGGGCATCTGAGCAGCCTGTCTGCCCTGCCAGGCCTCCTGTAGGCCAGTACCCAGAATCCTTCCACCTTTCTTGGGTCACAGGCCCCTCGAAAAAATTCATAAAGCCTGTGGATTCCTTCCTGGAAAAAGACAATTATACACATACTCCTCTAGGTGGATGCACGCACGCACGCACGCACGCACACACACACACGCATGCCCACCAGGTACACACACTTGTACAGATTATCTCAGCTCATTGGAGAAAGTCCCAGGGCCGGGCCAGGTCTGAGCACTGGATTTCCCGAAGACCGGCCATGGCAGCACCCGTGGGCCAATGGCATTCACACGCCCACTCTCATTTGCTCCTTGTAGAACCCAGAGGGCCAGTGTCACATTTCCATTAGGTCCAAATAAGACCCCACAGCACTGAAGACACTTATTGCACTGCCTCAGGAACCCCTCTCACTCCTGGCTCCCAGCTGCTGGCCCGGGCCCTCCCACTGCGGTGGCCGACGAGCCGCACAGAGGGTGAGGCAGAGGGAAGGCCTGTGCTTTTGGATGCCGGCTGACAACCCAGCAGCCTGGAGGTTCTGTGACCTAGAAGCTGAGCACGAGAGACTATTCCTCGGCTTCCTTCTGACATGCCGCCAAGTCTGCATCGGAGCCCACGGTGCCAGCAGCAGACAGACCAGCTTTCTTGGCAGGAAGAAGTGGAGCTGACTACAAATCTGGTACCTGTTGACTCAAGCCAATGGACTTAGGCCAAGAAATGACCTCAGCTGGCCATGGGGGAGTAGCCAGCTTTTAGGGCCCAGGACCAACTGGCCTGTGTGTCACTGGGTGGCAATGCCAACAACAGCAACGCTAATAGAGGCCCAGCCCCTCACCCACAACCCCATCCGCAGCTCCCAAATCCAAAAAGTTCTTAAAACCAAAAGGCTCTTAATAAGTTTGGTGCAAATTCATTTGTCAACAAAACTTGACTTGACTAAATGAAGGGTGTTTACACACTTGACTCGCCCTACCTCGTGTGAACACTCCTGTCTTACTGTAGAAACACTGGTGTTTGATTGCACGGTGCTGCCCAAGACCCCCTTACATGACCTCGCTCCTTCCTCAAATCCGTAAAGAAAAGATAAATGAAACATATCTAGAATTTTGACCTCAACAGTTTTGAATAAGGGGTTATGGACTTTCGCTCAGAGAGACCATTTAAATAAAGCTGAACTTTATGTTTTAAAATCCGCCCAGAGGCAAAAAGCAAGGCTGGTCAAAACTATGATCTGAAAATCCTGAAGCTGCCCACAAAGTACGGTAAACTTGGGTTGGTCTACAACTCCAGGCCCTATTTTGGCCATGTAAATGTATAACGCACACAGTACTGTGTAAAGTATAAGGGCTGTTTTAGAAATGTAATAAGATTTTTAATTACAGAAAAGTGGTGTGTATAAAATCGCACGCCACGCTCTGTCTCCTACCTCACGCTCTGAAGGTACTTGATGAAAGAAAGGCAGGGTAGCCGCGCTATTTAAGTTTTTTTTCTCTACTTTTCCTTCGCCAACTGTAGTGCACTGAATTAGTGACCCCAGTTCTCCCCGTGTGCGCATACTCATGTCATGCCATTCCCCATGGGACTATGCAGCCCCTCCTGCCACAGGCGGTTTATACTTCCTTTCACTTTGGCCTTGGCCATACTGCTTGCTTTGACCAACAGAAAGTTAGCAAATGTAAATCGGGCAGAGGCTTGGGATCCACTGAATGACAGGGGTGGTCCCTGCACTCAGCCTTCACCAGGAGGGCACATCCCAGGTAGTCTGCTGGCCCAGGAAGGATGAGAGACACGCGAAGAGTGGACCACCTGCAGCTTGGAGCCAAGCCCGGCCTAGGTCAGCCGACTCCCAAACGATCCACAGACGTGTGAGCAACAATAAATTGTTTTAAGCCGCTGAGTTTGGGGATTGTTTGTTACACCAGATTACTGTGACAACAGCTGACTGATGC
>NW_011888821.1:5145826-5149168 GCF_000151845.1 Pteropus vampyrus | reverse complement strand
ACCACACACCCGAATCTGAAAGGCCCCAGGTTTGAAGATCGAGTTCACAGTCCTTGACGAAGCATAGAACACATGACGCCTCTCCCCACACCCATCCTCTCTCACATTCCCCCTGCCAGCCAGGGCCACATCTCCAAAAAAACCCCGAATTCTCCCTCCCTGACCCAAGTGCCCCACTCCATGTGGCCTCTTCCATGCCAGGCCCTCTGCCTGCGATGCTTTTGCTTCATCAATCTGTCTGACAAAACCCCACACATTTCCCAAGACAATCCACTCCATTCCTGCTACCCTCCCCAACTGGTTCCCCCCAGTGAACTGGAAGCGTTTATCATATCCCTGCCCCAAATTATCCTCTACCTCATTACTCTATTCCGTCCTGGCATCTAGCATAATCGGCAATTATCTCGCATATTTATTTATTGACTCCTGTCTCTTCTCAGCTAGCATGTAAACTCGACATTCTTATTCACGACACCCCAGTACCCAGACCTGTGCCTGGAATGTAACAATTTCCAATAAACACTGTTCAGTGAATAAATGAATGAATGAACAAATAACTGAACCTCGCCTGAACATTTGCCTGCATTTGTGACTTTACAAGTCTTTCTATCTTTATCAGGTGATAAATTCTCTAAGGGCAAGAACCCAAGGGTAAGATGCTCCTGGAAATCCTTGTCTAGAGGTGCTCAATGGATATTGGATGGGTGGGAAGAAAGATGGAAAGATTACTGGATGTTTGGATGGGTGGATGAATGGAAGGAAAGAAGGAAGAAGGCATGTGGGAAGGAGAGAGGGAAGACACATTATTCACTCTGCATGCAGTCACCCACATACACATAAACACACCTGTCCTCACCGGTGATTATCTGACAGTGAGCGATGGACTGATGCCTTTGACAGGCAGGACCCAGGTCTATACAAGCAGACTTCTGTGTGTGAGACCCCACCAGCCCTCTGGACAAGTAAAGCTCTGTAAAGAAGATTCACAGCAGTGGAAACTGGGAAGCCAAAGAGTAGCAGATAAGACAGAGAAACAGGTAGGTACCTGGATCCAAAATTCAGGGAGGAAAAGATAAGGAACATTGGCTATTGTGGAGGAAAGAGGACTTCTGGTTGCCATGGCGATGAGAGCCAGCGTGGCAACAGGCAGCCACTGCCACCTAGAGGTCAGTTACAGACAGTGGCTGTTGGCAAAACTCTTCCATTGTTTGCTTGGCCTGTCGCTGACCAGGAATGGAGGAGGTTCTGAATGAAAAGGGCTTTGACAGGAGCAGATTCAGAGTCTAGAAGGCCCAGCACAGAACACCAAGAGCTGTGCGTGTTCTAGAATATGACAGAACTGTACCAAAGTCTGGCTGATGACCAAAGTGATGCTCGGGGCTCTGGTGTGGGAAGGAGGTCTTAGAGCAAGGTGGCTGACAGGCTCAGGTCTTTCGGGGGCTGAAGGAGCCTGTGAGCACAGATGAGCTCAACTCTCCCCACTGTGCAACCAGAGCAACGGTGACAGAGCATGAATTCGGGTCCTTTAACGGCTCTCCACGGTGCTCAGGATTCAGCCTAAATTTCCGGACGTGGATTAAAGAAAGGGAAGAGCACAATCTTCTCTTGATCACCTCTTCTCAGATTCTTTGCTGGATATTTTCCCTCTTAACCCCAGCAATGGGCCATACTGCCCAGCAGCACCCTGTGCATGTGGAAACTCATATAAAAGCTATTGACTAAATAAACCGAACTCCACAATCCCTAAATGCCACGTGCCATCATCACCTCTAGGGTTGTGGACATGCGATTCTCTCAGCCTCTTTTGAAGAACTCTTTGTAGCAGTTAGGAATTGCATTTGGCTCCAAAACAGCAGGGGCCTAACCATTTGGGGTTTATTTTCTCATATAATCGCAGTCTGGAAGGAAGAGGTCCAGGATAGGTATGGCTACTCCACAAGGTCATCAGGGACCAAGTGCCTTCCATCTCTCTGCTCTGCCATCCTCACTGCATAGCTGCCGTCCTCAAGGACACCTCATGGGCCAACATGGCTGCTGGAGCTCTAACTATCGTGTCTGAATTCTAGGCAACAAGAACGAGAAAGAGGAGAAGGGTAAGGTATGTAGTACTCAGATGAAGTATCTCCATTTAAGCAGTCCTGGGAAGCCACACCCAACATGTCCGTCTATATCTCATTGGCCAGGTTTTAGTCAGATGGCCAAATGTAGCTGCAAGGGAAGCTGAGAAATTTACTGTTTTCCACTTGGGCATGATGCTCAGGACTCTGTTACCAGGAGATTAGTGAGAAATGAATATTATGAGAAAGCAACCAGCAGTCTCTGCCACATTCCTGTATATCCAAGTGCCATGTCTGGATGGAAGGCCAGTGGCCTAAAAGAATCCTAAGACACCATTCCTATTCTCTAAATGCCTACAATCCAACTGAAGACTAAGAAAAATGCAGCTAGAGGATAAATCACAATATCAGGCAGGAATAAAATGGACAAGTCTTGCTGAAGTCTTTGAAAGATCAGTATGCAAATCAGAAGGCGATTAACGATTACTGAGCACTCGGTGTACAATGAGGGCTCGGCGAGGCGCTTTATATATTTTCTCCCCTCTAGTATTCCCAACAACTATGCAAAGTAGGTATTATTATTATTCCCACTTCCCAGAAGAGGAAACGAACTTGAAAGGGTCACGTGACACGCCCAAGGCCACGCGGCCATTAGGAATTTAGAATAAGGATGGAGGATCCGCCTACCCTCGTCCACTGGAGGCTGCCTGGGGAAGCCGGTGGCAGTGCAGAGGAGGGTTCCGAGAATGGGTCTGAGCACCCTGAAAGGCTGGGACTGATCAGCTACGTTTGCCGTGGGCATGGTAACGGGGAGATGTATTGAGCATTCCTCTTTACGAGACTTCCGGGGGTCGCTTTGTCTGTGGAAACGGTGTATTTTGTCTGTGTCCTTGGTGTCTACGTCCACACAGAGGGTGGGAGGTGGAGGGGTTGGAGGGGAGGCACACGCTGCCACCTGATGAGGTGGCCCCGGGTCTTGCTGCTAGGAATCCCTTCTGCATCTAGGGCCCCCGTGCCTGGAGAAGGTGGGTGCTTAGCAACTCGCCAAAAATGAAGGCCACCTCCAAGCCCTGCACTGGGCCTCTTACTAAGAAACAACCTCAAAAGTAACAGAAGAAGTGACAGCCAAAGTCAGAACAAGATGCAATTTTATTTTAAAACCCAACGTTAAAAAGACAGAGCTGCGATCCCAGACAGGAGCAGAGGTGACAGTTCCTGTCCTGGAGCGCCACGGCTGCCACCACCCCACCACCCGGCTCCTCTCCTCACTCCCACAGGCCCGTGT
>NW_011888821.1:5137852-5144241 GCF_000151845.1 Pteropus vampyrus | reverse complement strand
ATTTACCTCAATGCCGAAAGGCTGCTGCGTGGGATATCTTTTGTTGGTAAATAAAGCCCAGAGGGTCACAGGTCATCCTGCACGCTGGGCCACCACCAGATCATTAAATGGCGAGTCCCAGACGGTGGCTCCCGCTGGGTGATTAGTTGCTAACGCCCCTAACCCGAGGTGGCCTTCTGCCCCCCACCAGGAACTCTGCCCCTGAAGGAAATGAATGTGGACCCGGCGGGCCAGCAGGGAAGCTAATTTTCTATTACAGTGCATCTTCATTTTCTTGCAGAGCCCTGAAATTGTGTTTATGAACCTAATGTGTACTTTAGAGGAATGTGGTGAGGAGTAATGAGAACATAAATCTCGAGAGTTTGGGGCCACTGGGTAGTAGACTGGTGGATAAATAAAAATAGCAGTAAGTACTCTGGGAGGTCTCCTGTTCAAGGACAAAAGTGACTGCTGTTTTGGCAGTGGGTGACTTTCCCTTGCTTGCAGAAGGAAAGCATTCAGCTTAAGATTGTGATCAAAAGCCTAGTTATTTCCCAGGACAAGGCTCCCGACTTAACGGCTCGGCACAGCCCAGCTCAGTTTTCTTACTGGGCAAACGAGCGTGCCCGGTCCACGTGTTCCAGCTCTGCTCCCCCTCTTCCCCACTCCTGAGCTCGGTCCTCCACCAGCTCTTGCCAGGACCCCCAAGTGGCACCCAAGCAACTCCGCCTTCCCCATTGCTGCAATGACTGGGCTGAATCATCAATCATACATGTCACTCCCCAATTTGAAACACTCTGCAAACGCCTCATCACATTCTGGGTGACGCCCAAGCTCCTCAGTGCCGCAAAGCCCTCCGCCAGCCTGTGCTGGACCCGGGATGCTCTGGGCCACCTGGAAGGCATGGCACCCTCTTTGATTACTGTGGCCCGACTGCCTTTGAGAAGTCACCGTCTTCCCTTCTCTCACAGTGCACGCACGGGGTGGCATCTGCGACCCAGGCCTGAGCCAAGCAGCTCATCCCCTCATTCCTTTGGCCACAGCGATCGGTTCAGGAATAGGCACATGACCTCCCATGATTTGGTGAGGCTTTTGCTGAGGTTAATGGGGGATTCTTACTCTTTTTTTGTTGGCTTGGAGGTCAAGCTGATCATATTTAGAGCTGCCACAGATGACTTGTGCCAGTGAAAAGAAAGCCTACCTGAGAATGTTTCTACAGAGAACAGAGCAGGGCGATGCCAAGAACAGGTGACCCTCGTGTGAGGCCCTGACCAACCTGTGCCTGGAGCCAGCCTACGTCAAGAGTGTTAACTGACAGGGAAGAAGCGATTCCATTTTTGTTTAAGCTGCTTTGGGTTGAGTTTTCTGCCACTTTCAAGGAAAGTGCTAGCTACAAACCTCAGTACATAATCTAGCTGAACCAACTGGCTTGTGCTCCCCATCTGTGCCCTGTCCCTTGTCCTTGCTGAGCCTTTTCTCAGACTGTGCTCTCTGCCATCTGTGCCTGGAGAAGTCCTACTTATCCTGCAAATCTCAAGCATCTTCTCCTTGGAACATCATTCCCTGGTCGCTCCTCCTGCTCCCAACTGTACCGACGGCCATATTCCCATGGGGCTCTAGGCTGACCTCACAATGTCCTTCCCTCTCTCCAACTGCTGCTGCTGTTCCTGTCACCTCTGTCCCCTCATCAACTGGACTGAGCACCCCCTGAGGGTAAGAAGCTGTATCTCTTCATCTCTCTAGTCCCAGTTCTGGGCTCCACGCCCAGCAGTGAGTGGGTCACTTGGAAAATGTTTTTTGAAACTGAACCGAGTCTGGCTCCACTGTCCACCTCCTGGCAACCAGCAACCTTTCAAATGTCTTGGAGAACCGATCACCAGGAGTCAAACTGGCCCCTCTGTGTGGAAACCAAGCATATCACTATTGTCTAAAAGGGAAAGGAAGATGCTTAGTTAGAAGAAAGCAGGGAGGGTTGGGCATGAAGGGTTAATATTTAAAGCACCTCATCGGGACTGCTTGTTGTGTTAGAGAAAGACAGACAGACATATGGATCAGACACTTCATGGTGAGTCTCGGCTGCGTTTCTGGGCGCTGGGCGGCCACTCCTATGATTAGCACTGTGGACTGACATCTGAATGGACGGGATGAGGCCCTATGATGGGCTCAGGTTTTTCCGGGCAACAATGAGGACAAGAGGATTATCGGGAAAAAATTACCTGCTCTCTTCCCAGCATCAGCTCAGAACCTTGCGTATTTTGCCAGATGTTGGGCTGCACATAAATAGATGTCATAGTGATAGGTAATTACAAGTCACCAAAGGGGGATCACCAGCTGGTGTCTTAAAAAACACAAAAGCTCCCAATTGCCTTGAACAATTTTAATAATCTGTACTTTAAGAAAAAGACCTACTCTTTCAGCAACGAATGAAGGTGTGTGTGTGCGTGTGCGTGTGTGTGTGTGCGTGTGTGTGTGTGTGTACGTGTGTGATGAGAATCATGTAAAGACATTGTCATATGTTCAGCCAGTGTCTCCCATGGTCACCATCATCTCTCACAGAGACAGGGATTTCGACCATAGGCGCTGGGGTGGCTCACCGAGGCTGGGGTGGGGCTGGGTGGTTACCAGGAAAGGCACAGGCTTTGACGTAAGACATACTGGATTCAGGGCTTGGTTTTGTCGCTTACAAGCTGTGTGGCGTCGGTCAGCTTGCTTGACCTCTCTGAACCTCAGCACCAATCTCTAACATGGGGATAATGCTACTGTGGCTACTGTCCTGCAGGGCTGTTATGAAGTCAGGGCATCATACACTCACAGCAAACAGCACACGCTCAGGAAGACTTCGCCGTCACCCCATCTCTCCTGAACCCGAATATTTGGGCTCCTTAGATGAAGACGGTCTCCGTTATTATCAGCTGATCTGGGGAAGTTCATGTCTTAGGTGACCATTTGAAATATGCGTTGTAACTAAACGCATCTCCTCTGTCCCTCCCTGACAACTGTGCCACCAACAGAGGTACTCTCAAGCACCTCGAGAGGGGTGGGGAAGCAGGGATTTGGGGGGGCCTCTGTGAGGGGCAGGGCTGGCTCAGCTTCTGCTCAGTAAAAAGAAGTACTCTAATTAGTCACATCACAAAAACAATCTGAGGAGCGAGCTCTGAAACATACTGCATGAACGGACAGCCTGATCTGTTAAGCCGCATTTCAGTGCAGGCCAGGGGACTTCTAAACTGCATCCAATTAGGTCTCCTGGCCAACAGGCTTCCATGATTCTGCTATAACAAGAGAAAATTGATTTCGCTTTCAGAGTGAGGAGAGAGGGCTGCTGGTTTATACCGTCTCCTTCCCATTTACGAAATATCCACCTTGTCCAAAAGCCTTGTCCAAAAGGCTTTTGTTTTCACAGCTGAAAAAATAATTGGTTTGATAGGAACTAAAAATTGATCCAAAAGTATCGACTGAGAGTCTTCAGGGGATCCAGGACTTCGTTTCCCATTTTTGGAATTCCCCTAAAGGCAAATACCCACCAATGTGTACTCCTGACCTCATCCCAAATAAAGCAAAGTTGAAAGGTACCTGAAGTTCATGCTTACACCCCTGGGCCTTCTCCAACTATCCAAATGCTCCAGGAATAACGGTTTTTATTCCAAGGAGTGGTGCTAGGCTGTGGTATTCAGATTATTTATATCCTGTCCTATTAAAGTAAAGAATGCGAGGCGGCTTGCTGGGATACGTTTAATAAAGCAGGATATAATAAATAACAGCCATTTCATCTGAAAGCTTAGTACATACCAGGGCGTATTCTAAGTGCTTTCCATAATTAACTCGTGTAATCCTCACAACCGAGGCACAGGGAGGTGAAGCCACTGGTCTAAGGTTACACGACCAGCAGTGGTCCAGCTGTGATGGACCCAGGCGGTCAGGCCCCAGAGCCTGCATTCCTGCCTGGCACATGCCCAGATCAGTGCCGCTTAAGATGGACTGTGGGTAAGCTGAGGCAGGTCCAAATAGGGCCGTGGGGACAGGGAAGAGGGTGAGGTGACATCTAGCCAGGCAAGAAGATTCTGGTTGGATCCTAGAGCACAGGTGGGGGGCAGAAAAGGAGAGAGGGGGGGAATCCAGGGAGAGAGAATCTAAATTCTAAAGAGATCACAGAAACGTGAAGACGAAAGGACAGAACACAAGTATGTGAGATGTTTTTCCCAAGAACCTGGAAAGTCATGAGAGGAGACTGATCTCAGAAAGTTCGGGAGTGCGAGCCACCACGATGGATCAGAGCAGAGCTCAGGACGCCCCCGGCGAGAAAGGGAGGTGCCACCCGCCTGTGAGAACAGCCTGGTACCTCGGTAAAGGCCTACGTGAAGCTGACACGCATGAAATTGCTGGCACCTGTTCCTTTTGACCTACAAAAACAAAACTTTCATATAGTTCAACCTAATTTAAGAAGTACTGTGTTGGGCTGAAGGAAGCCAACATTAGCGCTGCCCATCCCAGCATCGACCCAGGAAGACAGAGCTCCTGCCAACAGACTAGAGGTCATTCAGACTGCACTGGCAAGCCTCTCCCTATCGCGAGACGAAACACCCAGCCATCTTAGCCTGGCGCCATCGACGTGTCATTCATCTAACGGTGCCTGGGGTCTTGAATATGTAGCATCCTTCTGACTAGGATCTGACTTCCGGGATGCTTTGCCGGAGCTTCCATGAGTCTTTGCTCATGAGTATATACGTAGCACTCAGTGATCGGCATATTTACTGAATGAATAGAGGGATGAACGAACAAAAAGAGAATGCTGTGATTGCACACGTGTGCCTCAGCACCACATGCGCGCGCGCACACACACACACACACACAAACACACACTCCAGCATTTCATTTCCTGCGGCAATAATAGCAGGAGCTATTTCTCTCATCTATTTTGTTGCTTTATTTTCCTTCCCAGTCTGTCCTCTCCCCATTCCTCTGGTCCGGGCATCCTGGTTTTGCTGTCAAGGTCCTGTCCCTTAACCTTACTCTAAGCCAACCTACTCCTAGAGCTCCAGAAAGGGAAAACCAGAGCTGTCTGAAAAGTCACGGGGGCTCCACTGCCGTGAAGCCTCGCGTGGGTCCCTCCGCAGGCCCGACTCTTTTAGACGAAACATTTCCTGCTAGCTCCGATTTTGAGAAATGTTCTTGACAAGCTCTTTCGACTCTCTTCTCTGCTCATCGAGCACACAATGGGTGCCTCTCGGAGTGCCAGATCAATCCTGAATTACCCATTCAATTAAAGGAGGTTAACGCATTAAATATGCCACTAGATGATAAAGAACAATTACTGACTGTGTTGTGCTTTCAGGATCTGAAGCGGAGAGGCTGAAAGGAGCTTCCTTGTCTTAAAACAAATGGAACAAGAAGTGACTGTTTCACCCACACACGCAGGGCCGCAGGACATGTAAGGTTCAGGGCAGGTACGCTGAAGCTCAGCCACGGGTCTGAGGGCAGCCCCGCCTCGCACGTGAACTCCCTAGCTGGTGTCCAGGGGAAGCCTTGCCTATGTTTATTTCCCCATCTGTAGAAAGGAATTAGTGACAGCACCTCCTTCTTCAAGTTGTCCTGAGGATGGAATTGATTAATATCCCTCAAGTAGTTAGTACAAGAGCCTGGCACGCAGTAGGTGCCATGTTGAGTGTCGGCCACTTTTATCAGTGACACCGGCTCATTATGAGGTTTGCAAAAGGAGCTGACAGACCGCAGACAGAGAACTTCTGAACCGAATGCGCACTGAGGTCATGTTTCTGCGGGTGAAAAAGACGAGCTTAGTAAACTATTTACTATGTTAGTAAACTATTTACATCTTAGTAAACTATTTACTATGTTTCATTCATTCATTCAGCCGGCCAGCCATCTATCCATCTACTATGGAGAGATGAGCACATACTACGTGTCTGTGCTGCGAGGGAGATGGGGCCCTGGGGTGAAACCACTGCCCTCAAGCAGCTCCCACCTGATGGGGAGACCCACACTGGACAGCCCATCACTGAATGGCATGAACAGAGCAAAACGGAGGAAGCTTCAGGGAGTGAGAGCTCTGAGAAGGGACGTCTAGAGCAGGGCTGCCAAACGCTTTCTGTAAAGAACCAGACAGTAAATCTTTTAGGTTTTGTGGACTTATGGGCTCTGTTGCAAAGACTCGACCCTGTCACTGCAGCGTAAAAGTAGCCATATGCAAATGCATGGGTTCGGCTGCACTCCAGTAAAACTTTGTTGACAAAAACTGTCAGGGGGCAATGTGGTCACGGGCCATAGTTTGCCACCCTTGGTCTAGAGTGAGCTTCTCGGAAGACGTGATGGGCAAAGCGGCAGGGTGGAGCTGGGGCTGCCAGGAAAACACAAGGAGACAAGGGAAAGGCCTGTGGCCTGGGAGTCAGGTTGGA
>NW_011888821.1:5134301-5137802 GCF_000151845.1 Pteropus vampyrus | reverse complement strand
CTGAGAAGGGACGTCTAGAGCAGGGCTGCCAAACGCTTTCTGTAAAGAACCAGACAGTAAATCTTTTAGGTTTTGTGGACTTATGGGCTCTGTTGCAAAGACTCGACCCTGTTACTGCAGCGTAAAAGCAGCCATATGCAAATGCAGAGTTCGGCTGCACTCCAGTAAAACTTTGTTGACAAAAACTGTCAGGGGGCAATGTGGTCACGGGCCATAGTTTGCCACCCTTGGTCTAGAGTGAGCTTCTCGGAAGACGTGATGGGCAAAGCGGCAGGGTGGAGCTGGGGCTGCCAGGAAAACACAAGGAGACAAGGGAAAGGCCTGCGGCCTGGGAGTCAGGTTGGAGCCAGCGGGGCAAATGTTTCCCTCACTCAAAAGGCCCAGGAAAGCTATGTGGGCACCGTGCCGGAGGCAGCCTGCATGGTAACTCTGGTACAGAGTCGGGATTCCCCCAGAGCCGCCTGATCCAGCCCAAGCCACAGAAGAGCGAGAGCCTTCTCCACGCTGGGACCCGTGGCCAGTGCTTAAACAGCTGCGTCTGGTCACGGTATAGACAAGGAAACCAGCTCAGGGAACCGCCACATGCTGGACACTGCCACCTTAGTGTCCATCACCACCCGTCACAATGAGGGGTACAGTGCTCACAGCAGCAAAAGAGCAACTGGCTAATATTAAGTCCTTATTGAGTGCTAGGTGAGGTGTGAAGGTCCAAACGCTCACAACCACCCCCTTTTACAAGTGAGGAAGCCGAGGCTCCGACAGGCTGGCTAACCTGACTGGAGTCCCCACGAGACAGCATGTGGCAGGGTCTGTGCGAGCTCTAAAATTTGTGTTCTCTTGAGCAAGATTCGGAGCTGATCAGTTGGGGTGCAAGGAGGGCTGTGGTTTCCCCAGAAGAAACGGAGAAATCTGTCGCTGGCCCTGATCGCCGCTCTGTTGATCAGAGCAGAGTGTCGGCGGGGAGGGCGCTCGGCTCCCCGCGTCAGGGAGCGGGAGCTGTCCAGCAGCAGCACAGCACCGCGAACTGAAAACATTTGTCCACACAAAAGCCTGCCCTCCGATTTGCACGGAGGACTATTCAGAGCAGCCCACAGGTGGACGTGACCCGAATGTCCGTCAGCTGGTGAATGGACGAGCAGAAGGCAGCCCGTCCACACAATGGAACACTATTCGGCCACGGAGAGGAATGAGGCAACGACACACGCTGCGACACGGCTGAGACCTGAACGCATTGTTACGCGAAAGAAGCCAGACGAAAGGCGCACCTCGCACGATTTACAGGATTCCATTTACGTGACATGTCGCAAAAAGGCAAACCTCTAGAGAAACCCGCAGAGAAAAGAAAGTTGGTTCCTGGTTTCCAGGGGTTGGTGAGGGAGGGGGGCGACAAGGAGTGACTGCTAATAGGCGCAGGGTTTCTTTTTAGGATGATGACAATGTTCTAGAGTTAGACAGTCATGATGGTTTGCGCAAACTACTAAAAAGTAACTGAATTGTACATTTTTAAAAGGTGAATTTTATCATAGGTGAATATGTCTCTACTTTTTTTTAAAGCAATGGAAGAGAGATAGTCGGAGGGAAGGAAAACACACGGTTGCTGACCCCCGCTCCCGGCGCCACACTCCAACTTAGGCTCTCAAGGCCATCCGTTTATTTAGTCTCAAAACAACCCGGCGAGGTGGTGCCTCTGGCATCTTACGCATGAGGCTGAAAGGCGAGACGGCAAGGCCGTGCGGCCCGAGGGGGTCGGGCGGGACTGTCAGCCCACACCCGCTGTGCCCACGAAGCTGGGTGGTCAGCTGCCAGCGGGCCTGTTCTCTGGTGCTCTCAGACGCTGGCCCGCCAGGCACCAAGGGAGCACAGGGAAATCAGAACCGGGTGTCTGGGGAGCACCTGCTGTGTGCCAGGCGGTCGGGGCTCTCCCTGCCTGCGGTGCAGGTGTATTACTGCCGCCATGTGAAAGGGGGAAACAGGCTCAGAGAGGTCACACTGCTTGTCCCTAGCTAAGTGAGAAGCCATGCCCTGATGCCACGTCTGCGAGTCCGGTGCCACTGCTCCCTGCCGAAGCCTTTGGGTGCCTTTTAATTGCTCTCAGGCTGAGGCCATCTCCTCACCAGGTCTGGCACGCCTGGCTGCCAGTCTCGTCCCTGCCTTCAGAGGCTCCTCCCACTGCAGAGCCTCCAAAGGAGAGACACTCTCCCAGGAGCTCCTGCGACCAGGGCAAGAGCAGGCGAGCCAGCTGCCCAATGGGGCCTGCTGGGAGGTCTACTGGTGGGGCGTCTGGAACGATGACCTTGCAGGCGAGGGGTGGGAAGGAGGAATGTGCTCCTCCAGCCGACCACTGCCCAGACGCTGGGCCGCCATCCTACAATCACCAGGGAAGGCAGGGTCTACCTAGCTGGCCCGATGACCCTGGTCATGGCTCCCTGTCTGCCGGACCTCACGGCACCCTCCTGCTCACTCACCAGGCCTCTCGGTCCAGCCACACAGGCCTCTCTTCAGTTCATCAACAAGCCCTGCTCCCGCCCACGGCAGGACCTCAGTCCAGAACCTTCCCTGAGTCCAGAACACTCCTCCCACCTTACACCTGGTTCGCTCTGGCCCAGCCGTCAGATCTGAACTCAAGCACAGTCTCTTCTGATGTCAACACGCTCCCGCAGCACTGCGGTCCCCGTTGCTCTGCGTAGCCCCTCCGCTCTCCCAGGTGTGCGTTCTTGTCATCATTTGTTCAAAGACCAGCTCTGGCCTATGCCCGAAAGTCCCGCGAGAACCCGTTTTCTCTCTCTGCTGTACGCCTGGCCCCTGGGACAGCGCTGCCACACTCAGTGAGTCTGTCGCACGAGGACCCGGGTCTGTGCTGCTACCTCTCCTGGGAGCCGCTGGGTAATTACAGGCGCTGCTTGGGTATAAACTGAGATCAAACCATCACTTAAAAGACAGTCTGTCAGCAACAGGGCCCCAGATTGAAGTGAGAGGCAAACTGTGTTAAAGGAAGAGGCAAAGTGAACGCTGAAGAAGAAAGAAAGGAAGACAGTGGAAAGGAAAGAAAGGGAAGGAGGGGAGAGCGCAGAATCCAGCTGGGCTCATCAGTGAGGTGAACGGGTCTCAGCCAGGGACGGAGGAGGGGCCGGCAGGTCTGCAGGGAACTGCCTGCTCCGGAGGCCTGCAGGACGGGTAGCTGCTTAGCTGTCACCTGATGCCACTGGGCAGGTGCAAGTGAGAGCAGCCTGGAGCCCTGGGGACCAGCCCAGGGTGAGTGTCTGGGGCTGTCTGGGAAGATGAACAGTAAACCCTCCATGATCCCAGCAGTCCGTCTCCAAGCCTGAGGTGCAGCATTTGCCCCTACTTGTGGGGTAAGGAGCTCACGCCAGGCAGAGCTAGGCCGGGTAGTGAGTGAAATGACCGCTGGAGCCTGAGATCTGGGGGGCTATGGGGAGCCCTGCCTGACTGCACATAGTGGCCCTGTGCCGGGATAGGGGCACCCCCAACGTGGCTCAAAGG
>NW_011888821.1:5116217-5133946 GCF_000151845.1 Pteropus vampyrus | reverse complement strand
GCCTTCTTTGCAATCAGTTTCAGACATGTGGCCCAAGACTCAGCTCAGGTGACACGTGCCCTCCACGAAGGTCTCCCCGACTCCCAGGCCTGGCCGAGGCAGCTGACCTCTGCACTCCCGCCATGCACCTGGGGACTCCTCTCTCCACACCTGACACCCCCACACCCCACGTCACGACGGCCTGAACGTGTGACTCTCTCCCCCACAGGCTGCGAACACGGCGAGGGGCCAGCCTCACCCACTCCACCCGCAGCACCGAGCGGTGTCGCGCTGCCCGCGTGTGGAGGCCGAACAGAATAAGCGCGAGAAATGACGAGAGTAAAGGAAGATGAAACGAGAGAGACTAGGAGGAGAGGGAGGGAGGAAGAAACATCACTTTCCCGTTGACTAAGGTGAAACGGTACAGGATCCCAGTGACATTGTATATAGAAAAAAATAACAGGTCTTATTAGACACGTCTGTTCATCATGAGCTGGGACACGAACGGCCTCAGGTCTGACACCTTCCTTTCACGTATTCGGAGATGTCAGGTCTGGTCTAACCCTCAGGTCTGACACCTTCCTTTCACGTATTCGGAGATGTCTCCCTGGTCTAACCCTCAAGTTCACGGACAAGCAAAGGGAGGCCCGGAGAAGTGGAAGGGCACCAGGGGCCCAGCAGTGTCCTTGAGGCACAGCTGGAGCGCAGAGGGCCCCTCTGCCGACCCGAGTCCTGAGCCAGACAGCGCCTGAGCAGTCGGGGATGCGAACGCCTGTCTGAGCAACGCAGGCGTCTTCCTGAGCGGCACCTGCCGGGGAGGAAGGCGGCCAGGCGCTCGCTCCCCACCCCGCTGGCGGCAGCATACCTTCCGCTCAGAGATGGCACGGCCGCGCTTCTCCAGGCTGGCACGTCTGCCCGTGCTGAAAATGGCGCCATGCTCCTGTCTTCGTTCCCTCCCCTCTCTCCACATAGAAACTCATCTGTGGGCACCGTAACCTGCGGCCTCCTGTCGGGAGCCTGATGCAGAGTGGGGTCCAGGTACGGGACGTGGCCCTCGCCTGTGCCAGTGCCGCTCACTGCGGGGCTTGAGCAGGGCATAGGTGCGTTCCAGCATCCCACAAAGCAGCTCTGACCCTCTAGAAAATCGCCCCTGTGAGATGGCTGCATCTCAGTATAAAACTCCTGGGGTCACGCATGGCCCTGGTTGAGTGCCATGAACCCCTGTCACCTGACCCCTGCAGCTGCCATGAGTGAAGTGTATCTGAATCCCAGTGACTGGCCCAGAGGCACTGAGCAGGACTGTCCTCACCACACAGTGGCCGGCTTCTGCAGGGAGCTCCAGGGTCAGACAACAAAGTCCCACCATTCCAGCCGAGTCCTCTAAGGAGCAAAGTAAGAGAAACCGCTGGCCAAGGATCCAGGGGTGCTCCTGGCTGCAGCACTAGGAAGCACTGCATTCATAACGGAGGGAATACATCCCCAAAGCAGTGTTTTCTAAACAGTGTCCGCCAACAGCTGTGTACCAGGAGATGTCTACAGATATTTAAAAAAATGGAAGGACCCAAAGCCACGCTCGTGTCTCCAGCAGGTCCTGAGAACCTCTGCTATGCCCTTTGGCAGCAAGAGTCCCCACGAAGGTGAGCTAAGAAGGGACAGGTCCCTAAATTACTTGGCCAAGTAAATTACTTGACCACCTCCTTGCCGGTCAACAGTTTAATCAATGGTATCTTTCTCTAAGCTAGAGAGGCAGAGCAGTTCAGAATTTTAAAAAGAAGGTTTAAGGTAAGACGTTTTCCTGCAGACTCCCTCCATTCTCGACATGGGCTAGCGGGAGAGTCCCAGCAGCTGTTACGTAAGCTGCTCTCTCCAGGCAGAGAGGCTGGTGAGCTCTTTAACTGAGCAACATCTGCAGAGGTCCAAGTGCAGATCTAATTCCTCCGAATTCGCCCTTGGCCCGAGGAAGGGCCGACTGTGCCGAGGTCAGGCCGCTGGAATAGAGCCTGGGCACAGCCTCTTCCCCTGGAGGGCATTGCCCCTCCCCCGGTAACACCCAGCAGGACTGACAGCAAGGACACCCAGGATGGTTCCCTTCTCTCGGGGACGACGACGGGCTAACGTTATCCTCCGACACCGCGGAGTGGCAGCATGGAGGAACGTCCCCCAGCACAATGGAAACGCCAAGCCCAAGAGCACCCTGTGCTAGCCCTTTCGTAGATTAACACCAGTGTTCTCAGGGGACCCAAAGAAACGGAGCCCCCACTCCCGCTCTCCTGGGGTCAGTCAGGTCAGCAGGTCCTGTGGTGCCAGGTACAGGCGGCACCATCACAGGGTGCAGGACCAAGAAAGCCCCAAGTACTCTAAGGGGCCATTCAAGAGTCTGCAGCACTCAGAGGGACTGGCTTCGTGTGTGTCGAGGCGCACATCCGGGCTACTGCTCTAGCTGACGCAGAGAAGGAAGAATGAACAAGAGTGGAAACAGCACCCCTCCCCTCCCCTGCTCCTGCCGCCAAACACCCTGCTCTGCTGTTCTCAGGGTACAGGGCTGTCCCCAGGGCCCAGGTCTCTGATCGTGGGGCTCAGTGATCAGCCACTCCCTATGTGGGGCAAATAGAGAAAGAAAAAGTTACTGAGAACTTACTGCATTGCAGAAACTCTGCTTAACATTTTATATTACCTTAGGAGGATAAGATGTCCTTATCATCATCCCCATTTTACAGAGAAGGGAACTGAGGCCTGGAGAGGTCAAATAAGCTGCCCAAGGACACACAGGAGAAGTCAGCGGGATGGGACTTGAAACCAGGTGTTTGATACAGAGTCTACACTCTTGCGGTCCCAGCATCTCAAAGGACGTGAAATGAACAGCACCTGGTAAACTCACCCATCATCCTTGATCTTGGGAATGAGTTGGGGAGGGTATTAAAATGGATGCCCAACATGAGGACCTCAAAATAGGTGGCAGAGGGGCACACACATGCCGGCAGGCGGGTCGAGCAGAGGAGACGAGCTTTAGAAACGCAGACAGCTACAGCTGGAATTAGAGAACCTGGAGAGAGTCGGGGGTGGGAGCTGCTAAATTTCAGTTTCTGTAGCAGATCTAGGACCTGGAAACGTGTTCGTGCACACACCAGAAAGTTGAATGGGGCCTTCGATCTCTAAAATCCTCATTATTTTCCTGTTAGAGGACGTATTAAAGGGCGTATTCCAATTAGCGGACATTAAAACAGAGGAAGAGGCTCATTACATGGACTATTATATCCCCTCAAGAGCTTTCTCCCCTACCCTCTCTATGAACTGACCAAAGCTGCCCAGACTGTGGCTAACTGAGCGAGATGCGACAGCAGTAACTGCCCACGGCAGAAGTGAACCTTTACAGTGGTCGGGAAGGGACAGGGGAATCACACTTTTCAAGAGGACTGGTTGGTTCTGTCTGCCGGGGGCCCCTGCCTCTTACAACCACGTCAGCCCGGGTCCCATCGTCCTGGAGGCACTGTAACAGAACCCGCCTCTACCCCACACCCTCACCCCGACGACATGGCCCCGGGCCTGGCCGAGCCCACCACTCCATGCCTATGGGCTGGCCACGTCCATCCAAGGGGAGCCCCCCAAAGCCCTTCCCTAAGAGTGATACACAGTCATGACCTTGGAGAAAGTTCTCTGCTCGTGGTCCTTCCTCACCCTGGAAGAATGCCCGTCACGCGAGAAGCAGGAGAGAGGCACGGTGAGCTGTGGAGGGGAAGTCCAGCTTCTCGGCCTCGGGGATTAGAGGCCTGATGCCGCTCTGCCCTGCGAGCTGCACAGACCAGGAGCCCTCTTGCCCAACTCTTCTTCCTTCCGTCCTTCCCTTTCCTTCCTTCCCTTCTTTTCTTCTTTCATTCCTTTCCTTCATTCCTTCCTTTTCTAACATTCACACTAACAAAGTTCCTGTCATTGGCCGGTAAAGAATCTAAACTAAGACTGCCCTGTACTTGGACTCCACAGTTAATAGAGGGTCTGACTCAGGGCCTAGAACATGGGAACTGCAGCCGTGAACACAGCAATGCTGCCTCCGACATGTGTGTTCTTTCGTGGCTCCTGCTTTGGGCCATTTCCTCCACACGGGATGCCCTGCCCACCCACCTTTGCCTGATCACCCTTCCCCCAGCCCAAGCATCTCTTCTCCAAAGATGTGTCTTGACCATATACTCCCCAGTCTGGCCTGAGCTAAGTGCCCTGACCTTGGACTTCTACGGTCCTGGCGTTCTCCCCTCGTTCACCACGGGGCATTACAAGACAGCATTTACCCCCAAAATGCATCTGTTTCCTGCACCAGGCCTTAAGTTTCCCTGAAGACGAGGGCCAAGTCAGAAAATAAAGACATATAAAGAGCTGTAAGTAACAATAATTGTTGAGTTTGTGAACGGGGAGGACCCATACGATTAATTGCCATAAGCTCACGGACTTACTCCCACGCCAACCAGGGAAGAAAGGCCTCTCGATGACCCCACCTGAAGTGGTCTCTACCTCAAGATGCCTCAGTGCCCCCCGTTCTATCCCTTCCCAGCACTAACTGCTAAATGAAACGCCAGTGTCTGCGTATTTGTACGTTTACGGAGCCTCTGCACTAGAATGTACGCTTTGTGGGAACGTGGGTCTTTTCCACTTGGCTCACGAATATCTCCCCAGGGCATAGAAGAAAGTCTGGCACAGAAAGTGCTCAATAAATCTTTGTCAGTGGGTACCTCGGCCGGTTGGTTGAAAGAATGAATGAACAAATGGACGTCCGAAAAGGGCCCCGTGAGCCGTCCCCACGCTGTGCACATCTGCCTCGTGTCGTGGCGCCAGCGGAGGGTTTAGGTGACAGCTCTGAAGACACTGGGCGCAAGAGCAGCAGCCCTGAATCCCCGCCACTCTGAGGCAAAAACATTTGCTTCACTATTTCTTGACTGTGTTCAACTCAGGCAGAAAACCAGAGGGGCACTCTACATCACACACGTGGACCTATTTTCTGAAACTCTGCGAAAGTCCAATTTTTTTTTTTTAAGGAGGAATAAGTATTTCACTTTCCGACGTGTTCCATCAGAGATTTCATTACCGCACAGAGCTGGCGAGCATCATTCATGTACTATGGATCGATAATGGCAAAGAAAGAAAAAAAAGTAACGGTTCCAGCCGCTAAGAATGAGACAGCAACAAGAATTTAATGCTCTCCTACCTTCCTCCTCCCAACCGCCATGGCCCAGTTCGTCGGACTTGACACTGGCGTCAGGGTCCTGGCCATTCTTCCAACCACCCCTTCTCCCAGCCCTGCTCTCGTCTCTGGGCCTGGAGCATGCTGGACCCTCTGCCTCTCTCACCCACCCAGCTCGCCCCAACTCAGTATTAAAGACTGTTTCAAGCATCACTTCCGCCTGGAAGTTTCTGTGACCTCCCACGCCCACGCACAGATAGAACGAGGTGTCTCTCCTTATTCTCCCACAGCAGCTTCCAGAGAGCTCACTTACAGCACTGATAAGAATAATGATGACGGCAGAAATAATAATAATAATGGTTCTCATGTACGAAGTATGAACTGTAGTTCAGGCACTATATGAGGTGCTGAACATATAATCTCACTTTTTTACTTTCATTTAATCCTCTAATCCCTTTGTGAGCTTTGCACAAATGAGTAAACTGAGGCTCAGGAGGGTCACGTAATTTGCCCAAGGTTACAGCTCTCTCAGAGCAGAGTTGAGATGTAAACTCAGGGATGACCCCATTCCAAAGCCAGTGTGTCTGATTCAAGGTCATTGGCAATCAGGTGGGTCTTCTGCTCCGTGCAGCCAACAGCATACCGAGTAATTGAAGTGCCGCCCCCTAGAGGGCAGGTACATCACAGTCACTATTTGAAATTCCGTAATGAACTTGCAAGTCTGGGTGATGTTACACCCGCTGTGCGGACGAAGCCAGTGAGGCACAGGCACTGCAATCATTGCCTGTGGTCACAAAGCAAGAAAGCGGTAGGGCCAGGGTTGGAACCTGTGTCCGTCCAGAAGGCCATGCCCACTCTGCTGTATCACAATGCCGCTACCTCCTCCAACCTCTGACCTATCTAGAAAAAGAATCTAAAATACAGAACAAGCCTGAAGGACAACAGGGTTGTCTGTAACTGGAAGAGTGAGAAATTGGAAAACCCCTACATGCTGAAGAATAGGAATCGTTAAATCAATCACACGAGGAGGCTGTGAGACTGAGGCTGCCCAGCTGAAGCCCACGCCACAGCGAATCACAGGGGACGCCTCGAGGCTGAGAACGACAACCCACGACCAGCCACAAACAGCCAACCAGGTGATCCAAATAAAGCAAGCGCTGAAGCTGCGGCCGGTCAAATCACTTCCTCGCTGTGCTTCTAGAGCCTCTCCATAAAAACCTGGCCCCCAGCTCCTGGTGGGCACTCTAGCCGCTTCTGGTTTGCTGCTGCCCAGTTCGAATCGACGGTTGCTCAAACTCTTTAAAATTAATATGCCTCGGTTCAGTTCGTCCTTCAACAGAATGATCAAAGAAATTGTATCACTCTCGTGGAATAGTATACGGCTATGAATGATGATTTTGACTGAAGTATAGAGTAACACAGGGGAAATTTTATGTTAAAAAGTAGAACGAAAGCGTGACTCCATCTAGAGGAAAACTGCAGAGAAAAGACTAGAAGATATTAATTGTGGTTCAGCTACGTAATGGGACCATGAGTCATCTGTTTTCCTTCTTTCTAACTTTCCTTTATTTTCCAAATATTCTATAATAAGCATGTACTACTCTTAGCATTTTAAAAATGTTTTTTTTTTCTTTTTTTCTTTCTTTCTTTCTTTCTTTTTTTTTTTTTTTAAGAAACTGGCTATTATTGACTAAGGCTGAGTCCTAGCTTATTTTAATCCTCGGAATGGACGCCATTCTGAGTTCTGATTAGGGGTAATTCAAGCCTTTCAAATGTCCAAATTGTCTCGGTTGATTTTTTGAGGAGAATAATTGCATTTTATACTAAACTTATTTGCAGCTCAAATACGGCTCAAAACCTTGTTTTGATTACTTGTTTAGGGAAAGAGTCACATTAGAAAATGCATAAGAATCACATTTGCATGATGGGTGATGAGACAGGGAATTACAATTGGGGGAGAAAATGAGGGGAAAGAAAAAAAGCCCTGAATATTCAACAGCATGCACTGAGCCTAAAGCTTCCTCCTGCGTTCACGGTCACGTTCACGTCCAGCGCATCTTCTGCCGTGCTCTACGCCATCCCCTGCACGCTGGGATGCAAAAGGTGCACTTGGCACATGGAGGGGCTGCAGGCAGCTGTGCTTTAGACACCTGCTAAACGGCCCGAGTGTTTCGTCTGATTTTCTTGAGCAGCTCGTTTTTGGGAACTTGCCCTCAGGACGTTCCTCTCCCCACTAACACAGTTGGCTTCTTTCTGCATATTCCCAGTCTCAATGTCACTTCAGTAAGGCACACTGAACTTTGTGTCGAGAGAAGCCAGCCCTGATCATCCTGAAGCTGAAGGCCAGCAAGCCGCGGAGGAGGACCCAGGAGCTTCCTTTCCTGTGACTTCGTGGGGTTCAGCTTTTCCTGGTCACAGCAATGGGTCCCTGGCAGTTTTACAACTTCAAGTACAGTGGACGCTTTAGATCACTGCTTTTTGATTACCCGCCAACTGCATAGTGAGTTACAAAGTCAAGAGCAAGTCCTGTAGCTAAAAAATATTTTTCCTTTTACTAGTGATTTTCTTGTTTGTTTTCTCCAGCATTATTTGTCACAAAGAAATGCCCAGTTTTGTGGTAAAGTTAGAAAATAGATAAAAAGGTTAAAAAAAAAAAAAGGCATACAAAAATCTCACCTGAGAAAATCATTTTGGGTTCACATCAGAGGTTAAAAAACTGGCAGTCCACGCAGGTTAAAATTTGTAATTATTTGTCAACATTTAAAAATAAGAGGTCTTAACATTTAAATCCAGATTTTCATTTCTTTCAGAAAGCCTGAAAGATCGGGGGACACCGGCCTGGCGCTGAGAAGAGGCTGACCTGATCCCTTCCTCTCTGCCCGGGCTCTGCTGACATCTAGGTTTGCTACGTTTGGTCTGCGTCTTCTCATTTCATTTTTCTATGTCATTACACACATTTTTAATTTGGGGAGCTATTTTTTTAATAGGACTAAACTATATATCCTATTTAGTTACCCGTTTTTCCCTATTTTATGATATATAAGAAATAAGCGTCCAAGCTGACATAAAAGATCTGCATTATCATTTTCAGTGGCTACGTGATACTTATCTATTTTTCCTGGTTTTCCACGTGGTATCTCAGATAGCACCCCACCGGGGCACCCGGGGCCTGCTCAACAGAGCCTGTGCGGGGATAACTCTTTCTGGCCCCTTGGCATCAGGCTTCTTGTGGAAGTGACGGCTGTCATCCTTGAGCAGAAGCTTTCAGGACCAGGCGTGGTCTGACGCCGACCCCCCTCTGCCATGAGGGCAGGTGCCCTGTTCAGGGCAGCTTCTTCGTCTTGATCCTGGCAGAGAGACAACGTGGAGCAGAACCACGGCTAACCCACGATGGACGTGTAACACAAGTGGGAACAGAACATAATAAACTTAATATCGTAAGGAGTTGAGATTCGGGGATTGTCTGTCACAATGACATACCTTAGCCTCAGCTAACTGATGTGCTAAAGTATTAAAGCACTTTAAAATAACTAAAAAAAAAAAAAAAAAGAAAGAAAATCATTTAAAAATGTCTCTGGCCACAGCCAGAGCATGGCCCTGAAGGTCCTGGCAGGTGGTGGCCAGGGCGGTGGCCCATGCGTCTCCAGGATGGGAGGGACCAGACTAGCCCTGCAGAAAACACACCGAGTTTCGTGCTCAGAGATGGTTCTTTGTGTCAGTGGTGCCAAAGGGTGGAGAAAGCAGTCTCCACAAACACGCCGCTTTAAGCAGCCAGATGCTCACAGTACAAAAGGCACTTAGAAGTGGAGACTGGCTGAGGGAAAAGCAGACCCCTGACACCTGCATCATTCATGTGTACTCCAGGACAAGTCCCATTTGAGGGAACTGGTCCAGGCCTCCCCTGGATGTAAACTGGACTGGTGTGTCTGTCTGTCTGTCTCTCCCTTTGTCTCTGTCTGCCTCTCGGCTAGACACCCTCTTCCATTTTCCATTCTAACTGTTCAGGTCAGTAGAGTAGACAGGGCCCTATCTAACTGACACCATGCAATGGGCTCCTGTGCGGCCAAGGATCCTGGTCCTCTTCCTCCTCCTCCACGAACCCCAAAATGGCTCGCTGCCCCACTACTAACTAATCAATACGTGGGTGATAATCAGAGGCTGGAGCCCTTGAGGAGGACACTGCAACCTTACGACATCTGTTGAGCTTATGACTATTAACAGTTTCACAATGTCCAACCTCTTTGGAATCTGCTGCCCCCAGGCTTTGGTCTTGGTTTCTCAACGTGTGCGTGGTGACCCCGCTTTCTCCTCTCCTCTGGCCCCTCCACTTGCACCCTGGGCCCAACCAACCTAAGCAACCCACATCAGCCACCACCTCACCACCTGGCCCCTCGAGGGCCTGGTTTTCTTTTGTTTTACGGTAAAAAATTTATATTTAGAATTAACCAGTTGGACTCAGTTGAGATGGTCCCAATTTTGCTGGCAGCATCCAAAGTGTCTTAGTCGGGAGCCAGTCAAACATGCCTTCTTCTCTCCATCAGGCCTGATCAGAAGGTTGACCTTGGCCTTGTCAGAGCTTCTTCTTCACAGCCTGTCTGATCTGGTGCTTATTGGCCTTGACATCCACAATGAAAAAGGTGTGTCAGTTGTCTTCAGCTTCTTCATGGCTGACTTGGTGGCCAGGGGGACTTCATAATGACATAGTAGCCAAGCTTGTTTCTCTGTTAACCACAACCAGCATCTCCAACAGCATGAATTGGTCTACCTACTTTTGTATTTAGATACAAATCAATCGTTTGGTTGTTTGTTTTTTCTGTATTTTCATTCGACATTGTGAGATTCATCCCTATCACTGAATGCAATTACAGATCTTCATTCTCCTTGCTGACCAGTGTTCTAGCGTGTGAATATATAGTACTGCAGTTTATTTATCCACTCTTCTGTGGACAGGCGCATCCTGGTTATTTTGAATTTATTTATGTGGTTAATTCGTATTTGTTTTCCCCTCACTAGACTGTAACTTCACGGCTACAAGAACCTCGTCTACACTCTCCCATTACTGCACCCCAGTCTTTAATATAGTGCCTGATCCATAACAGATGATGGAGGGGAGAAGGAGGGAGGGAGGAAGGAAAGGAGGGAAGGAAAGAGGAATATGGTGACAAGTACCCCCAAAGGCCCCACTCTCAAGTACAAGGTCTGTTTCAACAATCAAGTAAATAATTTCACAATTTCTGCTTGCTATATGCTCCTCTCCGTGCATGTTTCACATTAAATTAAGCCCCTAGGTGCTTATATGATTCTTGCCTCTTATTGCCAATAAAGACATTTAGATGTTATTAGTAATAATTTGCCAGTACCAGAAGTCTCTGGTTCTCAAAATAGGCTGCTTACCGAGATTCTAGTGGCCTTAGGAGGGGCCGTGAGACAGACATTATTGTCCTCATGTTATCAGCATATTTGAGAGATATAATCATTCATAATTAAGTTCTCTCTTCAATTTTCTTTGTAAAATATGCATTGGCAGAAAGCGTGTGCATGCGTGCACACACACACCCCTCCTGCCTAAGATGAAGCACAGGAAGTGACCACGGGCCACTTGGCCAAGGACTCCAGCCTCGGGCAGTGGCCACACCCTTGACGGACCCTGCATTCCACTTTTGAAGGGCTCTTCCTTTTACCTCTAATCGAGGTTGACAAGAGGAAGTCATTGCACTGTCCTGTGGAAACAGAAACTGGCTTCTGGAATCTGAAAAGTACACATCCTCCTTTTAAAACGGAGTCTTTCCAATCACATCTGTGAGGCCCTAACACGGACCCGTGCGAAGCCAAGGCCACCCATGTGGTTCTGCTTCCCTCTGACCAACCAGTTCAGAAGACACCTTACGGCTTCACTGCACGGAGCTCACACACTACAGAGAGAAAAACGACCAGCCCGGACACAGGGCCGTGCCCACCTCGCTAGCCTCGCCTTTTGCCACATGCCTCGACTCTGTGCAAGCACTGGCTTTCCTAATGCATGTACACGTATGTTTGCCTGTTTCTTCATTTAATAAACGTTTACTGAGAAGCCCCGGTCTAGGTACCAGGATACAGCAGAAAAACAAGACAGTATTCATGAAAGAAGTGAGAGACAGACAACAAGCAAGCACGCAAATAGATTAAATATAATGCTGCAGTTTGACAGCAAGATGGGAACGTGGAGGAGACACGTGTCACTAAGCACCTACTATGTGGCAGGTGCTGTGCTTGGCACTTTTCCCATAAATCCCACTTAACTCATCGACCCTAAACATGAGGCAGTCGGTAGCTACATTTTACAGATGAAGAAAACCAAGCGCAGAAAGGCGAAGCGCTTACCCAAGATCATGCAGCTGGTAAGTAACAGAGGTGGGCTTTGCATCCTGAACTCCCGGGCTCCAAAGCCCAGGGAGTTTAAAAAGCTCATTAACAGACACCAAGCCAGACACAGCATCTTTACTTTTCATGAAAAGACCTAGAAGTCCGAAGTGATGGTCCTACTCCGAAAAGCCAAAGGGGTGAAAATTCAAAGCCGCCTACTTTGTGTTTTTAGCAAGTCCAGGCAAAGACCTAGTCGGGGAGAGAGCACGAGCTAAGGTCCCAAGGCAGGTCTCAGGTCTCAAGAGGCCTTCCAGTTCCTGGGGCTCTGCTAAGCCCTTAGCCATGAATACTTGAAAACCAGCTAGCTATGATGTGTAAAAAATTTCCTCTCAACAGTGAAGAGATTCCTGGATCTTTCTTGATATGCTTTTCCTTCACACAGACGGGATATTCAAGGAAAACACGAGCCTCTTTTCCTACAGCTGTATTTAGAACTTTCCCATCGGAGTGCTGTGAGAGTTGAAGGAGGTAAAACATGGAGAGAACGTGGCACAATGTCTGGCACATGAAGAGCACCCAGGAGGCAGCTGCTGCCATCATCAACCACCACCTCACCAACCTCATCATCACCAATCGCCCTCAACCATCACCCTCAACCATCACCACCACATCGTCGCCGTCCACATCACCCATCACCATCCTCCTCATCACCCACCATCCTCATCTTCATTTCACGTTCTCTCTAGGAAACCTCAGGTAAGAGAGGCACATTTTTCTCTTAAAGAACATAGAGCTGGACGGTTATCTAGACCTAGATGTGTAGCTCAGCCCTGCTACTCACTAGCTGTGTTACATTGGGCAGGTCACGGGGTGATGCCAAGGAACCAGAATTATGTATATGAAGGCTCCATAAATATCAAGGCTTGCTCCGCAGCGGCCCATGTATCCATTCCCCACTTCCTCCTTCATAAATAGATTCACGGAGAAATAGGAGAGAGACAGACTCGGTCACATAATGCAGTTACTTCCACAGTCCACCACGTAGCTTCCTCTAAAACACATGCTGCGAACTGCAGCTTGCTTTCCTTGCCACGTCTTCTGGGAACTGACCCATTGGCAACTTGCTTCCCTCCAAGTCCTCCCTGGCTCTGCCTCTAAGCCGCCTCGCGACAGACCAGCAGCATCATGACTTCAGGGGTGCGATGCCTCCCGCCCAGCTCCCCTGTCCTGTGTGACAGTCAAATCTGGGCCCTTGAGACTTCCCGAGGCCTGCCATCAGCACCCCACACATTTTTCACATACTCCTCTCTGTTGGCCCCTGAAAAGCAGCCTCCACATGCCGCCAGCTCGAGCGGCCTCCTCCAGCTCTAGACACAGAGCAGCCTGACGGAACTTCACTCTGTCGGGAAGTCTGGCAAGGAGCTGGAATTTACAGTCTCTCGGGATGAGTCTGCCGCCGGCAAAAGGAGATAACCTTTAAAGGTTGGACTCAAGATGCTTTTCTGTATCTGGAAGTGGTGGGGAAAAAAGATCTGAAGCTTAAAGCAACAGCCCCACCCTTTCTACCTTGTTAGGAGACAGAGGCTTCTCCAAGCCCAGCGCAGAGGACAAAAAAACACACAACAGCCCTGTCGTGCAAGCGCCTCGGTTCAGGTGAGAGCTCTTAGGGTAACGCATAAGCCCTGCCGCCCGAGGCCAGCACCATCCGAGGTCCGGAGCTCGTAGAAGAGCTCGCCCCACCCGGGACCGGCACTTCCACGTGCCGTTTTTGTACACGCAGAAATAAAAGTGATTGTTTCCACGCCACGGCCTGTGGGAAAGCGTTCGGCACATAAACATAAATCATAACAGCCGACATCTGAACAGCTGCCTAATTGCTTGCAAACTGTTTCTACCTGCTGCGCCCACAGCCTCAGGGTGATCGCTGGGGCGAGCAGCATCACCGTGTTCAGACGTGCTCAGCTCACCGCCAGTTCCTGCAGTCTCAATCACACCTGGCAGCACAGGCGGGACGGGCAGACGCGTGCGCCCAAACACTGCGTCGACCGGAAGGAAGGGGAGGGGAACGTGGGTTCCGGACTCCCTGCCGGCGAGGAGCACGTCTGCGGGCCGTGGGCCGCTGTAGGTCTACGGGTGCGTATGTGGGGCGCAGATCCCCCCACGCACAGGTGCGCGCTCGTCTGGTCGAGCACATGGTCATGGCGGCTGTAATCCCTGGGCCCCTTCTATCCACCGAGCGGGCCAGGCCCGTGCTCAGCGCTTCAGCGAAATGCTTTCATTTATGTTCACTACGGCCCTATGAAGGAAGCGGTATCTCTAGTTTAAAATTGTGACCTCGACAAGATTATATAGCTTTTATCATAAAACGTCATCTGACGACAAACTAAGTGGCACATCTGGGATTTCAGCTTGGAGCGATTCTAGAGTCCACATCAGAACCACGATCTCTGGTACCCAGAAACCCTTATAAACTTACATCTCAGACACATCACCCCCTCTCCTCTGCACGGCCACCCTGCATGTCTAAATCACTGTTCTCTCTCACCTGGACTGCTGCAACAGTGATTAGGCAGGCGGGTGGGTGGGTAGGTGAGTGGATGGACGGGTGGGTGGGTGGATGGGCAGCTGGACAGGTCCAGTAGTCTGCAGTGCCCTGAGCCTGTCGCCCACTTATCTTCCACTCCGACCTCTTGGTTCCTTGAATGCTCCACATTCTTTCCCCCCTCAAGGGCTTTATGTATACTGTTCCCTCTGCCTGGAATGGTCCTCTTCTAGTTACTTAGCTAACTCTAAATTGTCTTCTGGGAATGAGCAGATGCCCTCAGAGAATCTCCTTCTTACCCCTGATTTAACCGAGCCACTTCTCGTAATTTCTGGAAGCCTGTTTAGCACTCCTTCAGAGCACAACTATATATTTACGGGTACATTATCTTTACATTAATACGTTTAAAGTCCTTTCTCTGATAAGACTGCAAGCTCCAATGGTGGGGGCGGGGGAACAACATCTACAATGTTCACTCATGGATCCCCAACCTCGCACAGAGCCTGACTCACAGGAGAACTTCAGCTCATCCTGTGCTCTGACCTTCATAAAGGCCCTCTTGCTAATCCTAAACTCTTACCCCCAATACCTGAGGTGTTGGGGCAGGTGCTGGGATGGGGGCCCTGAGTGCATAAAGGTGATTATGGGAAAGTTTGGGGATTACAGCTGGAGATATGGGGCACCCTCGAACTTTATAGAAACTGAACCCCTACTGTACCACAGGGCAGCATAATACCTCGGGCAGGTAAAACTTTCTGACCTGGGGCTGGGCCAGTTGCAAACAATGAGGAAAGCTGTCTGAATCAGTAAGGACACTGAGGCAAAGCTGAACTTGAATGACAAGAGGAATGATCCAGGAAGGAGGCCTTGGGGATTTAGGAAAGAGCTTCATAACAAATTCAAAGTGAGAACTCTGATGAGCGGTTCCCAACGGGATACACTACAGTTGGAGAACGGAAGTCAAGAGTATGACATCAAGGTGGCAGACAGGGGCCTCCCACTAGAAAGCCTCAGTCAGGCAGTCAATCATCGAATATGCAATGAGCGTATCTCCCATGTTCTAGGCACTGGGGATAGAGCAGTGAACAAACTGACACACAGCTGTGGCTTCAGGGGCTGACCTTCCCCCGGGTGAACAGTGGGTATGTAGGTAGTCAGCACTTCAGAGTTGCAGGTCACAGCCTGCATGAGATGGCACACCATGGGCCTGGGTCTAGACTTCAGGGGCCAGGTCCAGGCCAGGGATGTAAACCCAGAAGGCCTGACTGTGATGACTGCATGAGAACCTTGGTGAGAACCCTGGCCTCTGGCTTTTGCTGAGCCATACCCCCTGCTCTGGGACACCCTAGTGTAAGGGCAAGTCTTTAGTCTGTAGTTCCAACTCTGATGGCTGCAAAGAGCTCAGAGAGAGCTACCCCCGAGAACTGCAAGGCTGGGGGCAGTCAGCATGTTAGCTGCTGCTTGCAGTTGGGTCAGTCTCAAGATGGGCGGGTACCTGTGTACCCACTGTCATGCTGTGACAGTAAAATCAGCAATGACAGGGAGTGGCTAACGTTCCTGTTTGCCCACGTAGAACAGGAAAATCTGAGTCCACAAAGTTTTCACAGATTTATAAACTTGGAAAGGGGTAGGGTCATCTGGTCTCTCCTGCATGGGACATGAGTCAAATGTGGCAGGGGACGGGGGGTAGGAAAGGATCAGTTCTCGGGCAGACAGTAGGAGAGACTGATAGATGAGCCAAAACCTGTTTCCCTCCAACTTCCACCCACTGGTATCCGTTCTGTCCTCAGGAGGCAGCTGGGAGTCCAGGCAAAAACCCTAGGCTTAAGGTGGCAGTGACTCTGGCTCTGACACTTTTGAGCTCCGTGACTTTGGACAAGTTATTTACTAACCATTCTGAACATCTCTTTCTCTGCCTCTAAAATGGAGAGGATGTCCACAAAAAGCTCAGGGCTGTTGCAGCAATGGAATGAAATAAGCACAGAACTTCAGCAGGTAGCCAGGAAACTCTCTGCTTCCCAAGACTGGGAGTCAAGGAAACAAAAGAACACTCGATAAATCTCATAAATAAAGTCAAAAGACGAGCAAGAGACTGATGAAAGATATAGTACAAAGCTGGCGTCCCCAAACCATAGGCCACAGACTGGTACCGGTCCGTGGCCTGTTAGGAACCACACAGCAGGAGGTAAGTGGCAAGCGAGGGAAGCTTCATCTGCATCTGCAGCCGCTCCCCAGCGCTAGCATCACCGCCTCAGCTCCGCCTCAGATGATCAGGCATTAGATTCTCATAGGAGCACCGGTCCCTGCTGCCAAAAAGGTTGGGGACCACTGGTACAAAGGATTACTCTCCAAAGGATAATGACTGACAAGAAGGTGATGAACAATACTGTTGAACAATAATGAGACAAGGACACAAATAGGCAATTTGCCAAACGAAAATACAAATAGCAAATTAAAGCACAGATATACACTTGACCTCACGAGTAATAAGGAAAATGCAAATTCAAACATCAATGAAATGTAATTTTTCCCTCTATTGGATTGGTAGATTTGAAAGATTGATAATACCCAGTGTTGGCAAGGACGTGGGGACAAAGTATTCTTTTACCTTGTTGGTGTGATTGAAAATTGACTCGGCACTTTTGGAAAGCAATTTAGCTGGGCCTATTAAAATAAAAAATGTGGATTCTTTTCACCTCAGCAAATCCACTTCTAGCTATTTATCCTAGAAAAATAGCTATAATATGTACAAGGAGGTCTATATAAGGAAATCCTGGCAGCTTTGTTTGCAATGGTCAGGAAATAAAGCAATCTAAGTATCCGTCATCATAATAGTTACATAAGTAATGTTTTCCTCATACTAGTAAATAATCTGCAGAAGCCTAAAGAGAGCAAGAAGGAAGGCATGTATTACATGATCCCGTTTATGCTCAACAAAACAAAATAAAACCATAACATTCAATGGATCCATGTAGAGCAGCAGTTCTCGACCTGAAGCAACTGTGCCCCCAGGGGACATCTGGCAATGACTGGAGACATCCTGAGTCATTACGACTAAGGAGAGGGTATGGGTGCTACTGCGTAGGGGCCAGGGATGCTGCTCAATACCCTAAAATACATGGTGGGATGGGCCCCCACCGCAAAGAATTATCCAGCCCAAAATATCAGTGGTGCTGCAGATGAGAAACCTTGGAGCAGAGACGCATGAATATCAGCAAACTGGCTCCCAAGCCAAGCCAGGCTGCAGGCGGCCTTAAGGCTTCAGTGGACGTGGGCTGTTTTGGCCAGTCTGATACCCATGCCAGCTCCGCTGGTAAGAGCATCCTCATCCTCATTTGCCTTTGAGGAAACACCCTTCTCCCATGAAACTGCTGTTTAGCAGGAGGTACATGACTTGCAAGCATTTGGACACAGCGATGCTCATTTGGACACAGCGATTATCAGACGAGGGGTGTGGCCCACCCCCGCAAGAGTCAAAGAGAATCAATGCCGAGACAGTTGCCAGCAATGGGAGAAACAGAGGCCTTTGCACTGGGGGCGGCTGAGCTGACGGGATGCCTGCCTGGAGATGCCCACTGCACCGCGCCTGGCTGTGAGCAGAGCCAACACAGAGCAAAGCAACTCTCAGAAGATGGGAGGCTGAGTTCCCATGACACCGAGCCCCTGAAATTCAAGCTATTTGTGGCCTTGATTGCTTCT
>NW_011888821.1:5087834-5116167 GCF_000151845.1 Pteropus vampyrus | reverse complement strand
AGGATAATGACTGACAAGAAGGTGATGAACAATACTGTTGAACAATAATGAGACAAGGACACAAATAGGCAATTTGCCAAACGAAAATACAAATAGCAAATTAAAGCACAGATATACACTTGACCTCACGAGTAATAAGGAAAATGCAAATTCAAACATCAATGAAATGTAATTTTTCCCTCTATTGGATTGGTAGATTTGAAAGATTGATAATACCCAGTGTTGGCAAGGACGTGGGGACAAAGTATTCTTTTACCTTGTTGGTGTGATTGAAAATTGACTCGGCACTTTTGGAAAGCAATTTAGCTGGGCCTATTAAAATAAAAAATGTGGATTCTTTTCACCTCAGCAAATCCACTTCTAGCTATTTATCCTAGAAAAATAGCTATAATATGTACAAGGAGGTCTATATAAGGAAATCCTGGCAGCTTTGTTTGCAATGGTCAGGAAATAAAGCAATCTAAGTATCCGTCATCATAATAGTTACATAAGTAATGTTTTCCTCATACTAGTAAATAATCTGCAGAAGCCTAAAGAGAGCAAGAAGGAAGGCATGTATTACATGATCCCGTTTATGCTCAACAAAACAAAATAAAACCATAACATTCAATGGATCCATGTAGAGCAGCAGTTCTCGACCTGAAGCAACTGTGCCCCCAGGGGACATCTGGCAATGACTGGAGACATCCTGAGTCATTACGACTAAGGAGAGGGTATGGGTGCTACTGCGTAGGGGCCAGGGATGCTGCTCAATACCCTAAAATACATGGTGGGATGGGCCCCCACCGCAAAGAATTATCCAGCCCAAAATATCAGTGGTGCTGCAGATGAGAAACCTTGGAGCAGAGACGCATGAATATCAGCAAACTGGCTCCCAAGCCAAGCCAGGCTGCAGGCGGCCTTAAGGCTTCAGTGGACGTGGGCTGTTTTGGCCAGTCTGATACCCATGCCAGCTCCGCTGGTAAGAGCATCCTCATCCTCATTTGCCTTTGAGGAAACACCCTTCTCCCATGAAACTGCTGTTTAGCAGGAGGTACATGACTTGCAAGCATTTGGACACAGCGATGCTCATTTGGACACAGCGATTATCAGACGAGGGGTGTGGCCCACCCCCGCAAGAGTCAAAGAGAATCAATGCCGAGACAGTTGCCAGCAATGGGAGAAACAGAGGCCTTTGCACTGGGGGCGGCTGAGCTGACGGGATGCCTGCCTGGAGATGCCCACTGCACCGCGCCTGGCTGTGAGCAGAGCCAACACAGAGCAAAGCAACTCTCAGAAGATGGGAGGCTGAGTTCCCATGACACCGAGCCCCTGAAATTCAAGCTATTTGTGGCCTTGATTGCTTCTCTGTTAGGCAACCGATGTGGTCAGCTAGTCTCCCACATTGTCCCAATTTGAGGGGCCCTAGACTGGAAGTGAATGGGGATCATGACACAGGATCAGGCTGGGTCCTACATAAGAGATGGCTGTATCCGGAGGGCCCTGCGCATCCAGGCTCCCAGGACTGCTCGGATGCAACCATGACCACGGGCTCTTGGGCCAAGATGCAGCTCCCATGCAGACTTGCCCACAGGGAGCAAGCCCAGGACCAGCGAACTAAGCGTCAGAACTAAGAGCATGCGCCATCTGCCTACCACACACCAGCGTTTCTCCGCTGCAGCACGGCTGGCATCCTTGGTCCAGCCGCCGTTGTGGGGCTGTCCTGTGCACTGTATGGTGTCGAGCAGCATCCTTACCCCCACCCACCCCACCCCTGGTCTTCGGTCTCGCAAAAGACATCAGACAATTTTAGGCAGGTTTACCATGACAGCTCCTGATGATGGCAGGGAAGTTTCTTGGAGAAGGGACACAGGAGCTGACTCTGAGTAGGAGACCCCAAAGTCTCAGGACTGGAACTGTTATTAGGCATGTGCAGAAAACCCCAGAAACACGAAAGAAACCCCCCAGCTGCCAGTGCAGATGACCAAACTACGCCCAGAAACCTCAAGACCACAACCAGGTAAAACAGGCCCCTCTTCCCCTTCCTAATTGCTCCACTTGGAAAACAACTTTTTGTCAAAAAAAAAAAAAAGCTCTCGTCATCAATACAAACATCCTCTATCTGACTCATGTTGTGACTGGCAATCTGTTCTCTTTACTGATCAGATTATTTAGGGTTTGCTGGCATCTGGTTTTACAGCAATTGACGAAAAGCAATATTTAAAGTTCCTCCCGTTTTAAGAATAGTAATATCTCCAATCAATTGACACTAATTTTAACTCTGTTATAGAACGATAATTGGTCATTCAAACGTTGCAGGTGAATGTTATTAGAAATAACCAGGTAATCATGCCAGGGAATGTCTTCCCAGCATGCAGGGGTCCCCCAATTTCAAACCGCTCCCATGGACAGGCAGCTTGGGGCTGCCGCATTTGCAATGGATTCAGGTTTCCAGGGGAAAAAAAAATCCCCCACACTTCATCTAATCCCTTCCCTTTCCCCCATTCCCAAAAGCTCAGAGAAGAAAGTCTGCAGCCAAAAGGAAGAGAAAGAGGAATACCAAGAAGCCGCCTCACGACGAAAGGTAGAAAATGCTTTCACATCTGTGGCTGCGAAGCTTTCCTTCCCAGGGCACGAGAAACACGGGCAGGTACAGCGAGTTATGAATTTCCTCTGAGTCAAGGACAAAAAATGGGCAAGGAGAGAGAAGGAAAGTAAAGCGAAGGTGGCTGGGAGGCCAAGAAGTCGGGGAGAGAAAGGAGATGCAAGAGAGAGAGAGGGAGAGAAGGGAGGAAGAGGAGGAGGAGGGAACGACAGGGAGGAAGAAAATGGGAGGCAGAGATAAAAAGAGAAGAGAAAAGAAGAAAGCAGAATGAGAGCGAGAAAGAGACTAGGAAAGGGGGAAGGGAGAGAATAGAGGGGAGGAGGGTGAGGAAGGGAGAGGGATCCTGGAGCAAGAAGAGAGGAAGAAAATGAGACGACCCTGCTCCATGCCGACGCCCTAGCCGGTCCTCCTTGCCCAAGGCCCCAGAGGGAGGCTGTCTCCCCCCGGGTCCTCAGACACATGCTGGGCTCCCAGGAGCTCCAGACAGCACGAAAGAAGCAAGTACGCCTGGAAAGAGGAGGCTTCCGTCGAAGCTCTTTCTGGAACCAGGGCCCTCTAAGCTCTGAATATAAGCAGTACGCTGCGGGCAAAGTCCGGGCTTACCACGTGAAACCCAGAGAGAGCCGGCCAGGGGAAAACACAACAACTTTAAAATGATAACTCATGGCTGGAGCATGGAGTAGAATGCAAGTGCCCACCACTGAATATCGGGGAACTGGATGCTCCAGCACTCGAGGCAGCTCCCGGGCTGGAAGCTCTGGAGGGAGGGCCCGCTCCCGCTCCTCCTGATGACATAACCCAGCATGGCCTGGCACGCAGGACCGGCTCAGTAAGAGTTTGATGAATGAATGAGTGACTGCGCTGTTACCCCAAACTCCCGGGCTTTTCTTGCCTCGGTGCTAAGTGGACGGAAGGAGACAGTTTAAGAGAAGCTAAAAGGGACTCGGCTTTTAAGGAGGAGGGACCATGAGTGGCCCTGCTGGTTCCGGATGTGAGCAGAGAACTGCCCGTTCTGGTTCGCTATCTCCCTGCTGGCTAACGTGAGGGGCTGCTGCAGTTACAAAACCTGAGGATGAGCCCACAAGAGCTCCATGTCCTCTGCGCCCACCTGCCAAGGTGGGGGACAGGCGTGAGAGAAAGGGGGGCAGGGTCTGGACACATGCTGGTAGGAAGTCGCTCTCCACCACCAAGGCTCCCCAGACAAGCTTCCAGGGAGACTTCCTGTCATGTCCTCTAGCCTAAGAGCTCCTCCCTGGGGCAGATGTGAATTTTGCTAATTGCTTTCACCACCCCATACAAAAAATCAAACCACTTTGGGTGCATTAAAGGAAAGACTGGGTGCTCCCGACCCAAGTTAGGGAGCAAGGGGACACGTGGAGTGGCACTTTACGGAACACGCCATCTTTACTCCGTGGAGACTGGGTGAGGAGAAGACTCTGTCTACCTGTCATCCCTGGCCAAGTCTCCTCTCCTGTCCTTACTTCATCCCCTGCAGGAAGGAGATAATGTCCTGGGAGGCTGGGCACCTCATTCTTCCTGCTGAAAATGACAGGCCGGCCCTTGTCACCAGGATGGAGCTGTGATGGATGCAGACACTGGGCCCTGGACCATGCAGCATCCTGAGACGCAAACACTGACCCTCCAGCAAGGAGACTTTCCTGGCTGAATTAATTCATCTTGGATTTTTTAAAAATATATTTTGTCTAGGCAAGGGGAATAGGGAGAGGGGACAACCTGTCCTTCCTGTGTAATTGCAAGACTCCATTCAAACATGTCGTATGGAGCCTGCGGTGGACTTGAAAGTCAAGATTTCCAGAAGTCACTGTTGACTGCATTTCAATCAAGACTCCAAGACGGTCCTACTGCGTTGGTGGGAAGGGCCATTTCAGCCATTACTGGGGCCCTGCCCCCATCCTGGGCCTACAGGATAATGTGGACGCTTGCATGGTGCCTAGATCACGAAGAGGGGCCTCCAACCGTCAGACACTGGCACGCTTGCTGCCAGTCTTCAGGGTCCTGGTTTTCTGCTCCCACGCCACACGAGGCAGGTTGGAACTTCTGCCCAGGCTGGGCCCCTAGCCTCACCTGGAGGTCTTGAATGTTCTGGAACCCTGCCACCTGGAGCTTCAGCTCCTTCTCATGGCCCACACCTGTCCCCTTAGGATGCCAACAAAATGCAAAGAAGTCTTTCTTAAAAAAACAAAACAAAACAAAACAAAAACAAAAAAAAAAACTTCAGGCTTCTGAAAAACAGAAGCCAGGGTGGAAAGTATCTTTGTCAGGACCTGCACTTTCACCAGAAATCCCCCTTCAAGCAAGGAGACAACCCAGGGCCAGCTGGGCCTGACTGGGGGACCTGGGAACGAGAATTACTGAAGGAAAGGCAGATGGACACCCCAGGTATTCCTCCCGGGGTTTCTTTCTCTCTCATGGTGGAGGTGAAGATGGGGATGGGGAGCGCGCGGACGGGGGCCACCAAGGCCGTGCTCACCGCACGACGAGGAGAGGCTGTCTCCCCAACACCCCTCTGACTTTCTTACATCATTACCTACATCCTGCCTCACGTGGAAAAAGAGTTCAGGTAGACTCAGAAAGCCTGACACTGCTAAAAACAGTAAGTGAGAATGGCGACTGTCAGCGAGGCGGCTCTGCAAGCCACAGGCTGACGGAGGACAGACAGCCTGGGCTGTGGCGCCTGGCACGAGGTCCACCAGCGTCAGTGCCAGTTCACACGCGCTGCCTGCCGTGCCCGTAACACAGAGGGAAGGGGGAGGGACGAGGCTGTTTCTGTTGCATTGAAGAGTAAAACTAATTACCTCCTTCTCCAACTCAGAAGTGCCATTGTCCCTCCCTCCCCCCCACCCCGGTTTCTACGTCAGAGGAGGGGCTGGGAAGGCCAGGACAGAGGCCTTGGAGCAGGGGTCCAGGCAGGCTGCCTCGGGGCCCAGGGACATCTCAGCTCCAGCTCGGGCAGGGGAGTGATGGCTTTGAACTCAGGGGTCCTAAGAGACCACCAGACTGGAGGGGACCAAGGCCGGGAGATGGGGCGGGGCAGGTAGCAATGTGCCTATGATTAGGAGACACCACCACTTTGTCAGCAAGGGTGGCGTGGCTGTACCCTTTGCTGGGTTTGTCCACTCCCAAACTTGCCATTATCAAACATCCACTCTCTCCCCTAGAACTTAGCTCCTTCCTTCACAGATGCACCTCGCCCAGCCCCACCCCTCCCTTCCCAACTGAAAGCAGATACTCAGTAAGTGACAACGGTGACACAAAACAGAGAAAAGCTGCCAATCTCCATGATGAGCAAACTGCCTAGTACCACACTCTAACCCTCCGGAACAGCCAGCTGACACATGCCCTGAGCAGCTGCTCTCTAGGGAGAACTTGGGTCACTGGGGGCACAGCGAGTTAGGAAAGGGACGGAGGGTGAGGCAGCCCCAAGACACAGCAGGAGGCCAAGGGCCCTGAGGCAGCAGAAGGCGCTCTGCTCTGCTGCAGTACGATCATGTAAGGCGCGTCTGGTTTCCTCGTGTGAAAAACAAGTACGAAAAGGGAGTTAAACCTGGATATCCCAACCCGAGACAGCGTGTCCACCTCTGCCTACAGACCGCTTTACACAGCCTGCGTCTTTTTTCAGTTTTCCAAATATAAAGTTATAGTACTAAATATATCTTTCAAAACTCAAAACTCTCGCAGAGGTCAGCTCTCCATTTTCTTCAAACTCTAACACCCCCTGACTTCATAAATTCAGGCCGAAAGCCTCTGCCTCAATGAATCTCTCCAATTCTCAGGGACTCATCGGTGCCACGCTCTGGTCTTCGCAGCTCTCTCTACCCTGTGAGAAAATTACCTTGTCACCAACATCAACTGCCCATGGCAGTTCTGACAATGAGTGATGGGTCGGTGAAGTTGTGGGCAGAATCCCCTGGAGGGAACGAGTGACAGAAACGATTCATTTCATGGGAACATACACGCGTGACGTACGCCCGTGTGCGGGGCAGTGAGCTGCACGGCGGGGAGAAAAAGGAACGAGCCGGAGCCTGTGTGTGACCCAAGAGGAGCCATTTAACCCACGGAGCACGGCTTCCTCATCTATAAAACAGGGGTGATGATAATAGTGCCTTCCTCATCGGGTGGCTGAAAGGATTAAATGACAATGTACACTGAAGCACCTGTGACACAGGCCACTGGTCACCAACCCAATGGGAGGGCCCCACCCCCCACCCCCACCCATCCCACCTGCCAGCAGAGCCCACCTCTGTTCTGAGACTGAAAAGGATAGACACCCCTTCTCCAGCTTTGCTTTCGGCTAGAGCAAGGCAGCGTGACCCCCCGTTGGGGCAGTGGGGTGTAAGGGGAGGCCACAGGAGGGCTTCAGGCAAACATTCTCCTTTCTGATACAAGAGTATGTGCAAGCAAGCACGTCGCTTCTTTCCAAGTTGGACGCGGTCTCACAATGAAACAGTGCTAGGAGCTCCAGAAGCCAGTTCGCAGGCCCAGGGGGTGAGGGGACGGGGTTGGGGGGGACGGTGGGGGGCAGGGGGGAGAAACCAGGAGAATCGTAACAGTCAGGCGCTATAAAGGCAGCAACTGCAACTGAGGACATATGTGTTTAGGTGATCCAGACCTGCGCGCCGCCACGCTCATGGCTCCAGACAAAGGCCGCGTCAGACAGGGATGCCGCCTCGGGAAACCCCCCAGGGGGAGGAGGCAGAGAGGGCGACGATGCACGGGATCATGTGCAGAAACCTTGGAGACGCTGATGAACAACGCCGCTGGTCCAACTCACTATTCAGTAAGTAATGACTGTACTTAAATTCAGAGCAGGACTAAACCCAGCTGGCAAAACTATAGCGTACCGGGGCCTGGGCGTTAATTCTTTCAGACCTCTAGGGCGTCCCGCTTGCAACGTTAATCGTGATACTAGATTTTCTTCTCTGGGCACTGGACTCCCCGGCCAGAAGGCTCAGCCCTCTGCAAAGCCTGCACACAGTCTTGTACAGGCACCGCCCTTGAGGACAAAGGTATCTGGCTCCCTGCAGACCTAAGGCAGCTGATGTGCAGCCCTCGATCAAGTAAATGCGAAATAAAGGCATGTTTGAACACACAAACGTGCCAGAGACATTCAATTAAACAGAGGAAATTCTTTTTATGTTTACTTCTGAGCTATCAGGTCACTGGAGGTAGTATTCGCACAGGAGCTGTGTGCTAGGCACTGTGCTAAAGATTTATTTGCATCGTATGTTGTCACTCTGCAAGGTGAGTGGCATTCTGTCCCTCCCACCAGAACCTTTCTTCAGCCCTATCGCGAGAGAATGTTATGTTGACCCCAAGCATCTGTCTGACACACCAGACCACAAGGTTGCAAGGGTGAGCTCAGTGTCAGGTCTCGCTCACCATGGGCTCTGCAGAGTTTAGCACATGCCTGGCGTACAGCAGGCCCTCAAAAAACAGGTCTGGGATGAATAAAGGAGTTACAATGTGATAGGAAAAAAAGTTCCACCTGTTTAGAAAGACAAAAACAGTAACAAAAAATAATAGTGACACGTACATCCAAGGGGAGGGAAACAGGCTTTGTTTTTTGTTTTCCCCTATATCGGGCTTTCCCAGAAACCTTGGGCATTCCCAGAATGGGTGGAGGTTAATGGGCTGTAATCCTCAGAGGTGCTGAGGTGCTTGACTTTGTGGGATGGAAAGTTCTGGAGGAAAGAGAGAGCAAGAAAGAAGAAAAAAGCTTCCATGGTTTGCTTACCATGCAGCACATAAGTCAACGCTGGTCGGAACGAAACTCAGAAATCAAAGAATCCACACTGCCCTTCCCGCCTGCCTCGCACACAACAGGTATGGTGGGAAGGACCAGACGTGAACGAGAGAGAATCGCTTCACCCTTAGAACTGGTCCTCGTTTCCCGCAAATCTGGCAAATCCATGCTG
This sequence comes from Pteropus vampyrus, assembly GCF_000151845.1. Classification (NCBI taxonomy): domain Eukaryota; kingdom Metazoa; phylum Chordata; class Mammalia; order Chiroptera; family Pteropodidae; genus Pteropus; species Pteropus vampyrus. The sequence goes on along the minus strand of NW_011888821.1, from coordinate 5,107,647 downwards.
GGGCAGGGGCTTCTTATGGTGCATGTTCATTGTAGCTGTGGCCCCCATTTCTGTGCTTGGCTCAGCCATTTCATCCTTCCCTAGTTAATGTACCCCTCCCTCTGCAGAGCTATACACGAAGCGGGTTTAAAGACAGAGCGTAGGCAAAAGAACTTGAGGGCCCGAGGGGTAAGTAATCTTAGAAAAGAAGGTGAAGAGCTGAGAAACCCAAGACCAGCAAAGTGCAAAAGCTTCACCATCCTCCAAACCACCTGCAGCCCTATGCAGCCTACGTAGACCCTGTGATCTATTATTAACAGGGAAAAGAATGGATTTCCCCTGCATCGCATACATAAATATCCTCCGGTAGAATGGACCCTGGAAATAATTGCCCAGGCTACACGATTTCCTACTAGGGAGACCTCAAACACTCAGGGTGTCTCCCTGGGGTACCATCTTTCCTCTAAGCCAAGACGACACCCTGTGGTCTCTCTGAAAGGGGGCTTACGCGAGGAGGACAAGGCTTAGCTGAAACAAAGCAACCTCCTTTATAAAAGAGACCTAATTACGTGTACTGTGCAAATGGAACACTGTACAGCAGCCAGGGTTTCTGGTGGCTAAACTCAAAGGCCGGAATTAATCCCACACAGAGGCCTGATTCTAGCTCTGCTTACACTGACGGACTTCTCAAAGGGAAAGACCCGAGGATCCAGTGGCTGTAATATTTGCTCAAGACAAAAAACAAGTGGGTTGTTTTACAGTCTAACATGCCTTCATTAACCCTACAGTGGGATTAAGACAGTGGACCTCAAACTTGTTTGGAAATCAGGGCATTGGGGGGACATTACCACATATTTGCAAAGGCAGAAATTAGGAACCAATTGATCAACAACGGATGTAACTATATCAGATGGAAGTGACCGAAAATCAAACCTGGAAACACAACTGTGTTAACGAGGAAAAAGGAAGAGAGAGAGAGAGAGAGAAACCGAGCAAGACAAGTTAGTAGACTGAGTTTTGTCTTCTTTTTTTCCATTCAATTTGTTGCAGCTTAATCATTTTATCTCTGGCTAGCGTCTGCTAGCAGCCAAGCAATCACAGGGGCCAGAAGCATCAGATATATTCATGGATGAAAAACTTAAACTGGAAAGCTCTGGTTCTGAAAACTGGTCAAATGCTGCCATTTCTTACTTCTAGTGCCAGAACGTTCCTCGGCCCCCAGCTCCAGACACGGGAGCAGCGACCGGAACGCGCGGTGTTCACAGGCCCAAACCTTCATTAAGAATTTGTGTGCAGTCTCGTGAAGGGACCAGCCCTCCTTGCCAGAACCCTCTGTGCCAACTACCATTCCAGACCTCGTCCCCAGCACAGCTTAGTTCCTTTGGCAGTTAAGAGCACATTTCTGAGTGTCCGGTCAGGCTCTCAGACACTGTCCCCTGACAGGAGGTTCTAAGGCAGCATCCCCGAGACCCCTCTGTGGCCAGAGCAGGCACTGTGAATGGCAGCAACTTTAACGATCTCCCAAAACCAAATCGCGCCAGCCTGGCTCTAGGACCAGCAGGGTTTTGGCAGAAAAGTGTGTGTGCGCTGCAGGGAGCTGGGCAGTCCCACAGAACACGCCTAGCTTGGCTGCAGGGCACCCCGTGCCGGCCACCTCAGGAATGCAGGGGGCCATCCACACAGGCGGCGTCTTGGCCAGGATGGGCCCTCCCTTCAAAAAGAAGCAAACGTCCCGTCTGCTTCTTTAGATTTTTAAGGAGCTGGATTCCACCTTCATTCACGGAATCTGCAAACTGGTACCTTGTCGGAAAATGCTATTTGGACTGAAACAACATGTTGCAGAATGAGACGCTTCCCTGCGCCTTTGTTTCCTCATCTATGAAATGGGGAGAATAAGAGGTTCTCACCTCACAGGGCTGTTGTGAGGACTGAATGAGCTATTTTATGAAATGCACGCAGACACTGAGGGGCGGCTGCTGCTTCTCGCCAGTGCTACTCTGACTACTGTTTGATCACAAGCTCTCCAGTCCTCCAGAGCAGGGTTTCCCAACGGTTATTCATTCACGAGCACCGTTCTAAACTTCTTGCTGTTTTCACCATCGCTTATTTAGTGTTTCTCCTTAAGCTGAATCACTTTCTACTCAAATTTATTTTAAAAGCGAACTGTACATCACCATGGTAAATGGAAAAACTGAATTCTGCACCATAACTCGAAAGCAAATGTAAAAATAAATAAATGAAAACAAAACAATGTAATTAATTAAGCTCAGTCTGTTGTCTGCCAAAGGCGCTGATCCGGAGCCTGTCGTTGCTAAAAAGAAAGATTCGAAGGTGCTAAAGGCACAGGGACGCACACTGAGACGTCCCCCTCCAGGGGGTCCCGAGGAATGAAAGAGCTGAGAAGCGAGGGGCGTCCTCCCTGCTGACTGTCCAGCCTCCGTCTTTGTAACATCTTACAAGCACACAAAAAACCATCTTGCTTTCCACCACTCTGGGAGACGCTGTCTAGAGCATCGCTACGCAACAGAACCTTCTGCAGTGGCAGAAATGGTCTGTATCTGCACTCTCCAACATGGCAGCCACCAGCCACGTGTGCCCAGGAAGCACTTAAGATGTGACTAGTGTGCCTGAGGGATTGAATTTTTTATTTTATTCCATTTTAATTAACTGAAATTTAAACTGCCACATGTGGCTACGGGCTGTCATATTGGACAGCACAGATTTACTGAGAAAACTACACGTGCTGATCTTTTCATCTTGGCTCGTCGAATGAAATCCTGTTCATTTTGAGGTTACGCCCTTGCTTCCTTCGAGAGAGATCTTACAAAACCTGATGTGCCCAGGGATGTTACAGGGGACCTCGCACCTCACTATTGCTTAACCTCCAGCCCTGTGGAATTTCTTTTAGAGCTCCCTTTGAGAAACTGACATAGTTTCTTCTCCTTAGTTATGGCATTATCCAAAACAGCCATGTTTCCCTTTTCACACTGGCTTCAAGGAAGCTCACAGGAAATTATAAATCAGTGAGAGCAAGCATGTAGCATCTCATGAGAGATAAAGATGATTTTCCACGGGTTCCTGAATGAGAATTCTCTTCGTTCACATTTTCTCCGACTCCAGTATTTTATTTCTTACTTCTATTTCGTCATTCTTTTCTATGAGTTTCTCTAGAAATTATCTTTTGTGAAATTATATAGAATGCATTTTTTAACTAGGAAAAATAATGACCGATGCTAGCAGTATTTTAAGTATTCTATCCAATATCATTTATGAGGAGAGGAGGGAACGGGAGGGGAGGGAAAAAGAAAGGAAAAAAGAAAAAAAAAGAAAAAAGAAAAAGAAAAAACACTGTAACAAAGGCTTTCTAAAATGCTTCCAAACACAGGCTCAGATTTTGCTCTTGAGGTACCAACCAGAAGCATCTTTAGCTTAAAGGAGAAAAACAATTGCATTCAAGAGGTGCTGTTTCACACACGCCAATGTCGAGAAAGATTTCAGAGAGCCCAAGCTGAGTGCTGCAGATGCTGCGCTGGGCGATGTGGGAGCCGCCTGCGGCCCCACGAAATCTGAGCCACGTCCTCCGTGCACGGTCTGGACCAAACCCGGGAAAACGGAGCACGAGGAGAGAGTGGCTTGAACGCCTCTGTGCCCACCGTGGAAACAGTCTCCCAGGCAACGGCATATTTGTTGTGTCCATCTCATTTCATAACTGACTTTCAGAAGCTAAAACCTGCCAAGTTGCTTCCTGGCGTGGGGGGTGGGGGGAGGTCAAAAATAAAAGGTCAAGGGAACCTCTCAAGTGATATCACATTTTAATTTCACTCTAGAATAAAGCTGTCTGCTTCACTTTTTCGTCCTCCAGGCTCCACCTCCCGGCTTTCTGATGACCACAAAGCAGAACTGGAAGGACACTTAAATAAGAGGGTGTTTTTTGGTTTGGAGGTGTTTTTTTTGAGTGGGGGTGGGATAAAAAGAGAAAGAAAGATAGGAGGATATTTGGAACGCTGTCATATCTGATTCCCTCTGTAAGCCGGAGCTGAGGGCATCATGCACAGGCAGCTTCTCTCATACTTTATCAAAGCGCTATTGCTGCTCAGCTGAACGAGTAAACGGAACCGCCTCTCTGCCGCGCGCTTCCTGGCCACACTCACCCGTTCCTGAGATTTTAGGAAAGATGCACACGGCACGCTTGTCCCCATTCCCGTGGGACACAGGCCCACCACCAGGCCTGCCACCGAAGACCAAACATGGCGATCGCTTTGGAAGACGAGGAAAGAAAGTGAAATATCTACGGGGTGCCATAGAATTCTAATGCACGCGACAGCTTTGCAAGGTGAGCATTATCGTCATTTCCATTTTACAGATGAGGAATCTAAGACTACCTAAGGCCACAAAGTTGTAACCAGGGCTTCTATTTTCAAGTTCAGCGTCATTTTTTTTTTTTCACCACCCCAGTGTCTGGGTAAAACATCTTAATAGCTCAGAAGACTTCTTCAACGGGCCAATTCCCTGCTAAGAAAAATGGCAACAAAACTCAAGGCTTTTCACAGAGCTCATGGGGAATAAGAATAAAACCTTATGAAAGTTTCTGTGATACAAGAAGACAGTAGAATTGGAAGCAGCCAAGAGTCAGAGCTGTAATCAAAACAGTCCCAGGATAGGGAACACCGACGCTGGAAATTAGGATCCAAGGTAAGAAAAGGAGAAAAAGAAGACAAGAGGGTAGTAGGCAGGGCTGGAAGAGGCATCAGAAAATCAGAGAGAAGATGGAAAACTGGGGTCCCAGGTGATGGAGCAGAATCACCTCCAAAGCAAAGGTCCCATGGTCCCAGACACTGGATCCCCAACCAGGGGGTGGCCAGAGGAAGGTAGAAAAACTGTCCGCAGTTTTTCTTGTCAACTACTCGTTGCCCCCTTTGGAAAAGAGTAGCCTTGTTTTCATTTGGGGAGCCACCTCTCCCCTCTCTTGGACACGTGGTCAGATAAGGTCAACTCCAATCCTAGTGCGCAGGGTGGGGGGAGGAGGGTGTTATGTGACCCGAACCTGGCCAATCAGGTCCGTCACCCAACCCTGAGGTTTAGCAACGGGCTCATGATCCAAGACAGACCCAGGAGAGACGTCCAGGACTTGGCTGAAACCACCCTGACAGGCCCAGGGTCAGGCACTGCTGGGAGCCATCTCATCAACCCACAGAGAGCGCCAGCCTGAAAGGGATGCCTCTGCGGAGGAAACAGGGAATGGCAGAAGGTTCCTGAACACAGGTCCAATCGCGCCTGAGGCCAGACCTATGCCTAGACTTTTCAGTTGCAAACACCGGTCAACCAACATCACTTCTGCTCAAGGAGTCTGAGCTGAGGGGTCACGGCCACAGCGAGAGGCCTGGCACGCACATGGAAGCTTCGCCCTACTCCCTCCTGTCTGCCTGAGGAAAGACGGCTTCCTGGGGGTGGGGGGGCGGGGGCAGGGCTGAGCCGAGGATGAGCCGCGAATGCTGGCCTCCTGCGTACAGCACCAGCTCTTCATCACCAAGAGGCAAAAGCACCAGAGCACAATGGACGTGTGCCGGTTCCACCCCAGCAGTGATGTCTAACTGAGAACCAGGCACTTACCTGATACACGTGGAATGCATTTGTGGCTTTGCCCCGGAGAAACACGGATGGGATCCAGACGTTGATCAGCGCCCGGTTCGATCTGACCAAAGGAAAGATCAAAAGTAGTCAATTCAATTTAGGGAAAAAAAGAAGGAAAGTATCTTCTCTTCTAAGAGGCATCATGCACAAACAATCTATGACAATATCTATTATACTTAATAGTAAGCTAAAGGACCAGTTTAAGTCTCATTACTTTGTCCCCAAGATTATTTTAAAAGGACTTAGGTTAAAATACACGCAACATATATACATATATATATATATTTTTTTTTTTTAAATTTATATATGCAGTTTGTATTCTGGAATGAGATAGAGCTGCAACTTCAGTTGTGAGTGACCATGGCTCATAATTTATCTGAACCTCAGTTTCCTCATCTGAAGAAGGGGCTGACAACCAGAAGCCCCTGATGAGACTGGAGGGTCCTGCGCGGTAACGCCCACTGGGTCTCTGGAGCACCCAGAGGAGTCGTACTGCCTCCTCGTTGTACCCACTTTAGACCCTGGCCCCCATTTTAAGATCAGACTCCATCAAAGAGCTCAGGAGACTAACAGCCATGGCTACACGAGCAACAGCCATTGGGTCGGGGGGTGTAGGGGTGGTGACAGGGGATACCAGGAAGCCAGGTGCAAATACCCGTCTTTTGACTTCTCTACAAACAATGTGTATGGCTCTAACAAAACAAGATTTAAATTCAAATACAAAATCACTAACCAAGTACCTAACAATTTATGGCTCTACGCTTTTATCTATATTATCTCAGTTAATCTTCATAGGCTATTTAAGGAATTTTCAAGGGTTATTTTGGTTACATGACAGTTTTGCCTCCTGCGATGACTTTAAACTTCACTTGTGAGTCCCTGGGTATGCACATCCACCACCTCCACTGTAATTCCGACAGGCTGGGTCCGGACCACGAGGAGCTGATAAGTTAGCTGTTCTGAAGCTTCAAGATCAGTCACAACAGCATTCGAAACAGCACCGTGCAGTTGTGGAAGGGCTGGGAGGTTCCAGGCCTTGCCTCTGCCTGGAGCTGTTCCAGGGCTAAATGCTTTTTCCTAAGCTCCCCTTCTCTCTAAAGAGCAGCTCACGAAAATCCGCCAGCCTCCTGTGCTTGAAACTCAGCATGAGCCATTGATGATGGAAGATTCCATGACTCAGGAGTCTCACAACCTTTACAGAAAAGAGCATTTTGTTTTCACAAAGACATGGTCCTGTCTCGAAGCAGCATTTCTCCTCAGCTCCAAGCCGAAGTGCTCACCTCCTTAACGGGGCAAAACAAGCCCAACGACCACCTCTCCAGGGCTCCAAGTACAAACTGCAATTCCGGGCCACCAAATTGGTTTGTCTATCTAATGATATTCTTCTTAAAAATGTCTCCAGAGTGTTCTAAGGCCCAGAGTGTTCCCCTTTTGTTTCCGTCAGTGGGGGGAGGGGGAGCAGAAGTATATAGAACACTCCGGTTTACATTAACCTTCCTGGATTAACCGGGGCTGGGCAATCTCCCATAGCTACAGTGAGGTCACCCCAGATGGGTTAGGAGTTCCTCCTTTTCAGAGCATCTACCACACGGTATTACAATTGGTTGTTTACATGGCCATCGCCCTCCTAGATACCAGTTCACCTGCTCATTCTTTTGTTTGTTCACTCATGAGAACCTACTATGTGCCAGATACTATTCCAGGTACTGGAGATAGAGCAATGAAGAAAGCAGATATAGTCCCTGCCCTCGTGGATTGTGCAGTTTAACATGGGAGAGAGACAAAGCCCCATAAAAATTATTAGTCCACTGTGGTCAAAGAAGATACTTTGTTCGACTTCCATCTTTTCAGATTTACCGAGATTTGTTTTGTGGCCTAACATATGACCTATCCTAGAGAATGGTCTCTGTGCGCTTGAGAAGAATGTGTATTCTGTTGTTATTTGGCAGAGTGTTCTATATGTATCCATTAGATCTAACTCTTTCCTTACTGATCATCTTCTCTAGTTGTTCTTTCCATCATTGAAAGTGGGGTACTGAAGTCTCCAACTATTATTGTAGAACTATTTACTTTTTCCCTTCATTTCTGTCAATGTTTACATCATATGTTTTGGGGCTCTGTTGTTAGGTACATATATGTTTATAATTGTGTTATATGATTTTATTAAATCAATTATTTAATTGCCACTGTCACAGGTGCCACCAAAGAATACTGGCTCTAACAAGTGAATGCCAGGGGGCTTCTTTGACGAAGCAATGTTTGGACTTTTAGGAATGCTGAGAGTCAGCCGAGCTGGGGAGGGGAGGCTGAAACTGGGGAAGGTTAACTGTCACCTGTAGATGACATCCACATCAGAGGGCGGTTGCAGGGACTGAGTAAGTTAGAACAATGCCTGGCACAGAGAAAATGCCGTGTTTGTGTGAGTTAAGGAAGTAAAGTAACGATCCTGAGTGGGGAAGGCCAAGTGAGTTCGAGCAGTCAAGTCAGCCTGGGTGACTAGTGTGCAGGGTGGAGACGGGAGGTTAGCAAGGGCCTTCTCTGTAAGCTACACAGAGGAGTTGGGTCTCCATCTTAAGAGAGGGAAATAGCATCTCCTTCCGGCTTTAGTAGAGATGAGGAAACCAGTGGGTGAGGCTGCAAATATCTATGAAAGAGATGATGCGACTGGACCAGGCAGAGGCTGCTTGAGGGCAGGGGCTGTGGCGTACTCACCTCCCCCATGAGGGACCTGGCATGACACCATGTGCACTACGTGCCTGATAAATTCTTTAATAATGAGTCCCTTCTGGTCGCAGCTGACTTGTCCCTGGCCAGCTTTCACCTCTCTTCCTGGCGTGTCCCCACCTGGCCCTCGACCAGGCTGCCATTCCATTATCCTCCTCGGGCTGCACTCCGCTGACTCTCTGGCCCATGGGAGGCAAACTCACCTTTGATTTCCATCCTTCACTTCTTAACCACATCAGCCTCCTCATCCTACCAACCCAAGTGCCACCTCCAGTTCCACTGCAGCCGCCCGACCACTGAGGGCCTCTTAATGCCCTCCGTGTTTTTATAATCTCACTCCAATAGCCACCACACGCCTGCAAGGCTGGTATCATGACTTTTGTCTTGTGAGAAGAAACTCAGGCCCAGGGAGGTTAAGTGACTTGCCCAAGGTCACACCTATGTGAGTCCTGTAGCTGAGACTTCAACATAGGCCAGACTGGCTCTGACAAAACGCTCTTTCTGATGTCCTGCCCTCTCTCCCTGGAAGCAGGCTTCTACCAGATGACGCTCTCTCTTGGAGGCTGAGCCTTCTTCCACTCAGCACGACAGAATGAGAGAGGAGGGGGGTCTGCACGGCAGCCCAGGACTCACTCCGCTCTACCATCCCAAGGGGATCATCTGTCCAAACATCATGGCAACCTGGTCAGAGACAGCCAGTCTGAAGGCCAACTAAACTCCTCAGCAGAGGCACCAGACAGAATTAAATCCGGTCGGAAATCAGACCTATGGACTGAACTACCGTTGTTTCCAACAACCCAGGGGCTGTCCACTCAAATTCCTACAGGAGCCGCACAGACGATAAAATGGGTGGCGCAGGCCTGAGTTGGGCAATAGGGAGAAGCGGGGACTGTGGCGGCTGCAGGGCACTCGCCACGTGAAGGAGGCAGCTGCTGCTCAGCTCTGACTGTAGCCTGACAGGGATGTGCATCTTCTTTGAAGGAAAACAGAGAAATTTACATTTTTATGTGATATCTTCCAGCTCTTAAATGTTGGCCAAAAAAATACCTTTTTGGTACCCAATGGAAAACACAACGGAAGGCCAGACTCGGGCTGCAGGCGAGCCGGGCCCCACCTGTACAATAACCAAACCGGCCCGTGTGGACTCAAACAGCGGTCTCTGCTTCTACTGTGGTCCTTCTGGGACACAATTCACACAGCAGAGTCCTAGTCCCGAAGTGCCCCTCACGAGCGGATGCTGTGGACTTACATTTCAAAATCCGACAAACTCTGATCTTCGGATGTTTGACTCAAGTCTCCAGGCACCTGCCATCGGGAGCGGGGGCAAGGAGAGAGAAAACGCATCATGGTTACCACGGTTTGCATAATCCCGAGAGAATCCTGCCTCTCAAGGATCCCTGAACACTTCTTGCTCAGAATGAGGTGAAAAAGCAGTTACTGGAAAACGATAAGAGATTTCGTGGAAGGGTGGCTAGAGAGGGTGTTACAGGAATAAAAACACGCCACCATGAGAGCTCAATTATTTTTCCGGAAAAAGGACCGTTGATCCTACCGAGGTCATCGCAGGCGTGTAAAAGCTTGTCATGTTGGAGCTACAAAGACCTAGTTAGGGTCTGAGATGCAAGACATCAAACATGCAGTGGAAAAATATCCACTGTCGCTAAGATAAACATCACACGCCCAGACGCACCCAGCGTGTAAACGCGAAAGGCTGGTGCCTGCCCCGCGGGCTCCACACTCCCACCCCACCCCCCAACGTTTGTGCAATTTAAGGCAGCACGACACAGTTCCTCTTCGACTCACAAGAGCCCCTTGAGAACATGACAGGTGAAAGAAACTCAACTGCCTGGCATGGTGGCAGCTGTTACATAAAACAGACAGCGAAATGGCCGGCACTAGTTGATGCTCAATAAACGGTGAAGATATTATCACGCCCAGGGAGTCAGTTTCCTGTTGTGAGCTGATGGAATCTGAACCAGCTAGAATTTCAGAATGTGGATCAAAACTAAGAGGAACCAGGTGGAACAGAGAGGGTGCGGGGTAGTGTGGGGAAGAGAGCGTTTATTTCTGAGGTTTCGTGTTAACCACGATCTTCATCAGCCTGGAGAACAATCCCAGGGGTGGGTGCTATCCACCCCCTACCCACTTCACAGATGAGGAGGGTGAGGCTCAGGGAGGCTGTAAACGATGCCCGTGGTCACACATGTAGGCAGTGACACGAATCCCGGTCTGTCCGCCCTCAAAGGCTTTTCTGCTACAAATTCTCCCAGAGGAAAGCCAGCTAAATAGTGTAAGGAGGCGAGACATGAAGAAGTTCTGCCCTCACAGAGGGTTAGGGGGCACTAGGAGGTACTCCTTAAAGAAACAGTGGGTTCTCTTTGGAGGCAGGAGAATCCAGCGACTTAAGAGCCTGTGCTCTGGGGCCAAATGGCTCAGGATCAGAGCCCAGCTCCACTTCTCCCTGACTTCTCTATGTCACGCTGACCTAATCTGTAAAGTGGGCACAGCGGTAGTAATAGTCACAGGGTTATTCTGAGGACAAAATGAGTTAATACCTATAGAGTATGCAAAACAGTGCCCGGCAGGTAGAAAGTTCTCAGTAACTGACTCATGCACTATAATAATATGGCAATTACTGAAAAATAAGAGCAGTATGTTCTGTTATCCTTGACACCAGACGTCAATCTGTCCTGCTAACCCAGCGGGTATCTCTCACCTCGGATATGGCAGCTCAGAGGGAGGCACCCGACCTGAGTGGCTTACAGACGTGTGGAGCTAAGCAATTAAACTGGGCTCCAGGCAGCAGACTTTGGTAAGAAGCTGCTGTTGGGATAGTCCTTCCAACCCAAGGAGAAACCGGCCCCATTCCTAAAAACATCCACATCCTCTGACCCAGAAAGCTCACTCTCCAGAATTTATCTACAAGAAACAACCAAAGACATCAACATTACATCGGAGATCAATCCTCTTTCCATTGCTCAGACAAGTAAAAAAAAAAAAAGAAAAAAGAAAAATGCAAACAACCTAAAGGTCCAATTACAGAGGAATAATTCAAAAAATTATGGCGTGTCCACATGAGATGGCCGAGTTAAACAATGGGGCACACACACTCATGAGGGTGCAAACATAAAAACAATTCTGGAAAAGTACGTAAGAAAATAGTAAAAGTGGCTATCGCTGAAAATAGATTAAGAGGGGACTGAGGAGAAAAGGCGGCTTATTTTTCATTTGTTATCTTTCTGTAAGATTAAAAAGAAAAAGGCATCTTTTGAATGAACTGCTTTAAAAAAAAATTTAAACGTGCTTTTGAAGAACGAGCTAGCATGTGCTGTTTCGAAAAGATCTCTGAGACAGATGGATCATCAAGAGAACGCAAAAGCAGGGTGCAGTCAGTGGGTCCGACACGCTGCAAAGACAGAGCATTAAGAATTCCGAGCTGTATTTGTTTGTTTCCGCATCAAGAGTCGAGAGCGGTGAAACTCAAGACACCAATCGAAGGAGCAGCCTGTGGGCGCCGGGGCCGGGGCCGGGTAGCTGGTGCATGGCGCTGGCAGTGAGGCTATACAGCGAACACCTTTTTAAATCATTGGAGTTTAAAATAATGAACTACCATCCAAAAGTTTAAATAAAAATGTATAATCCCACCAAAAGGGTGCTTTTGATAAAATTTCGATGGCATAGAAAAAAACCTCCTGGTCTGTTTTGTAAAAAGCAGCTAGGGACTGCACATGCCCAGTGTGCTTCCTAAAGAGAACTTACAAGGCCCGCGTATCTGCAAGCTTAGAATGAAATCGATCTGAGAGATGAGAGTGGGAATGAGTTCTCAGACAGAAGTCAGATGAGTCGGGGTTGTATACGTGAACTTTTCTGGACTTTCTACAGTGAAGATGCATTCATCGTGTAACCACACACAGGTACGCATTGTGTGTTGTGTATCGTATTACTATGTAAAGTAAATAATATATTTTTCAAACCCCTCCCCCACTGCATTTTGCCAGAATGCAGAAAGCGGATGGGAGAGGTTTGCTTTCAAACGCTTTCATGCATCAGGCATGGAGGAGGGTGAAGGAGGGCATTACTCTCCCCTGGCGCTTTCTCGTGGAAGCCTGTGAAAAAAGCCAGGGTTCTAGTGCCTTCTCTGGCAGGGTTGCAAGGCGGCTCCCGGCCTTTCCTCTCCTCTGAGCTTCCCCCTCAGCAGCTGCATCTCTCCTGGAATAATGTGAGGATCGGGTAAGCAGATCGGAGGAGGGACACGGACCCTGAGGACACCAGCTGCAGCATTATGCCCGTCATCACACTGCCTTGGCATGTGGCCTCATTTCAGACTGAAGGGAACAGAGCTCGTACCCAGAGACCCTCATTCTCAAGAAGGAAGCTTCTGTGGCTGCCCCACCAAGCAGAAGCAAAGGGTGACCAGAAGGACCGAAGCGGATCACAAGGTAGGGTTTCTAAGGACGGACATTGCTTTACCACGATTAAGAACAAGGAGCTTCTTCAGAAATGATTGCCTCTTAGAAGAAGGCATTTTCCTGACAGATCCGTTTTTCCTCAAGATGCTGATATTTAGGGAACCTTTTGGACAGTGGATAGAAATAGCTGGGGTTACTAAATCCTTCCAACTTAAGAGATTTTTTTTCTAATTACGTGGTATTACTGGGATCAGCTAGCCAGGAGACATTTATGTGTCATGAGTTCCGGGGAGCCTGGCTGGCAAAAGAATCTGTGAACTTTCTGACCTCTGAAGAATGTATCTGGAAAATCGAGCCAGGCTCCACTGCAAATGCATGATGATAACTGATGGCCAGGCTTATTAAACATCTGAAAATTTTGTCTTTTTATGCTGTCATGCAGAATGGTACTACATAGCATCTGGGTTTTACAGAAATCATCTAGAAAGCTGGTTTTACTTCATAATCTGGTGGTAAAAGAAGTGTGGAGCAGAGAGTACTTTATAAGAAAAATCGACTTTCTTTTGATACTGGCCACAAACATCCCTCGTGACCTCCTGAAGCCCCAGGGAATGTGGAGGATGCAGCTCTGGGACGCCGCCTGCTCTCTGATTTACCCTCTTTGTGGGGCATAAACGAGTGATGGGCAGCCTGGTCATCTTCATTCACTTCTCCCTGACACCGCGGCTCACACCTGGCCTGTGGTCTGGGAGGCCAGGTGGCAGGACATGCGTGCAGGGAAAGGCGGATAAGGAAGTGAATGTGTTTTTTAAGCCACTGGGTTTTGGGGTGGTTTGACATATAGCAACAGACAGCCCGAAAGGCAACTTCCCTGAGGTCATTCAGCTAGTAAGTGACCAAGGTAGGATTAAATGCAGGTGGTCTAGGTCACCACTCAGCTACACTGCTTCCCACTGCTGAGTCCCTATTCTTTGCATTTTGCACCTGCACACTGCAGAGCCCAGGGGATAAGGTGACCCAGACATGCAGTGAAGAACCTCAACCGGTGTAGAGACCTCCGATGGGGGAAGAAAGTCTGGGAGGACTCAACGCTCGAGAGTAGGTGTGCGCAGGTCCACAGCTGGGTCTGAAATCCTAAGCCCTTCTTAATGCCTGTTTTCTGTGTCACCGCAGGGTGTTTGGTGGGCACCAGGCCTGGAAGACAAGCCACAGATGTGGCCCAGTCCGAGATGGCTGGCTTTCTCCCTTGGGAGCCACAGGTCCTTTTCCATCTCTGGATACACAAGTCAAATGTGTATCCAGACTCTTGAGTCAAATCCACAAGGTCTCAGGGACAAATGGAAACTCGGATATTCTGAGCTCCGATCTCAGGCTTCCACTGCTCCTTAGAGAAGTCACTTGGCTTCAGCTGACCTTGGTTTCTTCCTCACCTGCCCCATGACAACCAGTCTCTGCCTGTCCTATTGGAAAGAACCAACAAAGGTGGTGGGGCTGGGGAGGTGAGGTCAACTGTGTGCTGAACACCTACTATGTGCCGATGTATTCTCTCATTTAATCGTCAAATGCTGGGAAGCAAGCCACGTTCCCTTCCCCTCCTGCCCGAACCTCTTCGCATGGCTGGCTCTTTTCTCTTCCTCTAAGACCCAGCTAAAAGATGCCTTCCTTGGTGACAAAGACTAAACAGGCCCTCTACTGCCACCCTCTACCGTTTGCGTTGCTCAGCTGGCAATTACTCCATTCGGGGTCACCTGTGAACTGGTCCCCTCCTTGCGATCTCGACTGCAGCTTCTCTACAGGCGCTCATGCACCGTGACACACGGCAGCTCGCTCGCCTAGGACCTGGCCCACTGTGGGCACTGAATTAATATCTGTGGCTGAATTCATGAATGAATGATAATGCAAGCTACATTTCCACACTGAAATGTCAACCCACTTTTAAACTGCTTTGTAGCAAATTCGCGACCCTTGCGCATGAGATGGGTAAATTAGTTTGGCGATGACAGGGAGCAGAGGCAGAGAATCGCCTTCTCCCTCTTCTAATTACGGGGCTCTCGGATTCACTGCTCAAGAGAAAAGGCAACAGGCAGACAATACAGGCCAGCAAATCTCTGTCCCGATCATGAAATGACACCATAACTTATGTTTCCCGGAGTCACTTTCTCACTCGTCTCTCTTTTCGAATAGCCTTCCCTTTAGCAATTAGCTCTCATTTTGCACTGCCAAAACCCGCCACTTCCCGTCGCAACAACACCCCTGCTTTCTCATCTCACGTTTCACAAGGAACGAAACGTGGACTGACACGGCCCTGACTTGCAGCCTGGTTGGCCAAGCCGGAGGACGGACAGGCCCAGGCCTGGGGCTCTGAGCATCAACGAGGCCTCGGCTTTTCTCGCCTCCAGGGGGCAGCCAGCTTCGGGGGGACCACTTCCAGGGCTCTGTGTTCATCTGTTTTTGTTAATTTGTTCTTATGTTTTAAAAACATACAGTTAGAGGTATCCGAGCCGCATGTGATTTAAAAAATCAGCTGAGGTCTGAGACTCTCTGCTGGGAGTAAAGAACTTGCAAATGAGAGTTTTAAAGAGGTTTTTGTTCCATCCTCTGGGTAACCCAAAGCTTGCATAAATGCAGACTATCGCAGGACTGTGAATTAGTTTTCAATGTGTCTGTTTTTCTCAAAAGACTATGAGAGTCTTGAGGACAATATTCTCAGAGCTCAAGACAGTATCAGGCACATAGTGATTGTTCGATGAATGTTCCCACTGGATGGAAAGATATACAGATGCACAAATGGACAGACGGGTGGATGGACGGTTGGAGGAGGGAAGGGGTATGAGAAATATCTAATCTACTCATTTACTAAGGTGAACATCTAGTTTCTCTCCAAGTATTTAAGACACATGGATGACACACGCACAAAGACATGTATACAGGGACTTTTACCGCAACACCATTTAAGGCAATAAAAGTCTGGAAACAGTAATGAAATGGTTATGTAAAATATCGCCACAGCCAGAGCCAGACTGTACAACTACTGAAGGCGTAGCGTAGATCTCTGCTGCTAATAGGGACTGATCTCTCAGACATAACGTCAAGTGACAGAAGCAAGACACAAAACAGCATGTCAGGCAAGCTACTATTTTCCTTACCGAGTTGGGAGACGGATGTGCCTATGAGCTTGGATCGCATTAATCACTTCTGAAAACACACAAGAAACTGCCAACTGTGGACGCCTTTGAGGGAAGGGCAGTGAGAAGCGAGGGTCAGAGGCAAGAGGAAGGTTTATTTTTACTGTAAAACTATACTTTATAAGTTTTATCATGTACATGAGTTGTTACCCTTCCGAAAAATAAACGTAACAACCCCCACCCCCACCCCCACTCTTCGACCAGAGCAGGGTCCACTCTGATCCGCTTCCTGTATCGCGTTTCGAAGGAAGAGCTTCTCTTAGGGTTGCGCACGCACGGTTTATTTAAATGAGAAGGTTTAGAGAACGCTGAACAGACGGCCTCATTTGCTCTCCTTTCACTCTTCACTCCCAATGAACAACCAGAGAAACTGAGGCACGCAGCCACCAGAAGATGCCAAAGAAATGCAGAGTTCTGCAAACTCGAGAATCCAAACCCTCTGTCGCTACGACTGTGGGATAACTGAGAGTGAATGTAGGATTTCCTTAAAAACACCGCGAGCACAGCAGGACCTGCCCCTCAGAAAGTAGCCGGGGCCCATTGGCAGCACCTATGAGCATTAGGAGCGTGGAGAAGGTTCACGCGGCAGGTCTGACGCGCTTATTATGGCAAACGGGAGTGGCTTTGCTTTATCTGGGTTGAGCTGCTGGAGACATCGGACTAAGAGGACAATAGAAGGTACCTGCCCTGGCTGTCACCCCAAATGCTGTCTTCTTGCAAACAGAACAGCCCTTCGTGAGCTTGCAAGGGAAGGTGTGTCACTGGGGAAAATCTACCAGGGCGGAGATTGAGGCTTCCCAGCCCCTAAGCCCGGTACGCCTCACCCTACGCTTCCCCACTGGGGGTCAGCAAACCACGGCTCCAGCTCCTGGAGTATGACAGCCCTCAGCAGCATCCTTCAGGAAGTAGATATCGAGTTCCACTTTCTGCCACGGGCGTGCGCACATCCATTCCAGGTTCCTTCCTTACACAATTCCCCGGACATGTACCTTTCAAGGTTTGCATCTTTCAAACCCTACGAGGCTCAGATGTCCCCCACTGAGTAAAGCCTTTTGAACCTGATGTCCCACCTTGCGAGGAGAGCCGAACGCTTCCATAGCATTTTGTATGTGTCTATTAAAGGCCCCCCTATATGCGTGGAGGTCATCGATCACTTCCTACTTCCTCAGAAGTTGACTGAGCACCAGGCTGTGCCTTAACTCGGAATGTCCATCACCTATCCTGGTACCTGGCCACAGGGTAACAATCCACGGTGACATGTACCTTTCTATATGAACAGAAACATCCGGACAGTTATCTCTAGGGAGGGGAATGAAATTGAGGGTGATAGCAAAGAGATTTTAACTTAATGTCTGAATGTCTGCATTGAGAATGTATTCACGTATTGTGCCTTGCAAAAAATATATTTGTAATAATAGCAGCTGCAGTGGGTTAACTGGTGCCCACAAAATGGTATGCCCAAACGCAAAGCCCTGGAACCCGTAAATGTGACCTTATTTGGAAAAACGATCTTTGCAGATGTACTTAAGTTAAGGATCTAGGGATGAGATCATCCTGGATTATCTAAGTGGGCCCTAAATCCAATGACAAGTGTCCTTATAAGAGACACGCAGAGGAGAGACACAGGAGGTGGCGGCGTGTGAAGACAGAGGCAGAGACTGGGATGATGTGGCCACGAGCCAAGGAACGCCAGGACCCGCCAGGAGCCGCAAGAGCCACGGAAGGCCCCTCCCCCAGAGCCAGAGGGAGCACGGCCCTGCCGGGACTGACACCTCGATTTCGAACTCGAGGCTCCAGAACTGTGAGGAGAATATGTTTGCTACATTTCTTGACCTCTTGCTCAGTGCTAGGCCCTGTGTTATGCATTTTATATACATCGTCATCTGAAGGGGTCACTGACACTATGATCACCCTCACTTCACAGATGGGAAAACTGAGACCCAGATAGTTGACTTAACCTGCTCAAGGTCATAGGTTGTAAGTACAGAGCCAGGAGCACAACCGGGCAGTGTGGGCCGAGTCCGTGCTGGCAAGAACGCCGTCCTGAGGGAGCACAGCCTTGGTGCCAGACGGGTCCAGCTAGGCCTGCCCTCTGACTCCGCCATCCCAGCCAAGGCACCTGACTTCTCCGAGCCTCCCTCTCAGTTATAAAGCGGGGAAATATCACTGCCCTCTGGACTTGTCATGGATTAAGTGAAAGAATGGAAACAGAGTCCGGTGCACTGTGTCCCTATAAGGACACAGACGAGGTGCTCTTGTGTAGGAATGGATAAGGCTGGGTCGGAACATTTCTCACGGGCAGGGACGGCCATTACAGGAGGCTGGGGTAGGGGTGGCCAGAGGACACGTTCTTGCATGAGGAACATGATGAACGGAGGTACAAATCACTTTCTAAATTCACTCTCCCAGCCCGATCCACTATGCTGTCAGCTCTTGGAGATGCCAGGTGGGTGAGTAGGGGGGTAACAGGCAGTTAATTAGCCCTAGGAGTTCCACTGTGTAAAACTAAAACATTATAGCTTTGATGGCAGAAAATGAGAAAGAATTCTTGGAGCTGAGCTCTCTGTCCTCAAGCACATACTGCAGAACCCACCTCCTGGACAACTTGTTCTGTGAGGTTCAATCCTGAAGACTAGAAGTAATAGTACCTCCCAAAAATACTCGCCGTAGATATTAACAGCCCTACCCCGCCCCCCCCCGCCCTCTGCCACACACACACACACACACACACACACATACACTAGTGCCTCCCACAACCAGCTAATCACTGGCATTGATGATTTAGGAAGCCAGTCACCAACATTCTCAATTAGAATGCCAAACCATTCCTCCGAGATCAGACAGAAGCTATCCTGCCAAGGAGAGATCTGCCTAATTTTCCATCTGTCTTTTATCAATAAGCAATAAATGATGAGTTTTGCTAATTAAAGATGACAGGTATAACTCAATTTAACATCCATTTTATAATCATCTCCCAAAGTGCAATGTTTCCCCAACCCCTTTGAAAGTGATGACTTTGAGATGTGTCTGAAACTATCAAAGGCACAAAAGGGAATAGTCCTAGACCCACAGCCTGGTCCTCTGTTTCCAACATACTGAGTGGCATCGGCCAAATCACTTCCCTGCTCTGAGCTTCCACGTCTTACCTGAGGAAAGGAAGGGGCAGGATAAAGGGGTGGACTGTGGCTGTTTCCTGCCTGGCATACATCTCCCTCCTGGGAAATCACCCTAACAAAGGATTTGTGTCGCCTGAACCTCACACCTGATCCATAGGTGGGCACAAAATAACTCGGGCCAATCAGCATATCCTGTTTTTGTGGCCACAGTGACTGGTTCAAGACTGGTTAGTAAACTAATGAAGCTGGTTCAATCAGAGTGAACCTTGGGGATTTTGCTGGCAAGGTGGGACAGGCTCGTTCTTCCCCAATGACTGGGAGGATGAGCAGCCCAGCATCACTGCTCACCTAGCTCTGAATTTCACAGTTATCCAATGCAACAAATTCTTTGCTTTGCTAAGGCCGGTTTGGCATGGGCTGGGTTTCTACCACTGAAAGCATCCTAACTGATATGGAAATGATGATCCCTCCCAGCTCTGGCATTTATTTTATTGTATGCTTTAAGTTTTCCTAGGCAGGCCGGGCCCTGAAAATGAATACCCAGGGGATAGCCCTGGCACCAAGGAGAGACTGTGAGCAGTTTAAGGACTCAAGATCACATCAGATTTCTTTGATTCCCAGTTCAAAGCACAGTACCTGGAACTCAGGAGACTGAGAATGACACATGTGGACTGAATGAACAGGTCAGTAAGACAAAGAAATGGAAACTATGGGCCCCGGGGAAGCTCTGCCTCTAATCGGCATCGTTGCCACGGCCACGATAGCCACC
>NW_011888821.1:5085101-5087784 GCF_000151845.1 Pteropus vampyrus | reverse complement strand
GCAACAAATTCTTTGCTTTGCTAAGGCCGGTTTGGCATGGGCTGGGTTTCTACCACTGAAAGCATCCTAACTGATATGGAAATGATGATCCCTCCCAGCTCTGGCATTTATTTTATTGTATGCTTTAAGTTTTCCTAGGCAGGCCGGGCCCTGAAAATGAATACCCAGGGGATAGCCCTGGCACCAAGGAGAGACTGTGAGCAGTTTAAGGACTCAAGATCACATCAGATTTCTTTGATTCCCAGTTCAAAGCACAGTACCTGGAACTCAGGAGACTGAGAATGACACATGTGGACTGAATGAACAGGTCAGTAAGACAAAGAAATGGAAACTATGGGCCCCGGGGAAGCTCTGCCTCTAATCGGCATCGTTGCCACGGCCACGATAGCCACCCACAGCACCACGGTTTGGTGAGAGCTAACGAGGTGCCAGCACCAGAACTCTGCCCGTGTCCTCTGACTGACTCCTCATAACCACCCCAGGGGTGGGGGGAGCAGGTTGCCCACCGTGGGAGTCATCGGGGTCGCCCACAGATAACTCTGCTTTGTCCGGGTGCCTGGAAAGACTGCATTTCCCACCCACCCGCAGTGAGAGCTGTCCATGAGACTTGCTTTGCCAGTGAAGTAACAAAGAAGTGGCACGTGGAGCCAAAAATAACGGGGTCTAAAACTTGGATCGTGGGGTAAACTGCAGAGGCGTACTTCCCGGGCCGCAGCGCCCCCTGGCGCACCACCACGGTTCTGCTACGTTCACGTACCACTTGCACTACCGTTTACTAACGTTATTTCTCAGATGGACTCACCGTTTTACTTACAGTATGTGCTTAAAAAGATCACCCGAGCACATAGAAAACTAATTTCCCTTGCCATATATAGAAAGCAAATGGGATGCAATGAAAACGCACCTTGACTGAGTTCTAAGTGTCAGCGGTTCTCGCCCCCCGCTGTGTCGGATGAGCCGAGGCAACTGGGGCTGTCAAGGCCCCACTCCGGGGCTTCTCCTTCAGCTAGTCTGGGGTTGAGCCCTGGCATCCAAGTGTCTCAGTACCTTGGCCGACCAGCACCCTGACCCTGAGCCCACCCCGGCTTTGTCGGGGAGTCGGAAGCGCGGGATACGCACCAGCACGGCCTGGAGACGGCACCAGCGCTGCTGGAAGGAAACTGAAAACGGAACAGCTTGTCCTCGCGAGCAGCGAGTCCACGTTCTCAGCGCCCGACTCCTGAACCACCGGGGCTCACCCTGCCTCCTACCGGGCGACACGCCTCCCACCTCGGGAAGCACAGACCTGAGGACTGGGCAGACCCGTCTGCCTGGACGAGCCGCACGGCTTGACTCCCCAGAATACAGAGATTCTAAGCAGCAGGTGCTTGAGGTTCCGAGCTCCGGCAAGGGCCTGGATTCCAGCATCACAGCTCAGCTCACATGGGGTCTGCTCCCCCACCCTGGGAGGAAAAGGGTCCAGGAGACAGTCCAAGGCCTGTTCTCTGATCGCCAGTGCCCAGGTCAGCACCTGACAATATGCATCCAGTGAATGAATAAATAAGGTGTCATCCCTGCTGGATCTTGGGGGATGGGCACGATTCGGACCCCTGTCCCAGAGTGGACGTGATACTGCAGAGGGGGCTCGGGGCACAGGGGGCGAATCTTCTCTAGCCCTTGTTCTTCCACCAGTAGCTTCTCCAATTAAGCTCTGGCTTGTCCCGACAGCCACAGTCTCTCCGTGACTGATGGGTAATTTCATACCCAAATTGGAAACCATTTAAATTGAGACATCAGGAAAATCAGGGTAGGAGACATATGATAGCTTCTTCCGCATGACAGCAAATAAAAAATGAAAACAACAATGTTGATCGTCTTGTGACAAATAAATTCATGGTCCCTTGTTGGTTTGTAGAATTGACAAAGAATGTTTAGTTACAGTCAGATTCATCTAGTATTTTCTGGGCATCCAGTGAGAATGCTATGGTGAGAGAAGTGGGAAGTAATATTCATTCATTCATTCATTCACTCATTCATTCAATAAATATTTAATACTCTCTACCAGGCACTTGGGAAACATTCAAGTATAAAATGGACAATGGGAGAGACAGCAAATAAACAACTCCACACCAAGTGGTGTTAAATGCTATGGAGAAAAATAAAGCAGGGGAGGGAGCCCCACTGTACTCAGGTTATGACACAGTGGTACTTGACACCCTACTTTGGATGGTTTAGAGGCATTATCTCATTTAATTCAGACCTCATACAATGCTCTCTGGTGGGCATCACCAGTCCCATTCAAAGATGAGGACGTGAAGACTGAAAAAGTAGACTTACCAGCTCCATCACTTATGAGTAATGAGGACTTGGGGGCATTATCTGTCTCATTGTGCCTTAGTTTCCTCATCGCTAAAATGGAGACAGGAGTGCCTACATCACGGAATTGCTACTACATGTAAAAGACATGGGAAAGGATTTGGTACGTGATAGGCACTCAGTCAATGGTACCTGTTGTCGTAAGCTGAAGTGTAAATGCCACTCCCACTTTTAAGGACTTCATTATGGGATGGAAAAGCCAAAATATACACCTGTGAAACTAGTGGATGATAATATCCACGAACAAAGCATGCTGATTCACACTGCCAATCTCCCTGCCTCCCAGGCCCATCTTCCTGACCAACTCCCAGTCATCCTTGAAAACCCA
>NW_011888821.1:5072236-5085051 GCF_000151845.1 Pteropus vampyrus | reverse complement strand
TGCTGGATCTTGGGGGATGGGCACGATTCGGACCCCTGTCCCAGAGTGGACGTGATACTGCAGAGGGGGCTCGGGGCACAGGGGGCGAATCTTCTCTAGCCCTTGTTCTTCCACCAGTAGCTTCTCCAATTAAGCTCTGGCTTGTCCCGACAGCCACAGTCTCTCCGTGACTGATGGGTAATTTCATACCCAAATTGGAAACCATTTAAATTGAGACATCAGGAAAATCAGGGTAGGAGACATATGATAGCTTCTTCCGCATGACAGCAAATAAAAAATGAAAACAACAATGTTGATCGTCTTGTGACAAATAAATTCATGGTCCCTTGTTGGTTTGTAGAATTGACAAAGAATGTTTAGTTACAGTCAGATTCATCTAGTATTTTCTGGGCATCCAGTGAGAATGCTATGGTGAGAGAAGTGGGAAGTAATATTCATTCATTCATTCATTCACTCATTCATTCAATAAATATTTAATACTCTCTACCAGGCACTTGGGAAACATTCAAGTATAAAATGGACAATGGGAGAGACAGCAAATAAACAACTCCACACCAAGTGGTGTTAAATGCTATGGAGAAAAATAAAGCAGGGGAGGGAGCCCCACTGTACTCAGGTTATGACACAGTGGTACTTGACACCCTACTTTGGATGGTTTAGAGGCATTATCTCATTTAATTCAGACCTCATACAATGCTCTCTGGTGGGCATCACCAGTCCCATTCAAAGATGAGGACGTGAAGACTGAAAAAGTAGACTTACCAGCTCCATCACTTATGAGTAATGAGGACTTGGGGGCATTATCTGTCTCATTGTGCCTTAGTTTCCTCATCGCTAAAATGGAGACAGGAGTGCCTACATCACGGAATTGCTACTACATGTAAAAGACATGGGAAAGGATTCGGTACGTGATAGGCACTCAGTCAATGGTACCTGTTGTCGTAAGCTGAAGTGTAAATGCCACCCCACTTTTAAGGACTTCATTATGGGATGGAAAAGCCAAAATATACACCTGTGAAACTAGTGGATGATAATATCCACGAACAAAGCATGCTGATTCACACTGCCAATCTCCCTGCCTCCCAGGCCCATCTTCCTGACCAACTCCTAGTCATCCTTGAAAACCCAAGTCAAACATCTCCCTTTTGAAGCTTTCCGTGACCAAACCCAGCAGTTATTTATTGTGCAATCATTATTCTCAATACTGGCAAAACTCGATTTCTTCTTCATTCATTCATTCATTCAACAAATACGTTTCAAGAGCCTACTGTCTGCCAGACCCTCGTCATACTCATTTCATTGCAATTATGTGTTTATGTGTCTGTGTCCTCCATTGGACAACAAACTTCTTAAGGACAGAGAAAATTAATTTGTTCAACAGAACAAATTAATTAGTAATAAAAGGACAATGTAGGAAAAGTAGACGAAATGGGCGGCCTAGAGGGAGAGATTAGAGGAAGTTAAAAACAAAAACAACTCAGACTGACAGGACCCCTAAGGGCTTCCTTAAGGAAGGAGCTGGACCTTGAAGGATGGGGAAGATCTGAAAGAAGGAAGGGAAAGCCAACACACAAAGAAAGCCAAATCTCAACCAAGATGAGTAGTATAAATGATGCCACTTATGTTAATAACAGGTAAGTGTGTGTGTGTGTGTGTGTGTGTGTGTGTGTGTGTGTGTGTGTGTGTGTGTGTATATATATATATCCCTCTGTATGTAAATGCACAAAAACATCTGGAAGGATATACACCAAATTCTTCATGGTAGAGATCACTAGGAGAGAGACGCTGGTACTTTGCACTTTATTTGATTGCCTATTATTTCTTTCAAAAATATGTTCTTCGATTATTTATGTAATTTAGAAAAAATTTAAGGCACGTCTTCTGAAAGCCAAAAGGTAGAGAAATAAGACACTGCAAGCAGAAGGAAGAACAAGAGCAAATGGTAAGGGGCGGGACCCTGCGGCCAAAGGGCCGACAGCGAGAGGTGAGGAAGAAGGGGAGAGTCCGGTCCTGCTTCAGCATCTACCAGATTACTTTTAAAACAAAGCCAAAATGTCTCTGCACTGCGGCAAAGCACTGGGAGCAACACCTGGCTGCGAGCCTCACTGTAACGGGGCGGGAGGCGATGCCCATCGGAGGCACGCACACTCATGCCGACAGAGGCAATGATACTCCTGGATAGCAAAAAGAAAAAAAGCCACTTTTCCGGAAAATGAATAAAAATCTAAGGAGACCTGATGTTTCTGACTTCATCAAAAGCCAAGTCAGATCTCCGATGCCTGACTTGGCCACATCAGTCTCATCTTAAACCATAACCACAAACTTGGATGTGGAGAAGGCCCATAGTTTTTGACTATCTGAGCGAACACCATTTGAACCCTGATCAACAAAATCATTACCCTCAAGACCAGAGCACTAGCTCTGAAAGACCCCAGGGGCAAGAAGGTGTAGATACCTTCTGGGCAATTCCAGGATGCCATCTCTCAAGAAGAGGTCATTCCCAAATGAACAGGGGAAGGGAGTCCATAGTTTGGTTTGGGGCAACTTACTCAGGGCTCTCTTTGCCAAGATGCCTCTGTCCCAATCCAATCACATAACGGCTGGTCTCTTGGAAGAGACAGCAACATAATCTACACACAACAGGCTCTGGATTCCACAAACCAGCTGGAAAAGGACTCAAACTCCATGAAACACAGCAAAACAGCATTTATTTTTACTGGAAGATTATGTAAATCTACTTCAAGGACATGAAAAAAGCTTCTAGCACAAACTGTAAGATCCCTTTGATGGTCAGATGGCACTCAAAATTGCTCACTTCCCAACTCAGCCCTAAGTTAATGATGGGTGTGGAGAGAAGGAAGTAGAGATGCATCTTTAACTTTTTTATAATTATAAAAAATAAGAAGAAATCTTTGAAAAAGAACGTAGAAAGTCATATGCAATTGGCGGGGTAGCTAAGATTAATCAGAAGGGAATTCTATTACCATGGGGAAAGAAACATTAAATTAAGTTATAAGTACCTATACTTAGATGAATTTTGTAAGTGTAATCATGTGGTTATTATGAATCCTTAGAAATACTGTGTATATTAATTTAACAAATAGAATAAATTAGATTAGGATTTAGATGGATATGTCTTGGTAAGATTTACACGGCAAGGCGGGGACAGAAGGAAGAGGCCGGGGGAGCCTACGTTTTGAGGGTGACACAAAGGAAATGAGTCAAAGACACTGCTGCAGCCTGATCGCCTGGGAGAGAGGTCTGATCCCAGAGCAGCCGACACAGGTCCCATGAGGTTGCTCCAGTCACAGGAACCTGCACGCCAAGGAAATACCCAGGGGTCAGGAGCCAGGCAACCCGGGGTCTTGAAGTCGCTCCCTGAGGGAGGTGGGGGTGGGAGCATCTTCCACAGAAGGCAAAGAGAGAGCTGATATATCAAATAAACAGAGCAGGCCTGGTTTGTGGCAATAATGAGCATGTGACATGGGTGCAAGACTGTGATTCATCCAAACCCGAGCACCTGGGTCAGATGAGAACGGAAGAAGGAAGGGCGAGCTCATTTCAGGGAGGACTTGGTGGCAAAGCAAAGGGGCACTCAGGGCCTGTGAGCACCGAGCACATCCAAGAGCGTCTGTCCTGGCAGTGGGCCTGGAGTAGCAAACTCACACCAAGCGTTCCCAAAGCCCTGCTGGAGAAGGCAGGGTCAGAAAAATGGGGGTAGAAGATTGTCACATAATCCTGGCTTCGATATCTGGACCTCAGTCTCAAAGCTAAGTCACAATGCAGTCAAACCAGAGAGACGCGAGCCACACCAAACGTGTTCTGGTCTCTGACCTTGTCAAGGGCAGAGTCCGTCCTGTCTGCGACTCCACATCCCCGCAGTGTGTCCCACACTCTGCATGAGCCACCGCACCAAACACAAGCAACAACCAAAGGCGGCCTAAGCAGGTGCAGAAAAGTCCTCCCTCACCCACAGCTGGTCACCACGGAGCACAAAGTGTGGAGCACCTTGATGATTTGGGACCTTGCAAACGCTTCCCATTTACATCGATGTGGGACCAGCTTTAAGACAACTGGCACAAAACTCTGATCTTAACGGAAATGTATTTTCAAAGTTCTGCATCCATAAGCCTTGGGGAGCCAGGCTCTGCCCACCCAAACCCTACACTGTAGCCCTTCGAA
The DNA here is from genome assembly GCF_000151845.1 of Pteropus vampyrus. Lineage (NCBI taxonomy): Eukaryota > Metazoa > Chordata > Mammalia > Chiroptera > Pteropodidae > Pteropus > Pteropus vampyrus. The sequence goes on along the minus strand of NW_011888821.1, from coordinate 5,080,869 downwards.
GCTCCCCGGTGGCACCCAAAAACCCATGGCGATGAGCAGGCCAGGCATGAACCAGAGCAGGAGCTGAACACAGGCACGTGCGGGAAGAAAGACCTGTGACTTGGGAGCCCTCCGCGGTGCAGGAAGCAGCTGCTTGAACATCAAGGCGCCTGTGGTCACTGGGTGAGTTTGCCCATGGATGGAAAATCATGGCTGGGCCCAAAGAGGGGCTTTTCTTCCCCGGCACCGAGAAGTTTAAAGTGGGTTGTGCAAGCATCTTTCCAGATGACTTTGTGTCAAATACTAATACCTCTGAGCTAAGCCTCTACGTGAGACATTATTTTAGAAGCCTCTCTCAAGTAGCATTTTAAAAAAGAATCTCCTTCAAGATGGTAGATGTTCAGAGTGCCAAATTCAAAAGCCTCCTGTAACCTGCATGCGATGTTTAGAGCTGCTGTGTCACCACAGACGATCTGGCACTTGATCATTAGCTATTCGGCAAGTGCCATCCGGATGAAAAGTAGATTTCTTATTAAGCTTCTGTACTAAAATAGCATCAGCCCTCAAACAAGATCACTCCCTCTGAAGGTGTCAAAGATACAAAGAAAGACCCAGGAAGCATTTTATTTCAAAGTGAGCCATATTACAAAACTTAGGATGAGTTTTTTCCCACCTCTCGCCCCTGAATTTTACATTACCCGCCTTCCTCTCCTACCAACTCAGCCATTTCCGCAGCGGAGGGAAGGTGTCCCATGGAAATGCCAAGCCGCTTATAGCAAGGGCTAACAGCAGGTCTCTGCTACCCAGCAGGACTCGGGAAGGCACCTTTCCAGATGATAGAACGCTTTGGCTAACGCAGTGTTACCATAGCTACTACAGGAGCATGGTCAGATTCATACCTCGTGTGCTCCACGAGCGACTATGTGCGCCAGCCTCAGAGAAGAGGGAAATGAGCACATAGTCCCTGTCTCAGGGAGGCCGTCAGTCAACAGGTGAAAAAAAAATTTAACACAAAGTAATAATACAGAGTGACAAAGGTTGGAGCACGAAGTGCCTCGGAAACACAGAGGAGGGACTAGCCCAGTGCTCAGGAGGGGAGTGGACAAGAGGGGACAGTCCGCAAAGGCTTTCATGGAACTGGATTCTACCGGAAGCCGCTTGACAGACACCCCGTGCAAAACACGAAAGTCTTGGACGATGAAGAGGAAATGAAAAGGATATTCAGTTTTTCAAGACAATTGTAATGAAGAGCAATTATCATGTCATCGAGTGATGCACAGGTTTATGAAACTAGAGATAACAGGAAGGGAAGAGACAGTGAGACGTCTGCAGAGAGAGACTCATGCATGGGGAGAGACAGAGAGACCGAGATAAAGACAGAGGCAGACTGAGAAAGGACAGATAGTGAGGAACAAAGAGAAACAGGAGAGAGCGGTGGACAGAGAGAAAAAGAGAGAAGCTCATAGAGACAAAAGAAGAAACTAAGAGACCGATAAAAAAGAGAGACAGAAACAGACAGCAAGACAGAGAACAGACAGATCCAGAACAACCTGCTCTTTGATAGGCAACGCGAAAGGCCCAGAGCGCCTGGGGATCCGGTGCTGTGACTGAGACCCAGGCCATCTGGAGAGTTAGTGGAAGGCCAATTGGACCAGGACTGAACACTGGCCTGTCACTCACCCCGGGGGAACTGTGTGGGAGGCTCACTGCACCCCATGGCCACACAAGGTCAGAGCTTCTTCAAGCCCTGCGGGTCCCATGCTGGGGCAGGCCCCTGAGACGAACTTGGCTTCCATGATCTCCTTGCCAGCTGACGCCTGAGTAACCAACATGATACGTGATTTGGCCCCGATTTTCCCACACGCAGTCCTTGGAAATCATCACAGAAAAGATGATCCTGGGGAAAACAACTTTGGGAAGTAATGCACGCTATATCCAGCCCCTTTGGGGGCCATGAGGCGCCCTAGGGGGAAGTGCTACAGCCAAGAAACCCATTGGAGCGCCCTTTAATCTAACACGTTCAAGCTCCTTCCATCAGGGATCTGAGTCTTTTAAACCACCCAGAGTGTTGTGACTGGAGCGCAACAGACACCAAGTTTTTCTAGAAACGAAAGGAAGGGAAGAAAAACAGAAGAGCAAGCTGTGCGGTGTTAAGGAATGAGACAGTCCTGGATCCGCAGCACACAGCTGCTACGGGGAAGCTGTGGACCTTGGAGTGAGTCTTGGAACCACAGTGTACCTCAGTTTGCTCAGCTGAAAAATGGATCTAAATATAAATTTTACAGGGTTATTCTGAGAACGAGAGGTTAAAAAATGCAATGCCAACACTGAGCACAAGGTGACTGGCTGACAGGCAAGGGACGGGGGAGGGGACAGCAGTGATGACAGGATCAAGCCGACAGGCTGACGCTTTGAGTCAGGGCAGCGATTCCAGTCAGACCACACTGGGCCATCTCTTCGGCTTACGGCTTACGTGGAGGCGATCCACTTAAAGGGTACTTGGGACAGAGAAACAGACCCACCAAAGGCACAGCGAAAAGAGAAATTCAACTTCACTTATATAAAGTGAAGCCAAGTTTGCTTCCCTCGGCAGGGGCGGGGGGAGGAGGAAGCGAACCTGCAGTAATGAGCTGCTTGCTTTCTGCTTTCCCTGCACTGTGGCTTTAACTGACCTCTACATCTCTCATCTTACAAGGCTCCACTTCCCTGTCTCCATTTATTATTCAAAATAGGAGCTGTTCTCCCAGAAATTTTCAGGGCTGTAATCGAAACCTGTTAAGAGGAAAAAAACAAAAAACAAAAAACCAGCATTCATTCGCATCCTATACCACAGGGGGAAATAGACATAAAACCCCAGGAAGCTCAGAGAGTCTCCAAAAAGATGAACCCAAAGAGGCTCACACCAAGAGACATCATAATTAAAATGCCAAAGGTTAAATACAAAGAGAGAATCTTAAAAGCAGCAAGAAAAAAGCAGTTACCTACAAGGGAGCTCCCATAGGACTGGCAGCTAATTTCTCAAAAAAAAAAAAACTTTGCAGGACAGAAGGGCTTGGCATGAAATATTCAAAGTGATGAAAACCCAGGATCTACAACCAAGAACACTTTATCCAGTAAAGCTATCATTTAGAGACAAAAAACAAAAAAACAAAAAACAGATAAAGAGCTTCCCAGACAAAAAAAAGCTAAAGGAATTTATCATCACCAAGCCAGTATTACAGGAAATGTTGGAGGGACTTCTTTAAGAAAAAAAAAACATGTACCAAAAATAGGAATAAAGAATGGTGATAACTACATACCTATCAACTAGCACAAATGGAAAAGAATTAAGTGCTCCGACCAAAAGATAGAGTGGCTGAATGGATAAGGAAACAAGACTCGACACACAGAGACTAAAATGGATGGAAAAAGATATTGCCTTGATGGACCTAGAGAGCACTGTGCTGAACAAAAAAAGTCGGAGAGAGAAAGACAAATGTCACATGATTTCACGCACATGTGGAATCTAAAGAACAAAATAAACAACAACAATAAAAATGAAAACAAGCTCAGAGATACAGAGAATGTTTTAATGGCCACTAGACGGGAGGAGGGTTGCAGGGGACATTAAAAAAGGGCAAAGGGATTAAGAAATACAAATGGATAGTTACCAAATAGGCATGGAGATATAAAGTGTAGCATGAGGAAAAAGTTAACAGTGCTGTAATAAATATGTAAGAAAGAAGAGGGGTACTAGGTTTAGTGGGGTGATTACCTTGTGAGTTATATAGATCTCTGATCACTGGGCTGTACTAATATATTATTGTATGCCAACTATAAATGAAAAAAGCTCATTGAATTGTACAATGTAAATATGAGCAACTAATGTCCATTATATTTCAATAAAGCTGTAAAAAAATAATTAATAATATATGTGAAGGTGCTTTGGAACATATCTAAATATTACCTTATAGCATTATTAACTCACAGAAAAGTAAAGTTCTTTCTTAAAAAAGTCTATAATATTATAAAAACATAACACTGAGAAGAAACTGTTCATGTGCCTACCATTTAAAAAACTGATTATTTGGTTCGTGCAGTCATTTTCTGCTCTATGAAAAGGAAGTTCTCAATTAGCAAACATTTAGTGAGCACCTACTACGTGCAGGGTGCCGTGCTAGGCACTGGGGTTCAGAGATGAAACAGGGCGGGGCCCGTGCCACACGCCCGCCGCTGAGCTGTTGTGCTGGCAGCTGCCGCCTGCCACATTCCACCCCACGTGACAGAGGAGGAAACTGGGGGTTCCCAAGTGCTGCCCTCGAGGTGCCCAAACACTGCTGGTCTGAGAGGAAGTCGGAGCCAGGGTCGGCAGGCAGCCAGGCTCAGTGGAAGTGATGGGGAGAGGCCGAGATTCCCAGACAGACGCTCTCGCGATGGGAGGAGAAGGCTCCAGACCTGCAGCTGAAATTCCTCCTTCCTTTCGCCCCAGCCCTGACGCTGGGGAGTGGTCAGAGTGGACCCGAGGCAATAACGGCAAGGTCAAGGGGGTCCCCTTGGGGGCCACTGCCCAAATGGCCAGCTTTTCCCAGCAGCCTTCAGGTCCTTTATGTCAGCTTTACTCTTTCCTATCTCTGGCCATCACAATCTGCCCCGACAATCAGAGCTACCTTTGTGCGCATGGGTGTCGCTGCCCTGAAGGGCATTCAGACTTGAAGCGAAGTGTGGCTTGGAGGAGAGCAGGTGGGCCTGCATGTCACAGGGGCCCAGGGAACAACAGGACTCTGCCCAGACTGCCTGTGGCCTTTCATTTGTTCATTCGTTTACTCACTCACTCATTCACTCCACAAGCCAACCCCCATTCATTGGGCACCTGCTAAGTGAATCGCTAGGATTCGCGGGGAACAGCAAGAGACTCAGAACTTGCCCTCGGGGAGCAGGGGAGGCAGATGCTGCTCGGTGGCAGATAAACTATGTTAAGGGAAGAAGGGAAAGACACATCCAAGCATCCTACTCAATATGGAAACTGTGACCTTGTCGGAGCATCAGAAAGACTTCCCGAGAAGTGATGAGTTGATATTGAGGAGTGAGTTACCTGGGCCCAGAGTGATATTCCAGGCAGAGGGGACAGCAGGAGCAAAGGCCCTGCAGGAAGCAAGGGGCCTGGAGCAGAAGAAAGCTGATGGGCAGGGGGCCCGGTCCCGCGGTGGAGCATAATGAGGAGGCTAGTGGGGCTAGACCCTTCTGTGTCTCGGCTGCCGTATTTATAACAGAGGATAAACATCCCACTTGATTCACATGCTTGCCTTCAAAGATAAATGAGAATAAAGGCAAAGACACAAAGTGTGCCTGACAGTGCTGGAAATTGATAAATCGTGAGCCCCTGATGGATGCGGGCCCTCGGAAAGGCAGAGGAAGATGGACGAAGGCGGTGGTCCTCTCCGACGCCCCGGGCTCTTGCAAGGCAAGATCTCTGGGGCTTTGGCCCTCCGAGCTGAGCCCCACAAGCTGCCAGACAACCTTCTCATCTAAATATGGGGTTTCACGAGAAAGCTATGCCAACAGAGTGGTAAAAATAAAACTGGGAAACAACTCAACATCCATCAATAGGTGCCTAGGTAAATAATTATGGTATTGCTAATTCAAGGGAACACGATACAGTTCTTAAAAAGAATGATACAGACCTACGTGTAAAGTAAAATAAAAAGATCTCTAAAGGATTTGTTAAGTCAGGGGAAGTAATACACAGAACGGTGAAAACAGCGGGTAATGTTACTAAAACATGTAGGCGTCTGGAAAAACAAACCCAAGACGGGTCATTGTCACTGCCTCCGGGCAGGAAACGGGGACAGGGATAGGAGGGAGATTGTTTTCCCTGAACGCCCTTTTACACTTTTTAACACGGGTGTAACAAGTTCTGTCAAGAGTCCAAAATTTTGTAAGCTTACACTGTTTAAAGAAAAATGCAATCTTTCAAAGCAGACAGACGCAGACCTGACGCTTCTCGTTGTGTGACGGTAGCTGAGTCACTGCGTTTCTGAGCCTCAATTTCCTCTTCTGCAAAACGGCATCAGAATAGTAATTACTGCTAGGACATCAATTACTCAATAAACGTCAGCTACTCAAAGTGGAGTTACTGATTTGTACCGGCTGGTATGTAGTTTTTGTCGTGCGCCGGGGACTAAAGCACCGAGGCTGCTCTCTGGAAATGTGTCTGCACTGACGATAATCACTCGTCTTCCAGCATAAAGGACGTGCAGGGACTCCTACAGGGTCCAAACTGAACCTACCTTGAGCAATGGGACTGCTCGTTGGTCCTCACTGGCCATCAGGTCCCTCTCCGCCAAGGCAGACCTTGGGGCACGCCAGGACCCTTGCATCGGACAGAGATGGAGAGACTGGCCCACCCTCAGGCCAGCCCCCTCACACCGGAAACAGGCAGCACCGGGACCTCCCCACCCTCGTGAGCCCGCTGTCCTTTCTCGGCTGCAGGTGCAGCAAGACACGTAAGGAGGAGCCACGTAAGACACTGCCCAAGTCTTGATGTGCGGCCCAGCTAGGAAGGCCGCTGCAGAGGGACCCGTGGGACCTTCTCAGTAGGTCAGTGGGTAACATAATGGATCTCTCATACCTGCTCCCCCAAATTCCCTAGGGTCAGTGGAGCGTGGAGAAAGGAAAGAGACTTGGTGATTAAATCCGAGTTTGAATCCAACTCCACAAAATACTCACTGAAAGATCTGGGGCGTCTCTGAGGCTCAGACAACCTACGAACGGAGATACATCACCTCCACAGAGGGGTCTTAGTGCCCAGTAAGTGCTAACTAAGTGTGTTTCCCTCTTAGAGAACACGGACCTCCCTAGTTAAAGAACCGCAAAGGCCTGTGTCAAGTCTTGGATTCGTGAGGGGTCAAGAAAACAAACCCGATCAGGGACGCGCCCTGGGGCTCTCGACAGCCACATGCTGGCCTCACACAAACACGGGTGTGACGTGGCATCACCAACAGTGCTTACCCAAGGCCGATGCGTGCGCCCCCTGACAGCAGTGCACGCCCCCGCCTGTGCACCGCTGGGGCGGCAGAAACTCAAGCCTCTAGAGCTCACGACCAAATCTCAAGAAGGCAAGGGACAGAGAAACATGGTGTCACAAACAGAGAGACGAGGCGACACTGCGTGTCTCCTGATAGAAAACATCACCCCAATGAGAGTTATGTTTTCAGCAAAATTAAACCTGAATCCAAGCCCCTAGATCCAGATGCCAATTTAAGGAAACACAGAGAACAGGGAGGGAGCAGGTGACACAGCCCTGTAGAGATGCAATCAGCAAATTTCAGGGGGTGAAGCGACCCAATAAATAAGTTATAAGAAAAGGAGAGATGAACGAGGGCTCTGTAGATGGAAAGAGACGTAAGGGAGTAGTTACATTCACAGAGACAGAGAGGAGATTGGTGGTTTCCAGGGCTGGGGGGCTGGAGAATGGGGAGCTAGTGCTGACTGGGGGGCAGAACTTCAGTTGGGAGAAGATGGGAAAAGTTCTGGAGATGGATGGTGGAGATGGTTACACAGCACTGCGAATGTACTTCACGCCACAGAACTACACACTTAAAAATGGCTAGAATGGTAAATTTTACGTTATGTGTCTTTTGCTACAATTTGAAACAATTATTTAAAGAGAATAAAGAAACATAGGAAGTATAACCAATTTAACACATGAACCTCATGTGGACCCTGATTCATAAAAACTATAAAAAATGATGAGACGATGAGAAAGTTGAACACTGGTATTTGAGGGTATAAAGGAATTATGGGTAACGGAAGGGGTGACAGTGATAGCGTATTTATGTTTCCTTACTTTTTAAATATATACTGAGATGTCTATAGATGAAATAACCATCAGTATTTGAGTCAAAATGACAAAGAAGGGGAAAGTGGGTGTGGGCAATCTCGAACGAGATTGACCAGAACTGATGATAATTCAACTTGACAATGGATATGAGATGCATTACACTAATCTGCCTACCTCTGGCATTTAACATTTGACAAAAAAAAAAAAAAAAAAAGCTTTTAAATGAAGAAAAACTATTATAAATGTGTTCAAAAGGACAAGATGCTCTCAGCACCATGGTTTGCAACAGCAAAATACTGGCAACAATCTAAGTGCCCAGGAACACACGACTGGATTAAAATATTACGGTGTTTCACTCAACAGAGAACTAAAGAGTCAAGAAACGGAATGAATTAGATCAGCGGTCCTCAACCAGCAGTGATTTTGCCCCCAGGGGACATCAGGCCACTGGTGGAGACATCTCTGTCTGCCATGACTGGGTGGGGTGCTACTGGCTGGCCTCTAGTGGGTAGAGATCAGGGACGCTGCTAAACATACTGCAATGCACAGGACAGTCCCCCAACAAATAATTATACAACCCAAATTATCAAGAGTGCCACAGTCTAAAAATCTCTATATTAGATCTACGTGGGATAGTCCTCTCTCAAATCATAATATTGAATTAAAAACAAACACTAGGGGCAAAGAGATATGTATAAGCAATACCATGTAGGTAAAAGTTACACAAAACCAAGACTGTTCACTGCTCACAGACATTTACCTATGTAGTATCCTATAAAAATAAGGAAGGGAAGGCTATGTGTCAGCTTCAGAATACTGATAACGGTGGGGGAGC
>NW_011888821.1:5059640-5070281 GCF_000151845.1 Pteropus vampyrus | reverse complement strand
TCCAGTTACTGCAGTTAGCCGGAAACACGCGACTGGCAATATTACTGCTAAATACCCGCTACTATGCCCCCATGAAATGCGAGTTTTAAATAAATGCCACTGTCATTTCCAAAGCAAAGCAGGCTTTTGCTTTGTTTTCATTTTTATTTTGTTTTGCAGTGGGAGCCAGTGTTAAAACAATTTTCCGTAAATGCATAAGACATCAAAACATCCCAGCTTCAAGTGGTGTTTTATTGTGAGCTGTCAAAACCCTGCTTCTCTTTCATAACCAGAAGACACTTGACCACATCAGACAAAGCTTTCATTTCATGAGGGAATAGGGAAAAAAAATCCGACGGAACTTAGACAAAATTTGATGAAATAATCTCCAGCAGCCATTAAAATCGCGGTGTTCATTGTTAATAAGCTAAGCTCTGAAATTCTGAATTTTTTTAAAATTATATATCCCTATACATGGCCACTGGGAAACAGCCTTCATCTTACATAAACCACACTGAGCTTACTGTTCCTCAAATAATTCTTTCCAAACTCCAGTATAACTAGAAATGAATTCAAAACTCAGAGTGAGTCTCAGAAGAGGAATCTGAGATCACAAATAGTTGCCATTATCATAAAAAAAGCAGGCAACACAACTACTGCCTGCTGGAATTTCTATTAGGCGCTGAGGGCACTTAGCGATCTCATCTGACCTGTATTCCTTATTTATAACAGCTACAGAGAATCGCAGGGAATAGGACAGAGAGAGAATAGATGGCCTCCAGTCCATTCTCCGCCAAGAAAACGACACCGGATATTGTCACTTGCTGTTTAAAACCTTTAAGGCTTCCCAGTGTCCTAAGGATAGAATACAAATGCCTTCAAGATCCGGTGCCAGCCTCTCTCACCTTATCTCCTGGCCCCTTCGTCTCAGTGTCTAACTTCCACTCGGCTCCACAGGTCTTCTGTGTGTCACCCAGTAGACAGAGGAGAAAGGCACACCCGGCAGAGGAAACTGTGGGTACAAAGGCCCAGAGGCTGACGGGGGGCCGCTGAGAGAGGCAGTTAAGGGTTCAGACTGAGGTACAAGCCAGGCCTGGCTTGATCACTTACCAACAGCATGGGCTAGCCTAGGTCATTTCACCTCTACGAGCCTAGGGCTATTCACCTACAAAATGAGACTTAAAAACCATCCCCACCGCACTGGGCCACTGTGGCTGAAACGAGCCGCTGCTCTTAGCGGGCCCGGCACCACGTCTGAGCCTGGCAAACACTCAGCGAACGAGAGCCGGTTTTACATGATGGGGGATCACATACAGGGAAACGCAGGAGGAGGGGGCCAGGCAGGTCTCCAGAAGCCAGATGGAACAGGGCCGTATGTGCCTTACCAAGGAGCTCACTGTTTCCAAAGTAGAAATGTCAGCAGCAGAAGTGCTAGCCATCTGCCAGGCGCTATTCTAGGTGCTGGGGGCAGGAAAGTCATGGGGTTCACTTCTTAAAGGTCATTTTATTTAGAGCTCAGAGAGAAAGGAGGAGCCGAAAGGAGGACGGGGTAGAGGGAAGGCCGCCCCCAGAGAAAACGCCGAGGAGGCACTTCTATAATCTGCCTTGGCACGTGCCAGGCAGCCCCCGCAGCCGATCCAGGCCCTACATCACCGCACAGGCTCTGTGATCTCGCACCACCAATGCTCAGGGCCACTTTGAGAGTCAGCCGTATTTCTTTCTACTCTTGGCAGTTTTATTTCCTTAAAAATTAATCTGAAGGCAGTTAAGGAGGAGGTGCCATTTGACAACACTAACGACAGTGACAAATCAAAAGCAAATGCCAAGTGGAGATTTGCTAACCACAGCCCATGCAGCTTCAAACGCATTTTCAATCCTTCGGTCTAACGTGAGCCAAAGGATTGAACATGGAGCCTTGATGCTCTGGGAGGCCCAGGGAGAACACCTGGTTGCTAGAGGACGTGGTTCCCAAACTGTGCTTGGAGAGTACACAGTTCATGATTATTAAGGTGAAAACGCTTATCAGTCACCATTTGGATTACATCCATTACGCTGGAGAGAAGACGGTAGAGAGATTTAAGAAGTTTAAGTCACAAGGCTGTTGGCGGCATCTATCAAACTTTTTAAATCACTCATCTGTGACTTGGCCGACCCCTGCTGGGGAGTCATCCTGACCCACGACTAACACATGTGCTCAGTGCACAGGTTTAGCTCCAAATGGCTGGAACCCAGCTAAATACCCAACCACTGGGGACCGGTGAGAGATCAAGTTCAGCTCCTCTCTCCTGAGGCCTGACCCTTGGCAGACATCACTAGTCAACTGCTGCACCCTTTCCTCAAGAAAACAGCAGGCAGCCGTAATCCACTGTTTTAGCTTACAGGATGACACCTATTTGGTATCCCTGGCATAAGGGATGGGGGAAATCGTCATCAAGGAGGTGACATTTGAGTTGGGTTTTGGAAGATGATGCCTTTGGAGCTTCAGGAGACTGAGCAATCCATTCCAGCTGGATCATCAGGGAAGATGATATCCAGAAATAATGTGGCTGTGAAAAAGCTTTTAAGTCTGTGAAAATCCCAGAAATTATCATAATTACCTGCCAAATCATGAAAGGATTATAAATTTTAAAAAAGTGCCTCTGGCATTTCCCTTTATATCAGAATGTTCTATCTAATCACATTCAAGTAAATCATGCTTCGCCCTCCTTGGTCTCCCTAATTAGACACTTCCAGATCAATTAGATCAAGACGCCCCACCCCCAAATTTTAACAGCAACCAAAGATCTTTGGGTCATGTACCCAAACTCCCTGAGAACGTTCACTTAGGTGCCTCGGAATCTACATGAGTCTGATAAAATCCACAAGCTGTTTTTGGTCTCGCTTACACCGGCTGTGGGGGGGGACCTGGAACTCCTTTCTGTGGTGACAGCACTGTACCTGCCTCAGGAAAGACCAAGAGCTCACCGATGCTCATGTGCCTTAACATACCTTTGAGCACCAACGACATGCCAGGCCTTTTCCAGGCATCACGCCTGTCAGCTCAGGCGACCCTCACAGCCCTCCTGCAGGGTGGGCCTGCCTCCCAAAAAAAGGCCTCAGGGCTCGGAGAGCCGAGAAGCGGCAGGGCGGGGACGGCCCCCTGCTGTCTGTGCTCTTTGCACTCCATCTTGGGGTGTGGTAGATAGCTGAGGCCTTCGGGGGTTCAGGAGATGAGTTCGTCCCGCAGAGCAGAGGGAAGTAGAGCGGTGTGGACCGTGGCCCCCAAAGACAGCTGATCATTACTCACTTGGGGGGCTTCTGAGAAATGCAGGTTTCTGGGCCTCACTCCCAGAAACTCTGACTCGACGAGGAGGGAGTCCAAAACAATACTTTTTAAAGGTCCCATAATTGTGACGATCAATAAGATCTGGGGACCGCTGGCAAAGACGAGGGAGGAGGATTTCTCACACTTAGGTCTGGACTGCGCTGGGCCCTTTGTAAAACAGAGATGTCCCGGAAGCTCCTCCACTCATCAGCTCTCAACTTCCAAATTCGCAGTGAGGTGAGCAAACCTGCACCAAGCCTGCAGGCCGGCGGCGGAGGGCGGAGGGCAGCATCGCTTCTCTTGGCAACAGCGCAGAGGCTAGTCTGCCACGGTGCTGCCCAGCAGGGCCCGTGACCTGGGGCTGAGAACTGTTCACTGCTGGGACGAGCACAGACATCAACAGTAAGCACGCAGACGCATGAACAGCAATTTCGTATTGCTGTGAAATCCAGGAAGTCCACATCGTTTCCAGATTTTTCTAGATGAAAGTATCGGTCTGTGATGACCAGGAAAAAAGATTTTTTAAAAAACGCTGATTCTTCATCATGGATAGTTTGAGAAGAACCTATCTACAACACATATACTATATTTAAAACAATGCCTTGCATTAATAATTATTAAAAATAATGGTGAATAATAATGATGAAAAAAGAAAGCCAAAATAAGACCATTTTGGATAAAATTCATTAAGAGAGCTAAAAAATAAGATGGTACCAATGCTATCAGCATCTGCTGTTCTTTTAGGTGCATATACATTGTTTTCTTGTAAGGGTATCGATTTAGGCTTGAAGACTAAGAAAATTCAAAATAACTGAAAGAGTGCTGTTCCAGACCCATCCCCGGACACGGGTCACGGAAGTCCTTGAAAAATTAGAGTTGCCATCAATCTCTTCGACGCTGGCTGTTGAGCCCTTCGCACAGTTCCTGGTCACGCCCAGTTCCCAGGGGAGGACTGTGAGGCTCAGGGACTAAGTAAAAAATGGTCCCAGGTCACAGAGCTCACAAGTGACAGCGGAGATTTGAACCTGCTATTGTGGTTTCAAAGCCCAGGTCCTTTGCACCACGAGACTCTCCAGGCAACGATAAATAACCCGGGAAGAGAAACGCTGTGCCCATTTCAGGTGGAGGGAGCCCGGGCTGAGGGGCTGAGTGCTCTGAGGCCGCACAGCCTCTCCCCTCCCAGAGCCAAGGCTTAGACCAGGTCTCCTGCTCCAACCCAATCTGCCCCCTCCCTGGGGGCCACGAGACTCTCACAGATGAGACACGGGCAGTATCTGCCCAGTGGCAGTGGGGAGCAGGAGGCTGGGCTGAGAGAGCACTCGCTCCACACCGAGGCTGCCCCACCTTCACCGTGAAGCACCTCATGGGAACCCTACAGCGCCCCGGGAGGTGAGTGCTGTTACTCTTCCCCAATCTTATAGCCGAGGAAACTGAGGCACAGAACAGGTAAAGCACCTTGCCCAAGGCCACACAGAAACCAAGCAGTGGAACTAAGATTCAAATTTCTGAGTCCGTGTTTCAAACTCTCTACCCTGCTTCTTGGCGTACACCATCGGCAGGATGCTGAGCTGGCATCTCAAGATACCAGTGGACCAGCAGAGGACCTGGAGGAGCGGAGGACTCTGGGATCAAGGCTGAGAGCATCACCCATCATCTCCATCATCTCCATCATCTCCATCATCTCCCTCTCCCTCTCTCTCTTACACACACACACACACACACAGAAAAGGCACCATCTCTGGATGTTCCCACTGCCTTCTGAGCTTGTCACAGGCCACTTTGCAAACATCCCCCTCAGGGCAACCTCGGCAATAATGGAAGTGCCCAGCGTAAGCGAGCACCTCAGCAAAGGCAGCCCCTCCCGTGGGACTCAAGGGCCAAAGAAGAAACTGGAGAAGATTCCGGGAGCTCCAGCAGCCAAAGATGAACCTTCTTCAAAGTGGTTTTGCTTTGGGTGAAGGCGTTTTGTAACTGGTTTCTAAATGACGATTACAACATGAGGACGTTCCAGGAGACAGACAGGTATGATTTCAGGATGCTCAGCCTCAGAAGCCCTCTTAAGGGGGTCGCCCCAGATGGAGAGACGTGGAGATCAAACCCAGGTCCTGTCTACTCATTGCTGTGTGACCCTGACTAAATAACTTCAGTCTCTGATTCTTGCTGTCATCTTTGTCAAATGAGGATTTTGTCCCCTATCGCACAGGTTTGTCATGAGGAACAGACATAATAGAGTTCAGGTAGCTACGCAGGGCCTGCCCCAGAGAATGAGCCTTAAACAATAACGAGCACTTCCTGGGAAAGGCAGTGCTTGAGGTCTTCACACCTCACATACACAGCTGCCTGGATATGGAGCAGCATGCCCACTTCACAGACAAGGAAAGCAAGGCTCGGATGAAGCGACAGCCAGCAGCCTGCACGAGGGGGTCGGCCTGACTCCAGAGCTCGCCGCCCTGCGTCTCTCATCTCCCCAGTCCCTCCAGCTTCCTTCTTCCTTGCATCTGCCTTTTGCTTTGATTCTGTGGTGGGTAGGGCTGACCCTGGGGGTTGCTCAGGCTCGTCCTGACGGGGCAGGAGCCCTGGTATCTCTGGACGATCCTCCTGGACACACATCACGAAGCCGCTAAATGACACGCTCATCCGAAGCCCATGAGACAAACAGAGGCTCGGAAGGAAACCCCGGTGAAAAATTCCCATTTAAAAGGGACGCCCTTAATGTCCTCTGTAACAAGCCCCTGTGTTCAGAACGTTGAGCTCGAGAGAAGTGATACTTAAAAACATTTGGCTGGGATTACGCTCCAATGGGGAGAAAGAAATACACAGAACTAAGGACAGCTTGATTAACAATGGGACGCCTCTGAGAAACAAATGTATAGGTACCCAGTACAGCTCCGCCACAGAGCTGCGGGTCCCAGCCCCTAACGCTGGTCGTTTCCCCTGACATGTGGCCGTTCAGAGAACACACGAGGCAAGCCGGCGAGAAAGGACGCACAGAGCAGCAGCTGCTCACAGCCCAGGAAACACCGCTCCTCTCCTGCCTCCCACTAAAGAACAAAGGCGGAGTATACAGAAACGGCAGCAATAAGACAGCAGCCAGCACCTCAGGGAGGTCACCTGAGACACATGAGCAATGACAGGGGGAAAAGCAAAAATGCACCATGAGTTCCAGCCTCGCACTGAAAGGTGCAAGCTCCTGAGAACGCGAGTGGCATCCCGTAGTCGTGAAGCTTGTCAACGGGCTCCCACCGACTGTCGCCCGTCTGAGCGTTAGCAGAGAGGCCGCATGGCCTGGTGTTTAAGGAGCAAACTTCGGAGCCAGGTGACCTGGGATTAAAACCCACCTTCCCTGCTTCCTAGCTGTGACTTCGAACAAGTCACTTTTACCTCTTTCGGCCTCAGTTCCTCACCCATAAAATGAGGATATAAGAGTGTACGTTTCACAAGCCTTCTGTGAAATTTAAATGTTAATAGATAAAAAGCGCTTAGCTTAGAGCGTGGCATACATTAAGAATGCCATGACTGTTAGCCATTATTATGCCATTAAACCGGCACCAAGGAAAACATCCAGTGCCACCGGTTCTCCAGAATCCACAGCCGTAACCTCTCTCATCTGCCCCGCTCTCCTGCATCCCTGTGGCCTTGGTTCAGAAGTGCCCCCGCCTCCCACCTAGACAAGCATGACAGCCTCTCCATTGGCATGCTGCTGCCCCTCTTGTCCACCACTGCTCTCCAAGCTGATGCTCAAACGATCCCCCTAAAACCCAAACCAGATCATGCCCCTTCTCTGCGTAAACTCTTACACTAGTCTGACGAATGACATGGCACGATATCTGCAATTTGCTTCCACAATGTGGATGTGGGGCAACGGAGGGTTGAACACGGAGTGGGACCGGCCTCGGAGACGGACCTAGATGGACTGGGAAGGGGTACGCGAGGTGCGTCACACTGCTCCGTCTACATTACGGTGTCTCTATGATCCAGAGTTTAAAAACATCTTTCAATGGCTTCCCACTAATTTCCTTGGCATGGCAGACACCAGGGGGAGGGGAGAGGAGGGGAGGGAGGGGGAGGAAATGTTCCAAGGGAAAGACTGACGCTGACCAACTGAGGTTCTGTCCTGCACCCCCGCCCCCTCCCATGCACACCTCCTGGAGGCCCAGCCACCCTTCAAAGCTCAGCTCAAACTTCAGTTTCTCTCACGCCCAGCTCCTCCATCCGCCTTCTCCGTAAGTGATCCCTCGGCCGTAGTAACAGCAGTGACTTCTTTCTGAGCACTTACTATGCGTCAAGTACATTCAGGGCCACAGATAAAGGCTCCTTTGTACAAATAAGGAGGAGTTGACTCTGAGTGACCGCAGCTGTATAGGGCTTAGGCTCAGTGAGTGGCGTACGGGCTGGCAGAGCACCTCCGGTCCCCAGAGCCACATGCCCTTGTGCAGTACACGATTTACACAAGCGCGCACAGTGGCTCAGACAACGTGGCAGGTGCTGTCGCTCCTGTTTTACAGAGGAGGAAGCTGAGGTCCAAAGGGACTAGAATACGTGCCTCTGGTCACACGGAGATGACTGCAGGAGGCAATGCCCAGACCCCACCCCTGGTTACACGCACTCCCACAGGAGGAGCTGTGGCCCTGTGTGGCGAGCCTCCAGGCCCCCCAGCAGGCAACACCATCTCCAGGCAGTTCACAGTCCAGGCACAAAACACAGGGTCTCACCCGACTGCACTGTCTTACTTGGAAATGCTGCCAAAGCCACTGACAAACCAGACACGTCCAGGGCTTATGTCTGTCGATCAGTGGGACTGGGTGGGGGGATGCAGAGAAGAGGCCAAAAATTCTTTTCTGTTAACAGAACAGATAATGTGGTTTACCTGGCATCGTACAATGCCTGTAATTATAACCCATTACGAGTACAAAACACTGCTTGCTGTGGAAATGGGTCAAGAACTACTTTAACAGGCTCTGCTGGCCTCTCCTTTCGAAAGCACCGCTGTTATCCGCTTGCTCACAGAGATGAGTATCGATCTGCAAGGGGCCCAGAGTTGAAAGGCAGCTCAGCATCGGCCCATCTGCCTCCCCAGCACAGAAAGCCTGCTCCAGCCTGCTGGACGGGCAGTGGGGGCGGGGGGAGGGGGGAGGGGGAGACCGCATCAGGAGCAACCGTTTACTGAACACGTACTCTGTGCTGGCCCCAGGTCTAAGCACTGTCCCTACGTTAGCCTGTGCACAGGCAACCTTATGTAGCCCGGCCACGGCAAATTCTCTTCCCTAAAAATTCACCAGATTCACTCCCAAGCTGTCCCTTGGTGAGTGAAAATTCTCAGATTCACTCATTCCACAAATTTCAATTGAGCATCTACCACCTTCCAGGCGTTGTCTTCAGCACCCAGGACACAGCAGCAAACGAGAGAGAGAAAAACCCCGGCCCGCGGTTGGCACGTTCCAGCTGCCAACCCCAGTGAGAGGGGAGAGGCTGGGGCCTCGTGCACGTTTTGTCCTTGGCAGGACTAACGGGATTGGAACCGGGGCCCGCGCCTGCCAAGGGTACACTCTCTGGGCTCTGGGGTCCTTTAATCTGTGCCCACACGCGCCTCCTGCCACGTTGGGAACTACTATATCATCCACCCACGTGCCAGGCACTGTCCCGGGCACCAGGCATCGGCGGTGGCCCTCAGGGAGCTCCCATGGCTGCAGGATTCAGACACTGACAGTCCCCATGCAGTGTGGCCAGTGGCACACCAGGAACATGCTGAGGTCCTGGGAGCATGAAGAAGAGGCAGCTGCCCAGCCCAGGGGCCAGGGCACGTGACAGGAAGCTACGACTTGTGAGGTGGGGGGAGGTGACCAGCGTGAGGCAGGAGGACAAGTTCAAACCCAGGCCCACTGCTTCCAAACCCCACACTCATCTGCCCCACCTCCTCAGCTCTAAGTGTGAGTCCGTCACGCTGAGTGGGCAGTCGGCGGGAGGATCGATGGGCCCGGCACTGACTTTGGAGACCCCTGGCTGGCATGTGGTAGGGGCTCACCGAGGAACAGCTTATTATTCCTGACAACCGGTTACCAGACTGAGAAAGCGTTATAATAGCATGTATCTCACACTCGCTCCCCAATTCAGAATTTTCTCCAGAAAATATTTCACCCTGAAGTGCTGCTCTTATATTTATTGTGCTGCATGCTAGAAAGCACAGATTTTCATATAAAGATGTAAATTCTGAAATTATGTGGCCCTCTGTCATATTCCAATGTCTTCCAGAAATCAGGGGAGGCCAAGTATGCATTTTTAATCATATTCCCTCGGAAGGAATACTTAGAGACCTGAATATTTCAAACATGGCTCAATAAATTATGCCCAAGTTTCAAAAGACAGACAATAGATGAAAAACATTAAAGTTTATGAGCATCAAAAAATGTTTTTCTCTCCAGAGAGTCCCTTTCTTGCACCAAACGACGCGCATTTAAAGAGCCCCCTTTCAGGTAGTGACCGCCCCGCTCCCCCCGGCGTGCAGTACAGTCGCTCGCTCGGGCCAAGGAGTGAGCTGTGGACACAAACACCTGTATGGGAGGAAGGCCGGGCTCAGGTGTGGGTGGGCGGAGTGGGATCGTGGTTGGAAGGGTGAACTTGGAGCTAGATGGCCAGGATTGGGACCCCGATCTGCCATTAACATGCTGGGTGACCTTGGGCAAGTCACTCAACCTCTCTGGGCTTTAGTTTCTGCAACATCATAGGGTTGCTGAGTAAATGAGTTGATACATAATGGGGGCTCAAGAAACAATGCTGCGATTATGATTTGAATTCTTCTATTAACTCGTGAAAATGTGTACATTTCTAAAATTGCTTTAAGCCCCATGGCCTTCAGAATGAAAAGACAAGATGAGATGGTTAAAAAAAAAAAAGGAAGTTAAAGGCAGACAGACTAGGTTTGAATCTGGGACCATACTTGGCTGGTTGTATCCCATGAACAGGAGAATCTATTACTTCTCCACACTTTTGAACATTTCTGAGCCTCACTGTTTCACCAACAAAATGGAGATCATAACCTCTTCTCTCGGAGGGCGCTGTGAGATGCAACCAAGGTCATATGTATTTAAGTACCTCGGCAGGCATTTGACACATGTCAATTACCGTTCTCCCTTCCACAGAAGGCCACAGGAAATGTAACTTTTCTCCTGGTCATTCAAGCCCTCGTGACATAGTTATTGAAGATAAATGCAACACCACAGCGTTGCCCCCCTCAACTGATCCAACAGGGTGACTTATCAAGTCTGATACCCCTGTTTTCTATTATTTGAGTAATCCGTTACCCAATAAGACCACAGCCACCTCCTGAAATCTGGTAGAGGTGAAAGGGAATTCACATTCTC
>NW_011888821.1:5049187-5057980 GCF_000151845.1 Pteropus vampyrus | reverse complement strand
CATCCATCCATCATCCACCCACCCACTCAACAAGTAAGTTAAATCTGACATCTACTATGTGCCAAGCACTGTCCAGACAATGGGGATACAGCAGTGAACAGACAAAAATCTCTGCCTCCCTTGAGCTTACATTCCAGTTTCCCAAGGTTATAAATGTTTATTGACCAAGGAATGGGGTGTTTGTGCCCAGTCACAGGGAATGAGGAACTTCAAACAAAAGGGTGGGCTTCAACTGATATTCTGCTTCCTCTGCAGAGTCCTAATTCTGCATCTGGAAATTACCCAGGTTTCCCTTCTAGTAGTTAGTTGCCCCAGGAAAGGAGAAGGAGACAAAGAAGATGAAAATGAAGAAGAAAAAGCAGCAGCAGAAAACACTTTTGGCTTAGCGTATGAACTGTTCGTCACATTTTAAATTCGAAGAACTAGATCTTCTCCAATTCCCCATTTGATGCTCAACGACCGTCTACCAGCGGCCCTCATGGCAAACAGCTCTTGTTTCTCTCGGCCCAGAATCAACTTCCCTCTTCTTTAGCTAAGAGAACATTGCTTTTTCTTGGAGGAAACACCCCTCCTTCTACTCTTAGTTCAAGCTGTTTGGGGTGGGGCTGACCACACCTCCCAATGCCCAGTGGTCATGTGCCCTGGCCCTACCATTCCGCATACGTCACCCCCTTGGCCACAGTGATCGGTTCGGGGATGGCAGGAGACCCAAGCCAAGCCAGTGGAACTTGGCTCCAAGAATTTTATTGGTGCCAAGAGAAAAGAAACCCTCTCTTATCATCGGCATTGCCAAGCTCAAAGATGTAAGCCTGGAGCTGCTGGAAACCATCGTGAGAGCGAGCTTGCCTGAGAAAAGGCCACAAAGAAGAAAGCAGAAAGAAGCAACAGAAAGTATTCTACACATTATATCATTTGACCCCTGGATGCTGCCTGGTGGCCTGAGGTTACGTGAACCCTGGGCGGACGTCCAAGGTTTACATGAAACAACGGACTCCATTTTTTGTTAAAACCCAGTGTGGAGGAGTTTTCTGTCATTTGACTTAGAGAGTCCTGACTGACTGGGCCACCAGGTAACTGTCTTGTCTCTGCTTGAACAGCTCCAGTAATAAGAAATTCACCACCATTCGACCTCACGCAGCGACGACAGCGCGTCCTCCTCTCTCTGAGCTCAAAGTCATCTGTGCGGAGCACACGAGGACCAGAGCTGGGGCCGGCTCGATCCCCTCCTGCACACGGCACACCCTTATTTCAGGGGCTTGAGCTGCGGGCAGCACCTCGCCTCCTCCACTGGGAAACGCTGCATGGTCTTGGGCTACACGTTATTACATCTACTTCTTTTGACCTCTGCAAATACTCTGTGTGGGCCTCCCACGTGTAAGGCGAGAGGGAGTGGGCTGCAGAGAAGAATTAGATACAGCCCCCTCTCCCAGGCCCCTGCCATCCAGGACATCAACAGGTTTAGGATGACGGCCTTTATCAAGACACACAGCTGTTGTCGATTTAGCCGTGGTCGACCGGTGGATGGGCTGTGGGTTCAGGCAGACCGGTGTGAATGCAGCCGTGTAACCTCGTACAAACTACATCACCTCTCTAAGCCTTGGTTTTCTTATCTGGATTTTCTAGAGCTGTTAAGAGACTGTGATCTACTGCACAGCACCTGATACAGAGAAAGCACTGTAAGAGAAGGCGAGTTCACTGTGACTGGGAATACATCACAGCGGGAACGTGGCCACGGGAGGACGGTTCCCCTGCCGGCCCAGGTCCCCCGGAGCTTCGTTATTTATCAGCAAGGCTCTGAACAGGGCATGCCTCCCTCCTCCCTCCCTAGGTCTCACCGTCAGCTCCGCACTGGTTAAAGAAGTGGTTTGCTCTCTAATACTTTCCTTTTCCAAGAAAATAGAGGCTTTGCCCTCAGCGAGTTAAAACGGTGATGCCTGGCTTAAACAATAATGGATCAACCTCCCACCTTCATAATGACTCAGTCCCCAAAAACACCAATGAGACAGTTAGGTAGAAAGAGACTTATGCCGAGAAGAAATATTCATCATGCACACATTGCAGACGCCTCGTAGGCTCCTCGGGAAGCAGCTGCAGAGAGAACACGACTTTGGCTCAGGGATGTAGCACATTCAAGTTGAAGCGGCCGAGGGCGGGCCACGGAGGTGTTACTCAACGGTTACTCAGCCTCAGACGCTTTCGCGTTCCACCAGCTTCGTGGCAGATTGTCTGCTTCCCTGGTGCTTTCATTCCTGGTCCCTGAGACGGATTGCTCTAGACCTGAGATGCTGAGAGTGACAGCTGCTGGCTAAGGACTGCCAGACCCCGGGGTTTCCCAGCCGGCAGTTGTCCTTGTGTTGCCAGGCAGACCCCCCACCCCACCCTCACTGTCACATGCAGATGATCTATCCTTTGTGTCCCCATCAAACATCAAGGCAAATACGTTAGTAGATGTCTGCAGGCTTTCTTCTTCAAAGTGAGATTTTAAGAGCCTCTTTAGATGACCTCAGCCAGTCCCATGGCTTTAAATACTATCTGTATGCTGATGACTGCTAAACTGATACCTCCCGCTGGCGACCCCAGATTCATGCAGTCTCCTGCTTAGCAAACTGCTCCACTTGGACGTTACTAGGTATCCCGAACTTCAAATGAAATAGGCGTGTCTGAGCTAATATGGTGGCAACAGGTTTACTATACCAAAAACTAACTTGAAGGTCGCCTAATATCTCTATTTCATCCACTCCTTGAATATCATCAACTCTCCCCGCCCACCCCACACACTGCCTCTAACTTGCCATAAGCATCTTCTTGTAACGGGCATCTGCTATTTACTGCCCAGCACTTATTCCTCGTTCTTGCAATAAAACCTGTCTGTCCTTGCCTTTGCAAAATCTGGAAACGCAGAAACAAGAATAAATGATGGACACCTTTAACTATGCAAAAAGCCAAAACGTCAATACGAAAATGACGTTAAGCAAAGTCAACAGTCTAGGGCCAGCTTTGTGGGCACGTGACCAGTGCAGTCACCTGGTGCTCCGGACTCAGAGGGCCAGGCTCTCTGTGCTTGGGGCTTACTGCTCTGTGCTCTCGAACTTGAGATGCTCAACAATTTTATCTCTGAATTGGTGCTTCGTAAATGCAGTCTCATGGGGCAACGGAGCATGTGCGTGAGCAGAGAACACACCAGCTCCTGACCGTGGCTTCTCTGTCCTTACCTGGCAAGTGTTGCCACGTTGGACGCCCCCAACGGGGGCCTGGGTGTGGGCACATGTCCCCATGTATCAGATCACGGGGGAGGTGCCTGCCAGAGTGATATTCCCATGCCCAAGGGGACATGACATCCAACAGCAAATAGGATTCTGAAAAATGCCCTGATTGGTCGAGAGAGAGACTGTAGAGGAAGAGGCTTTTATACTAATGTTTTGTATAAAGACCAGCACTTCCATTTTGCACTGGGCCCTGCAAATCATGTAGCCAGCCCTGCAGTAAACAAATGACAAATGTAAGGAAAATGTTTCTATAACACAGATGACAAAGAGCTCTTACAAATTACAGAGTGAATAGGTCCCTCTCCCATTCTCCGCCACGGGCATTTGGCAGGATCGATCCCACCCCCATCTCGAGTGACCGGTTCAGGGACAGCCATCTCGGAGTCTAGAAGCAAGGAGATGCTTGTGGAGGCTTCTGGAAAGACGAGCTGGCTCTGCCACCCTCTGGGCGGAGTGACTCCTGAGCTGCTGGAGCATGCCTCCTCTGCAGCTGCCTTCTTCAGGACATTCAGGAGAGGCAGCTCTGAGACTGCGGACAGTAGTCAAACTGGAGCTTTGTAGAAAGTGGGACCTCAGTGGGTATTTTTAAAGCTAACAGTTTCGGGGCGATATGGCACTGTGACATAAACAAGGCTTCTGGAAGGAAGAAGACTCTAGTTTTGCATCCCAGCTTTATCATCTGGGTGACCTTGAATAGGTGACATAACATATGCTTAGTGTCACATACTCAGTGTCTTTGTCTATTAAAGCATCTACTGCTACCTGCTGCCTACGCTGGGAAAGAAGATAAAACTAACAAAAAATTCTCAAAGGCCTGGCCACTGCTGGTGCTCAGGTCATGATGAGTCCCTTGGCTTTCTATGGCTTCCTGTGGTTTCCTGTGGTACCAGCCTCAAGGGACAGCTACAGGAAAACATGGCATCCTTGTACCTTGGTGTTCCAGCTCGAAAATGGGAGAACAAATGATCTGTCACCTGCAACCCCTTCAGAATACACAAGGAAGAGCAAATGTCTCCAGCTTAAATATAAACCCTGGACAAAGAGAAAACACAGTATGCCAATTACTTTTCACAAAAAGAGCAGAACTTTAAGGTATTAGAGTCACCACAACACAAGGAGCCGCCAGTGAATCATGCCCAGGTGATTCGTGACAGGTACAGGGCAAGTGAGAACAGAGTTTCGTGTCACCTGCTCCAAGCTTGCCTTTTTAAACAAATTCCTGCCAAGAACTGCTCTGCAGTCAAATTTATTTATGGCTCCCATGCCATCGCAAGATGCTGAGTCTATTTTGAATACCTTGGCTCCACCTGTGTTACAGTGGGTTCCATACCAAAACTTTCTCCCTACAAGCTGAAAAACTGCAACGTAAAGTAATTTCAACCTTGTTAGCTACTCTGGGAATAGTCCATGCCTCTGGGTCTCTGGTGATGATCTGAATTTAATCTGATTTAAAATGGAAATGCTATGTTTTCCTACCTTCCTGAATGCCAGCTGATTCTTCTTCGAATTTGATAATGGTTTAATGAAGACATAAAGTGTCCTGGCCGTGGTTACACACACAGATCCAGGCAGACTGTCTTTGTGGATGTGCCTTGACTCAGGGCAGGCAGGAGAGAGGAGGGAATGGAGGTGGCGAGTCAGGCTGCAGGTTCAAATTCCCATCCTGCCAGTTGCGAGTCGTAGGACCCTGACCCTGGACTGACCAGTGCTGGGCCCTGACGTCTTCGTTAGTGAAACACGGAGAACCGCGGCACCCACCTCGGGCGGTTACTGCAAGGAGTAACTGAGACGACCGGGCCGGGCCCACTGCGTGCTGCCTCGACACAACGAGAGCACAGACAGCATTTCCTGCTGCCGCCGTTATCGCCTCTGAAGTTCGTCACTGCTTAGAGCCCTTTTTGGTCAATGGAACAAATTCGTATACTCCATGTCACAAGACTTGCAGGTAAAATTAAAGGTTCCTTTCCACATGGGGAAGAACCGCGTCCGCCCATGCCCCCCGCCGGCCTGGAGTCCGCGGTCGTCATAGAGCTATAACCCGGCCGTCGCACAACAGCGCACACGACTGAGCACGGAGATGTCCTAAGAAGCCATGCTCTCACGGGACACCACTGTGGAAAGTGCTGCTGTGGGTACGTTTGCTCCTCCCTTGTTGCAATTTAAGTCATTTCCCACAGAAAAAGTCATGAGGCGACAGTCAACCAACCTCCTGTGCATCTTGGCAGACTTCATTTTCTGGCACATATTTGCTGACTGAATGCTGAATCAATGACATGTCTGAAAGTTTGTACATGAAATCAAATCTGAGAAAGCGTTGCTTTAAAAAGACTCAGAAGGCTGATAATTTAAAGCGGAGGGGCCAACGCAAATGCCTCTGTCTACAGGGACCAGGCAGGTAAAAGCAGTGAGAGAAACAGGCCAGGTGGACACAGCGATGCAGCCAGGACCATCTGCATCGGGGCAGCCACTACTCAGCCCTGGGTGACCTGTTGAATCTTTCCATTTTTTCAAGAGAAATGAGAAATCGAAGATTTTTATGGGAAAGGTCTTAGTTGTTCCACATTGTCAATAAATGCAATCTGAAAAACTGTATTAGTCAAATGAAACCAACCTATGGGCTGGATGCGGCCCAGTTTGCCAGATTCCAACCTGTGATTTAAAAGAATACCGCAAATGAATTCATCCATCACTGAGGGGAAGAATCCTTTGTAACGAGAATAATGTCCCCTTCGGCCATTTGCTTTACAAGTCAGGATTAAATGAGATGATCCATGCGATGTGTTTTACATTGTGCCTAGTAATGTTCAAATGTGGCAAGTACTACTTTTCCCTGAAGTGGGACATCTACAGGGGTTAGACGGGGCCTCAGAACAGCAAAGCCCAGGCCTCGGTTGCCAGCGTTTCTCCATCAAAAGGCCAATCGGCGAGCGGCGGCTGCAGAAGTTGCCCAGAGCTCAGAATGTTCATCTGTATTGTGCTTCCTTCTAAAACATCCCTTCACCTCACAACTGTCAGAATGGCTATCATCAATAAATCAAAGAACAACAAGTGTTGGCGAGGATGCGGAGAAAAGGGAACCGTCGTACATTGTTGGTGGGACTGCAAACTGGTACAGCCACTATGGAAAACAGTCTGGAGGTTTCTCAAAAAATTAAAAATGAATATACCTTTTGACCCAGCAATTGTACTTCTGGGTATTTATCTAAAGAAAACCAAAACAATAATTCGTAAAGATCTATGCACCCCTATATTCATGGCAGCACAATTTACAATAGCCAAGACATGGAAGCAACCTAAATGCCCATGAACAGATGACTGGATAAAGCAGTTATGGTTCATACATACAATGGAATATTACTCAGCCATTAAAAAAAATGAAATTCTACCACTTGCAATGACATGGATGGACCTAGAGGTTATTATGCTGAGTGAAATAAGTCAGATAGAGACAGACAAATATCACATAATTTCACTTATATGTGGAATCTAAGGAGCAAAAAGAACAAATTAATCAAAAACAGACTCACAAATATAGAGAACAATCTGGTGACGGCCAGAGGGGAGAGACATTGGGGGACCTGGAGAATGGGGTGAAGGGTTAAAGAAGTACAAATTAGTAGCTGATAGATGGTCATGGGGATGGGGAGCACGGCATAGGGAATGCAGTCAGCAGTAATGTATTGGCGAGGTGGAGAGCCAGAGGAGAGAAAAAGCAATCAGGGGGATCATTTTATAAACTATATAAATGTCTAACCAATGCACTGTATACTTCAAACTAATAATAATAATAATAATCCCATCCAAACACTCTCCACGCTGCTTAGGTTTTTAAATAAACACTTATCATTCCATTGTACTTGTCATCAGTCAAAATCCAGAAATCTGGAGGGGATGGCTTCAGAGCGGACACTGCCTTTGAAGTGTGACTTCCTACTCTTTTCCTTCTGGCTGAAAGGAATGATCCACCTCCCTTCCTTCCTAAAAGGCTATCCAAAAATTCAATCGCCTAGATATTTAACTAGACCCAGCGGCTCCAGAAGGAACTACAAGCATTCCCATGGCATTGCATTCAGTGTCGTGGAATGACAGAGATAAACACGGGACACAAAAAGGCTGGATGCATCTAATTGGGCAGCTGCTCTTGCCATTCTCAACCAAGTCTCCAGGACAACCAGACTGGACTTGGCTAAACGCACCCTTTCCTAAGTCAGTCATTCAACCTTATGGGAGCTTGCCACCCCACCCCACAAACGCGGGCTTTTGTGAGGGATGTAAATAATGGTCCACGTAGGACCTTATCATCTGCTTGAGAGAAATCCTCCTAAGATGATATGGTGCCATAAAAAAAGCAGCGAGAACCTTTAGATTAGGGTTACAGGCCCAGCACCTGCAATAGCGCCAGACCCATCACAGGAGCTTGATGAAAAGCTATTGAATGACTGAATGAACAAACTCTGAATTCAACACTTCATCCTCACTGTTTCTGGTCAAATTCTTTAATGTCTCTGGGCTTCAGGTTTCTTATCTCTCAAACAGGAAAAACACTACCAGCATCCTCGGAGCTGGTGTAAAAATTAACTGATTGTAAAACGTGGTGCCCAGCCCACCACACACGTTAAATATTTCCCTCCTCCCTCTGCTCTTCCGCTTCCTCTCATGTGAACACGCGCTGACGACAGCGGCGGGACTGACCTGCGGGTCTCGGCTGGAGCTGGAGCCTGGAGGACTGGGGCCGACGCTGTGAGGGAGGAGGAGGGCGACTGCAGCCAAGAGGAAATGGCAGAAAAGCAGATGGGACTGTGAGGACCGAGCAGGAGACCAGAGTCTGTAGAATAAAGGGTAGGAAGACGGGGTGTCCATCCGGGAGCCAGTGACCCTGGCAGGTGGCCCTAATGATCAGGTTCTTCCAAGTCAGAATCATCTGCCAGAGCCAGAAGGCCCCCGGGGGCGCTCACAGCCATCCTACCAAGTGCAGGGTCTTCCTCCGGTTTTCTGATCGTGGCCTTAAATGTGATCAGGGTGGGGAAGAATTTGAAGACATCATTGCGACAGGCAAAAGAAATACACAGAGAGTCACCACCAACAAAACTGCTTTAACAAGACTTTCTTAGGAAAGGGCTGCTAATGAGCGATCTCAGCTGGAGCAAATGCGAACTTGCTCAGAATCCATGGAACTAGATGGTACTTCATGTGGGGGAAAAGTAGATGCAACCATTAGGCAATGAGGTCAGGACATGTGCATGTACATACACATGTATACAAACTCATATGTGTGTGCACACCCTAGATCTGAGCCAGACTACAGCTCGCCTTCCCTGACCGTCAACTTTTTTCTATGATGAGCATAAGAGTAATGTTAATAACAGAAGTAACTGATACTTATGCTGTAAATTATTAATTCTCCAGATGACATTCTGCACTAGATCTTCTCTTGCCCCCATTTTACAGATGACAAAAACTGAGACTCAGAGAGGTTAGGAACATGCCCATGATGACAGTGCACCTCATGCAATGACCCATGCTCCAG
>NW_011888821.1:5044664-5049137 GCF_000151845.1 Pteropus vampyrus | reverse complement strand
AGAGAAATCCTCCTAAGATGATATGGTGCCATAAAAAAAGCAGCGAGAACCTTTAGATTAGGGTTACAGGCCCAGCACCTGCAATAGCGCCAGACCCATCACAGGAGCTTGATGAAAAGCTATTGAATGACTGAATGAACAAACTCTGAATTCAACACTTCATCCTCACTGTTTCTGGTCAAATTCTTTAATGTCTCTGGGCTTCAGGTTTCTTATCTCTCAAACGGGAAAAACACTACCAGCATCCTCGGAGCTGGTGTAAAAATTAACTGATTGTAAAACGTGGTGCCCAGCCCACCACACACGTTAAATATTTCCCTCCTCCCTCTGCTCTTCCGCTTCCTCTCATGTGAACACGCGCTGACGACAGCGGCAGGACTGACCTGCGGGTCTCGGCTGGAGCTGGAGCCTGGAGGACTGGGGCCGACGCTGTGAGGGAGGAGGAGGGCGACTGCAGCCAAGAGGAAATGGCAGAAAAGCAGATGGGACTGTGAGGACCGAGCAGGAGACCAGAGTCTGTAGAATAAAGGGTAGGAAGACGGGGTGTCCATCCGGGAGCCAGTGACCCTGGCAGGTGGCCCTAATGATCAGGTTCTTCCAAGTCAGAATCATCTGCCAGAGCCAGAAGGCCCCGGGGGCGCTCACAGCCATCCTACCAAGTGCAGGGTCTTTCTCCGGTTTTCTGATCGTGGCCTTAAATGTGATCAGGGTGGGGAAGAATTTGAAGACATCATTGCGACAGGCAAAAGAAATACACAGAGAGTCACCACCGACAACACTGCTTTAACAAGACTTTCTTAGGAAAGGGCTGCTAATGAGCGATCTCGGCTGGAGCAAATGCGAACTTGCTCAGAATCCATGGAACTAGATGGTACTTCATGTGGGGAAAAGTAGATGCAACCATTAGGCAATGAGGTCAGGACATGTGCATGTACATACACATGTATACAAACTCATATGTGTGTGCACACACATGTGCACATACATAACACACACCCTAGATCTGAGCCAGACTACAGCTCGCCTTCCCTGACCGTCAACTTTTTTCTATGATGAGCATAAGAGTAATGTTAATAACAACAGAAGTAACTGACACTTATGCTGTAAATTATTAATTCTCCAAATGACATTCTGCACTAGATCTTCTCTTGCCCCCATTTTACAGATGACAAAAACTGAGACTCAGAGAGGTTAGGAACATGCCCATGATGACAGTGCACCTCATGCAATGACCCATGCTCCAGTACCTATAAGTGAGATATGCTGCCTCAAACGCTTTTTGGAATAAGACAGGGTAGAAATAAAAAATGAATCAAGATTTGGGTAACCTCTGCATCCATTTTTGGCACAGCGAGGCCCAAGCAATTTATACCCAAGAGGACTCACCTGGAGCACACAGAAAGGCGCTGGAGTCTTTCCTGTAATCTCTGTCCTACAATCTCAGAATCTCCACATAGCAGGTTCTGGGCATGAAACGTGGCCAAATCCAACAGCCTGAGAATTTGGGCTAAAGCAGCTGAGGCCAAGATGCTTTCTAGAGAAAGGCCGAAAAGGCCTGGGCATTAGGCCCCTGCCAGCTCCCTGCAGCCCAGGGTCCATGGTGGGAGCCTGTGCGGTGAAGCCGCAGCCCCCTGCCAAACACAGATGCAGACTGGGAACCAAAGAGGAGCTGCGGCTGGCTGCACGGATTAGAAAATGACTAGTCCCCAGCATGCGGAGGGCGGTTAGGGAACCCTTCCGCAGCCCACAGCGCGTAGGGATGGCAGGACGGAGTGGCATCTGTGGGCAGGGCTCGGACCCGGGAACCTAAAGCAGTGAGTGCAGGAAAGACCAGCGTTACCTCGTGAACATGAACATGCCCCGAAACTCACCCATCAGCCAGTCGCAATGGGCTGAGTGAGTGATTCGAATCCATGGCTGAAAATATCTGATGTGACTTACTGAGAGCCAGGCTGTCGCTCTGGAACTTGCCGCAGGTACAGGCTGAGACCCAGGACTCCTGCGCTGGTTAACCAGGGCTCCCAGATTGGCTGCCCAGCTCAACCGCCTGCCAGGATGTCAACCTCTGGCTTAGTGTTCATCAGTATGAAAGGTAACACTCGTCACCATCCACGTTATTTTCACTATTACACACAGGACAGCACAGCAAGGAAGAGCAGAAACTCAGCCACCAGGCCAGCCTGGACTCCAGTCTGGGTTGTGCCACTCCCAGCGTCACCTGAGGCAGGCTATTAATCGTCTGCACTCAGTGTCTTCACATGAGACTAGGCCGACGCCTCTCAGCCTCGGCACAACTGACACTGGGGCCCAGATCATCCTTTGCCGCGGGGCTGTCCTGTGAGCTGCAGGGTGTTTAGCAGCACCCATGGCCTCTACTCACGTAGCCAGTACCACCCCCTCCCAGTTGTGACAACCAAAAATATGTGCAGACATTGCCCATGTCTCCTAGCGAGAGCAGGGAGACCACAAGCGTCCCCCTCTCTCGTGGAGAATCCCAGGCTAGCCCATCGCAGGCTTCGGGGGATGGAGTGCATGTGCAGAGAAAACCGCTGTCTACAAGCCAAGGAGAGCGGCCTCGGAGGAAACCAACCCAGCTGACACCTTGATGTTGGACTTCGCAGAAGCAGAAAATCAATGACTATTGCTTAAGCCACCCAGTGTGGTCCTTTGTTATGACAGCCCGAGCCAACTACTGTGCCATCCAATCTTCTCAAATGAGAAAAGCTCCCATCCTGCTGCAGAGGTCAGAAGCCACTCAGAAGCTTAAAAAGACCTCGATCACCGACAAAGAAGCTGTCCGGTGGTGGTTATTCCATCAACGCTGACCAAGAAATTAACATGACCAACACAGAAGACTTGGGGCCCTGAGGGACAGGACCTGCTTTGCTGACCGTGGGGGGTAAGGGAGAGGGTATCAGATGGGCTGTAAAATGACCTCAAGGAGCTGGGTCACGTGGGTCCTATGGGGTCACTCTTCAGGTCTAGAGAATAGCTCACGGTCCATCAGCCCAACAGGAAGCCGTGTTTCTCTCCACCTTTAGCAGCTGCCCCTGCCCCCAGTCTGATGTTTCCCAAATGTCTTCGACAATGGCCCAGAGTAATAAATGCTCCAAGCAAAAGGGGCTGCCTCCACTGACCCCTGCCACCCGTCACCATCACTTGTGTATACTGTCCACACTGCTTGGGGCCTCTGTGCCACCTTCACTGACCCACCAGGAGACTAGGTGCTATGATTAGCCCCATTTTACTCCAAGAAACCTAAAACACAGAGACACTTGTCCAGGGTTGCAGACGCGGGAGTGACCTAGAATCAAACCCCGGCCGCTGACTCCAACTCTAGCTGGGGTTGGCAAACTACGACCTATGGGCCAGACGCAGCCCTGCTGCCTGTTTGTATACATAAAGTTTTATTGGAACGCAGCCACACCCATTCACGCCTGTGTTGTCTACGACGGTGTCTGCGCAGTTAAGCAGCTGTGGCAGAGACCAGATGTCCGTAAAGCTGACCTTATTTATCATCTGGCCCTTTTCAGAAAGTTGGCCAACCTCGCTCTAGTCACTTAACCCCACACCATGCCCACCCAGTTCCACGCATCCAGGACAATCCCCAACCCTGACTGCCCCTCGTACCCAGACAGAAGAAAGGAAAAAGACAAAAATTATGTTTAAATATAATCCTGCTGATAAAACAAAGAACAAATCTAATTCTCTGCAGATCCTTTTGTTCTCCAAAATTGCCAAGATGTCAGCCTCATACAAGATAATAAATAAGGAGAACCGGCAAAGTACTTCCCAAATAGTTAATTAATGCGCTTTATCTGCTTCACCACCTGGGAACAATGGGCCACAGGTTGGAAGATCGACTCTAAGCCTTAATGCTGAATTCTTGGTTTTATAAAGTGCTTGTCACAACCTTAGTATTACTGAAATGTAGGGGGTTTTTTCCTGTTATTATTAATTAGGTTTTCCCTAACAGTCAGTATCACAATTAACCTTCAAAGAAGAGCTGCCAGGACGCATTTAACTAATTTTTACGAAGCAAACCTTTTCCAAATCACCTCGCATTGGCTTTCCAATCCTTCTTCCTGGGCACAGTTTCCTTGTCAAATTAAAATCTGCTATGACACCGTGCAAATAAATGCCTTGTGACATTCTAACAATGCTGCCCTCATTCTTACAAACGCCTTTCAGAAGAGGCCGACGGGAATGGTTACAGTCAAAACGTAGACGTTTTGGAGTTTTATTTCTTCTTCCCATTAGAGAGGGGCCAGCAGAACTGCAGATATGGGACGAACTGCTGGTGAAGGGCAAATTTTGCAAGGGAAAGTCGGTTGGATGTTTGGAATAGTTACAGGTTTCCTGCGCCTTTCACAAGGTAGTTGTTTTGCAATATTGCTATAATATACCTACCATTACGGAGAATTACATACAAGACCAAAGGGAGGAAAACTAAAGCCTCTGGGTGAAGTCACT
>NW_011888821.1:5035333-5042519 GCF_000151845.1 Pteropus vampyrus | reverse complement strand
CGAGGGGCACGTCCTAGAAACCTGCCACCAAGAAGCTCATCACGGTTGAGCCCAGACAATCCTTGCCAGACAGGAAATTTCCAAGAGAAAGTGTCGGTTCTTGCTTCTCTGGCTTTCATGTCTCCGCGGTCCACAAAGCGAGACGTGATGTTGGCCTCACTGGGCCACTGAGGGGACCTCAGCTGACACGTGCAAAGCGCAGAGCAGACCCTCATATGGTCGCTGCTGATGCGTCTTCCTCTCGTCCGGGGGCATCGGTTTCCCCGCCTGTAAAATGGGTACATAATCGCCGCCTCGCCCGGCTCCCAGGATGAGGTGATGCAGCGTCAGAGATAAACTGTCACTCGTACTCTCAGAAGAGCAGCGCCCGACAAATGGCAACTGGGAGTGTCACTGGTGCTTTGACGAGGCTCCCTCTGAAGCGGTGGGACGGGGCCCTCAAATCTTAAACTTCCCTGACTACTACCCTGGGAGAAACCACACGTCCTTAGAAGCGAGGTCCTAGCTGCCGGGCCCCACGCTCTTCTCTAACAAGTGACGTGAATCGAGTGGCGCCATTGTGCCTTCTCGACGCAGTCCTTCCCCTGCACCAGAGGCCCCGCTCCTCTCTGTGCAGACTTTGTACTCCAGTCACGTGAGCGTCGCCCACCTGAGTCGGAAAGCTGACACCCTCCTTGCTGGGTCCCATCCGCCTCGGCAGACAGCTGATGTGCCACGATGGGGCATGACAGCGCCCACGGGGCTCCTGCCGCCCGGAGCGAACGAGGGTAACAATGTCCGAGGAACCTCAGCCTGATCAGAGGCAGCTGCGCGGGGCCCAGCAGGGCCCCCTGGCTGCCAGTTCCAGCAAGAACGACAAGGTTCCCAAGCGTGTGCTTCTCTGAGCAAGATGTGACTTTCAACCACGCTCTGCCACACTCAGAGTGCACTCTCTGGCAAAGTGGCTCACGCTCTCAGTGACACATCTGTAAAATGGGCCAGCGATGCCTCGATCACAGCATTGCAGAGAGCCAAGACTGTCAACAGCCAGCACGGAGCCAAACTCGAGGCCGCAACTCCACCCACAGCCTAGTGGGTCCTGTGACTTTACTGCTGGCCCTGCCGTTGTTACCAGCTACACCAAGTGTCATCCCCACCACCTGGCAGCTAGAAACACGAAGTGCTGATAAACACTAGTAGGTCCTCGGCCGAATGCTCCATGTGCATTATCTCATTTCAACCTCCCAGCACAGGGCAGTATGTGTGACTCTCACCACCCTTGTTCAGATGAGGCATCTGAGGCTTAGAGGTTAAGGAATGTATCCCGGCCACTCAATAATGCTTGTTTGATTCATTGCATATTCATTCCACATGATTAAATGTCTACTGTATGCGAGCTACCATGTATATTATGGTGCACAATACACGGTCTCTGCTTTCATAGATGCCAGGTATTAAACAAGTCAATAATTTCATAGACGATGCCAGGTATTAAACAATTCAACTGAGTTGCTCCCAAGGCGAGGAGGTGAGAATATCACATGGCGGGACATAAAAATTTAGACCCTATGATTTGTTCTCTGTGGCTTTACAAGCAGCGTGTTCCCATCTTCAGGGGATGGGAGGCCAGCTGTTACTTTGGGTCTCCAGACAGCACCTGGGAAAGGCCACCAGGTTCTCATGTGGTCCCAGGGTCTAGGGCCAATCTGCGCAAGTGCCCAGCATCCCCAGATGAGTCGATACGCCCCAGCATAAAGGAAAGGGACAGGAAAAGAAAGGGTGAGTATTTGTGCAGACTGTGGGGGAAAGCCGGAATGGAAACGAGCAGCAGCAGGGAGAGGGGAGGGCAAGGCAGGGGGATCACCGGCTAAGTGGGCAGGGCCTCGAGATTGGGAAGTGGGGGGAACCTCGTGCATCGGGGGTCTGTGTTCATGTCCCCGTAACCAAGTGTGACCCAGAGGGAGTGGCAGCACCCAGCAGAGTACCCTGCCCGCAAACGGCCCGGCATGGAGCACGGGGAGCCGCCGCCCCCGTGCACTGCAGATCAGGAGACTTGCCTGGAGAAGCCCTGGTTCCTGCAGAATGTCGGGGGAGAAGAAGTTGTTACTGGGGGAAAAGGAAAAACTGTGACTGTGATTAGATGTCCTCCAAGCAGAGCAGGTAGGAAGCAAACTGGGCAAGAAGAGTGCAAGTCAAATTTCATTTAATAAAAAAATAAATAAATAAATAAAATGTGATGTTTCCAGCCCCCAGGGACATGAGGCTTCTGCCGAGCCACCACTCCATGCTCTATTTTCAACCCATCAGCCTTTTAAAACCTGCCTCTGCTAAAAACCCTCCAATGAATTCACACACAGCCTCAGAAGATCTCACATCCTGCCATCTTCCAAGCTCACCACGCACCAGCCCTATCCTTGCCATGCTACCCTAAACGAGGGGTCTAGGAAGGAGCCGGGAGGGAGAAGCATGCAAAGAAACTGGGAGAAAGAAGGGAGAAGAATGTGCCTGCTCTAACTGACCCAAAGGGGGCAGGACCTTGGAACGGGCAGGAGGGTATGGCAGTGAGGACCTTGGGGTGTGGAGGGAGTGACCCAAGGTGGGCAGGGATGGCCCCTGAGGTGACAAAGAATAAGACCTTGATTCTGGCAAAAGGAGCCTTTGCACATGACACTAGTCTAGACACAGCCAGCCCCATCCCTGGGGAATCTATCCCCAAATTCTTCTACCCTTTTGAGGCTATTGCCAGTCCCTCCAACCTATCAAGCCTGCTCCTGCCTCTGGCAACTGACCTTTGCTAGCTCTCTGCCTGGGGCAGTCCACTCCTAGATCTTGCACTTCAAGCATCATCTCTTCAGGGGACCCCTTGACCAACCCCCAACTCCCCAGCAGTCCCCTGATCACACCACCCTGCATTTTCTTCAGAGTCGTTGGTTCTACCTGCAATCAGCTCGGCTGTACATTTGTGCATTTGCTGTCTCCCCAACTAGAATGTAACCTCTATGCCAGCCGTGAACTTGTGCCTAGTTTAGTCCCTTAGATCCCCAGTACCCAGCCCAGAATATCTACTCAAAAACTTCCTATTGATTTCTTTAGTGTGGACAGTCTTCCAGAGCATGGTCAACAAACTACAGGCCATGGGCCAAATCCAGCCCACCACCTGTTTTTGTAAATAAAGTTTTATCGGAACTGTATTGATCTCCTAGAGCTGCCACTACAGACTAGGTGGCTTAAACAACAGAAATTGATGGCTCACAGTTCTGGCAGCTGGAAGCCCAAGATCAAGGTGTTAGTTTGGCTGGCTTCTCCTGAGGCCTCTCTCCTTGGCTTGCAGATGGCCACCTTCTCGCTGTGTCCTCCTGTGGCCTTTCTGTGTGAGCATACAACCCAGATGTCTCTTTGTGTCTAAATGTCTTCTTATAAAGACAGTAGTCCTGTCCTATTGGATTAGGGCCCCACTCCTGTGACCTCATGAAATCTTAATTACCTCCTTAAGATCCAGCCTCCACCTGCAGTCACACTGGGGGGATTAGGGCTTCGACATCAAAACTTGTTGAACTCAGCATGATTCGGTCCATTACAGAACACAGCCACATTCATTTTTCCGGCAGCTTTAGGGCTACAGGGACAGAGTCGAGTAGTTGTGACACCGACTATCAAATCGGAAAAGCCTGAAAAATTTACTATCTAGCCCTTTACAGAATTTTGCTGACTCCTGGTCTGGAGCAAGGCTCCCACTATGTTTGAGGTGTCACAACAACCCCGTTTCCCCCATAACTCTCGGTTAGAAGACCTCACTGAAGCCCAGTACAAAGCTCCCAGATATTTTCATTTTGCTGCATAATCCCCAGTGGTTTTGTCACTCCCCCAAGTCAGACAAAGGGGCCTCCCAAGATTCCAGCATGTGAAACCAGAGACTGAAGCACAAGCCCATGGAGTCGCAATTAAGATAATGCCCAGGAAATCAGCGGAGCACCTGTCAAATGCCAGCCCCACAGCAACGTGGCAGAACACATGGTCTGCTGCCATTGCTTCCATTATAACTCCAAAACCACTCAAGGATTGCTCAGAAGACCAGGGAACTTGGCATTCCAGGTCTTCTGGGATGAGACAAAGTGGCAACATATGTGACACTTTTTATCCATCAAGATCTACCGAGGGCCAAAGACATGACTGGCTTCTATTCCTCTTGTGGCTTTTTGCTTTCTGCTCAACCACAATTTCAATTAGAGTCAAAGAACCTCAGTTTCAAAAGCTTTACAAGGAAGAAGAGGCTAAGACCCAATTTTAGCTTTTTTTTTTTTTTTTTTAAACAAAGACTAAAAAGTGCTTCCTGCGTGCCAGGCACCGTTGTAACCTCTTCGTCTCCATAACTGGATTAATCAAGTCCCTCGTTAAAACAAGCCTATGCTGCCCACCTGCTCTAGGTGCTGGGGACACAGCAGTGACACCCAAAGCCTCTGCTCCATGAAGCTCACATTCTAACTAGAGACAGACAAGACACGGGAAGCGGTAATCGGGCTGTGTTGCTCGGAAAGAAGACTGAGATGAATCTCTGTGAGCGTAGTGGTCAGCAAGGCCCTCTCGAGGAAGGGAGAGCTCAGGGCCGTGGGCCGAAGAGCGGAGGGCCTTGGGAAGGACATTCCGGGCAAAGGGAACCACCAGAGCAGCAGCCCTGAAATCCTTTGGAAGAAAGGGGAAAAGGCCAGTGCAGGACAGTCCAGCGAGCACAGGGGAGAACGAGAATGGAAATGAAGGCCGAGGAAGACACCCAAGCCAGCCTGAGCAGTCCAGGAGGGCTGCCTGGAGAATGCAATGCCTGAGCAGGGTCTCGAATCTTTCAAACAGGGAGAGCTGCGCAAGCAAAGGCAATCAGGGGACTTCCCCCTGAGCCTTCAACTCCTGTCCCCTTTGCCATGGAATCTGGTGGAAGACATTGTGACACATGTCTAGCAACCTCTGGAAAGAGCAGCACTGAAGATGGGGTAACGGGGGTGCCCGTGCACGGGGGGCATGTCAGAAAACCAGAAAGCAACTCGTCCAAGCCCCTAACGGGGTTTCAAGGAAAGAGCTGGAGTTTTCAGCCATGCATCTCTGCCTTGAAGAGCTGAGTGTAAGATGATCAGCCATCGCTTATAACTTCCTTTTTAAAGGAAGCCACGTTTACTTTGCTTTCACTACGGTTTATAACGAGGTTTAGGGGAGCCTCATCTCACTGCACACCTTCCCTCCTTCCACCGCAGTCACTTAAGAAATAACAAACTTCCCTGTGGCGGAGGTGCTATCTACAATTCTTTTCCCCCAAACTTAGGGATTTTTGTAAGTCTCTCCTGCAGTGGGGCACCGCTCCGAAACATGCCAGGATGCCCCAAGCACCTCTGGCCTGGCTGTTTCCTTTTTAAGCATCATTACTGAGGTATCAATGCCATACAATACACTGCACATATTTGAAGTATATAACTGAGAAGTGCTGACATTTACACGCGTGAAATCATCGTCCCCATCAAGCTAGTGAAGGCATCCATCACCAGGAAAGTCCCCTTGGCCCTTTGGTGGTCCCTCGGTACAGCCCCTCCCCAGGCCCCACCCTCAAGCAACCACTGTTCTGTCTGTCTCTACAGATCAGCCTGCATTTTCTAGAGTTTTCTATAAATGGAATCGCACAGTATATACTCTTTGGGTCTGATTTTCTCCACCCAGCATAATGATTTTGAGACTCATTCGCGCCGTGGCGTGCCCCAGTGGTTCCTTCCTCTTTGTTGTACGGCACACCATCGTTCATGTCCTCTGCTTGGGGGTTCCTAGTTTGGGGCTACCACGGACAAAGCTGCTCGGAACGTTCGCGCACAAGTCTTTGTGTAGACGGGTATTTATTTCCTTTTCTCACGGACTAGGCGGGGAACGACGCCCTAGTCTTTGATGGTGGAGCATCGTCTTTCTGGTGCATCTGTTGGCAGGTTCAAACGTTGGGATTAGTGTTTAGATGAGTCTCTCCAAATGCAGCACGAGTGTGGTCCTTGCCACGAGAGGGAACCGGAGTGATGTGAAGGCAAACATTTTTATTTTACAGCTGTTAACATCTGGAGCAGTTAACGTATAGCTCAGGCTGTGATTAGCACTTGCCGGTGATGAGCTGAATAAATCCTCTCGAGCTCTACGAGGCAGGTATTAGTTTCATCATCACTTTGCAGACAAAAACACTAAGGCTCAGACTGATGAAGGAAGCTGCCCAGGTGACTGACACAGCAAGTCCACAGCGGAGGCCACCTGAACCCAAGCCACCTGGCCCTGAGTCCACGTTCTTAACCACTTTGCTGAGCGCTTTAATATATGTTACTAGCATGCATTTTGTGGTGGCTTTGGAATGTGTCCACTTGGCTGGGCTCAGCTACATTCTCCGGAATTCCCTTTCCTGTACGTTTCCGGTTAGGGCGGTCCACGGGAGAGATCTGGAGGATGGAAATGAAGCAGCAAGCGGCCCTGCTGAAGCTCACACGCCTTGCTGATCTGAGGACTCGCTGCTTTGGCGTGAAGCAATAGCTAAGCCTGCAAATACTCGCCCTTCCCCTGGGCCCCTTCTGGGTCACCCTCTCCCTGAGGAGGGGTGTGTGTTCACCTCCAGGATGAGGGGCCAAAATTACTCCCAAACACACTGGTGGATAATTTTATCTTAGTTTCTGTCGATGCTAATGCCCCAGAGACAAGTTTTCATTATAGCGAGGCTTCCTTTTAGGTAGTCTCCGCTGTCGCCATTCACGTTTGTCCTGTTATTCCCAGCCGGCCGTGACCTGCCATTTCCCTGATTCGCTCTTCTCCTTCCTGTCTACACACAGCAGGTTTGATAGTCTCCTGATGGTTCTGGACATAATCAGCGGCTTACGTGATCACACTTACCATCGCCACGCCTCGTCGGCGCTCTTATTGCCTTTGCTCATTAGGTAAATAAACCCTTACAGGTTGTCAAGACTCTCTGGCTGAGAAATGGATGAAACTGCCTTTAATTTGTATCCATCTAGAAACGTCATTTATGTGAAAATGGCGATAGTGGATATTAGCCATGAATTGCAACAATCTGCCTTAGACCTACAAAGTCAAGGATGTTTTTCCTGTTTTATTCACTGTTGGCCCCTGGCACACAGTGACCGGCACGTCACTGTAAGTACTCGTTAAGTACTCGGTAAGTATTTGTAGAGATCACAACGGCACCTAC
>NW_011888821.1:5021433-5035283 GCF_000151845.1 Pteropus vampyrus | reverse complement strand
TGTGTGTTCACCTCCAGGATGAGGGGCCAAAATTACTCCCAAACACACTGGTGGATAATTTTATCTTAGTTTCTGTCGATGCTAATGCCCCAGAGACAAGTTTTCATTATAGCGAGGCTTCCTTTTAGGTAGTCTCCGCTGTCGCCATTCACGTTTGTCCTGTTATTCCCAGCCGGCCGTGACCTGCCATTTCCCTGATTCGCTCTTCTCCTTCCTGTCTACACACAGCAGGTTTGATAGTCTCCTGATGGTTCTGGACATAATCAGCGGCTTACGTGATCACACTTACCATCGCCACGCCTCGTCGGCGCTCTTATTGCCTTTGCTCATTAGGTAAATAAACCCTTACAGGTTGTCAAGACTCTCTGGCTGAGAAATGGATGAAACTGCCTTTAATTTGTATCCATCTAGAAACGTCATTTATGTGAAAATGGCGATAGTGGATATTAGCCATGAATTGCAACAATCTGCCTTAGACCTACAAAGTCAAGGATGTTTTTCCTGTTTTATTCACTGTTGGCCCCTGGCACACAGTGACCGGCACGTCACTGTAAGTACTCGTTAAGTACTCGGTAAGTATTTGTAGAGATCACAACGGCACCTACCTAGCAGGCGCGTCTGAGGGCTAAGAACAGCATCTGCACCTAGGGAGGTGCCGGGCCATAGCAGGTACCCAGTGCACGGATGACACCGACCTGAAGCCTGAATCACACCCAGGGTGACCCCAGACCCTGCGAGAAAATGCTCCCAAGACAGAGCGATGTGGGACAGGGCAGAGTTCGCAGGTCTCAGCAGCTGCCATGAACAATAACTGGGGAGAATGCCAGCTGGTGGGGACAGATGAGTGGCAGCCAGTGAGCCACCACCTCTGCTGCTGGTTGTAAACACATTCAGAGCAGGGGTGGCTGGTGGGCTGAGAGAACAGAGGGTCGAGGTCCCTGGGGAAGTGAAAGATGCCGTGGGGAGCTGGTGACAGCACCTTGCTGACAGGTGGGGGTGTATTTACCATTTTAACAACCAGCACAGCCATGTCAGTGCTAAGCGCAGGCAGCTGGGCACTGCCCACCATGCGATGGGCCTCCAGGACTCCCGGAGCCACTCCGGCTCCAACACAGGCGGGACCACCCGGGAACCCGAGCAGCCCCAGGGATGCTACTGCCAGCTTCTTGCCTCTGCTTGGCTTAGACGTGCATCCAGGAAACGTTTACACCCACGAAGCTGCCCGCCTCTGTGCCAGACACATAGGATGAAATGGTGAGGAAAAGGCCCCAGACCAACCCTCAGGAGGCTAGGACTTCATGCATCTGTCCCTGTTCAACATTCACGACACGTGCTTGTGGGGATAACTCTGCTCTCCTCACACCATTCATGGCACCGCCTCATTAACTGGCAGGAACTGCATCCTCATCACATGCTGGAGCAAACGATGCTCTGTCTCCTTAACAATGTAACACACCATTTACCCCAAACCCTGCCAGCCGGGCACCAGATACATGCAGTCATTCATCCTCAGGACAATATGAAGTTGGCATCACCACTCCATTTGCTGGAGGAAAAAAACAGACT
This sequence comes from Pteropus vampyrus, assembly GCF_000151845.1. Taxonomy (NCBI): domain Eukaryota; kingdom Metazoa; phylum Chordata; class Mammalia; order Chiroptera; family Pteropodidae; genus Pteropus; species Pteropus vampyrus. The sequence continues at coordinate 5,033,717 of NW_011888821.1, read as the reverse complement.
CGGAGTGGGTAAGGGCACCCAGAATTTGAACCCGTATCATTCTGTTACTGAAGCCATTATGGTTTACCGAGCTCTCTTCTGAAATCCACTTAGAACGGCCTGATCAACAACAACAAGGACAAGGAGACGGAGGTCTAGGAGGAGCAGGGCCTCATTCAGGTCACCCACTGACCCCAAAAGGGCCAGAGCTGGGAAGCCAGCCTGGGTGCCTGCAGACATGGTGCTCCTTCCAAGATGCCACTGTGCTCCCCTCGTGCCCCTCCCTTCACAGGGGGTGCAGGTGGCCTGCTCAGCCATGCTCCCCCCCCCAATCCTCAACCCTCAGTCTCAGGACGAAGTTTTGACAACAGCGTTCCCACCTCCGTCAAGGTAATCAATCGCTCTGCCTCAACTGGACGCGGGCGCTCACGGCAAGCTCAGCAGGACAGCTCGGCTGACAAAAATCTGTCCTCTGCTGTTAGATTCCTAATAACTTTTTTGAAGATTCTCCAAAGTGCTGGAGAAGTGAAATAGAATATTTCGCCATTTTCGCCGAAGGCCCGGCCGCTGTCGCAGGCACTCTGCCATCAGCAGGGGGGAACTCAGAGCAATTGTTGAACTAAAAGCTGCCTTCAGTTTTGCCCAAACGGGAGGTGCTCGCAAAGGCGGTGAAAAGCGCGTTCAGCATTGGCCAGAACAGGACAAAGATTTCAAAGGTTCTGTAATAGTCTAATTCTCCAGCCAAAGATTCTGTTATTTTGACAAAGTGCAAATGTATTTAAAGGCCTGTTATAAATTTGGACAGGTTACAGCTTGTCGGTACTCGCCTTATGACATAAAACTTGCAAGTGGTTTGACCAAATTCTAGGTAAAAACACTGTCTTTGCCTAGTCAAATCCCAGAGAACATAATTAGGAAATTGTAATTGTGCTGCGTCAGAGGTTTTCTGAGCCCGACAGGCCCCGATGTCAAGAGGAATTGGCTTTTTTGGTTGGATCAGGGTGCCAGGGGCCAGGGGCAAAATTTAAGGTGGCGCCAAAAACCTCAGCCATCGCGATAATGTTTTCCTGCAATAATCTGAAAAATCAAAGTTAAAAGAAAAATATAATGAACAAAAGAGCAAAATCTTAAAATGCAGACATAATCAGTACAACCAATTTTTTCTTTTGCCTCAGGCTCCGATGTGGCTGGTTTCACGCTGCTGCCCTTTCTGAAGATGATAAAACATGCCCAGTAAAGTGAAGTGACTTGCCACTGACACGCTGTCACGGGCCACTAAAATGTCCAGGTCACAAAGGCATCTGCACTGCACTCTCAAGAACCCTGCCACCCTGGGTGGGTTACTGCACAAGCCTGCTGTGCCCCAGCCTCCGCCCCCTCCGGTGCTAAAGTCACACTGCTGCGGTGATCGTCACGAAGCGTAAATCTCATCTGGTCAAACCTCTGCTTCCTCAGGTGCTTCTCCCAGATCCACACAGGGGAGTAAGTGGGCAGCGGCAAGCTGAATCCAGCAAGCAAATGTGTGTCGTCTGACTCCCTGGGTGTTGACGATTAAAATCAGTTGCCATTTGCAACAACACAGATGGACCTTGAGGACATGATGCTCAGCGAGGGAAGTCAGACAAAGACAGACAAACACCACATGAGCTCACATGTGGAATCTAAAAACGCTGTACTCAAAAACAGAGGAGAATGGTGATGGCCAGGCGCCGGGGGCAGGGGGAAATGGGGAGATGTAGGTCAGAGGGTACAAACTTCTGGTTATGAGATGAGTAAGTTCTGAGGCTCTGGTGTATATCGCGGTGACTATAGCTCACAATACCGAATGGTACACTTGAAAGTCATAAAGAGAGCAGATCTTACACGGAATCGCCATAAAAAGGAAACGCAATTATGTGAGGAGATGGAGGTGTTAACTCGCCTTACTGGGGTAAGCACTGCACAGCATATACGTGATCCAATCATCACGTCGTACACCTTAAACTGACACATGCTACAATCGGTAACAACTACTAAGGCTCGGGGATGAGAGAGGTGGTCAGGGAAGGGCTCTCTAAGAAGCAGGTATCTGAGCATGGGCCTGATGGAGATGACAGAGTGAGCCACATCCAGGCCTGGGGCCCCTCTTCTCACTCCCATCTCTTGAGGAACATAACGTACTTAACTTCCTCACGCCCCAGCTTCCTCATCTACGAAGTAGAAAATACAAAAAAATACCTAACCTCACAGGGCTGCTATGAGGATAGAAAGAGAGAGCATCCCTAAAGTGCTTAGCATAGTGCCTGGCACAGAAATGATCGATAAATGCTGAAACCCGCATCACCACCTCCCACTCCCCGCCCCCACACCGCCGGGCCATCACCACTGCCTTCTCCATCAACCACACCTTCACCTCCTGCACCGTCACCTCCATCACCGCCACCACCGCCTCCCCCACCTGCCGCCCGAACAATAACATCACCTCCTCTATCACCGTGAGGATCAGGATGAAAAAGGAAATAAGGCCCTCAAACCAACCAGGTTGTTTGAGGTCTTCTAAGACCTTTCCGCACCCTAGTCCGCCCACACTCTGTCTCCCAGTGGACATGCTACTTCCTGGCACAGTGACTCCTCACCGCTCCCTTCTCGCCAGAGGAACAGGACAATCTGTGCTGCGAAGGCATTGGCCGCTTTTAAAAAAAACATATCTATTCGCATTCCTGTATTTGGCATCAAACCAAAAGGTAAAGATTTCTCCAGCACTCGGCACATAGCAGGCACTACCTGGGAGATGTCTGGGGAACTGAACTCTTTTCACTGTGACTCACCTGCCTCCCCTTTTCTGATACTCATCAGCTTTAAAATCATATATGAACTATTCATATGTGGGGGCTCGAAGGACCTATATATACGCTGCATGTGTAGACTCTAAATTCTAGTTCCTACAGATTTCAAATAATCAGAAAGCTGAAATAACCAAGTTTTTTTATAGTGTCACACTATGATAATTGATGTTCATAATTATGGCCTTGAGGCACGGCAAGTTCCTTAACTGCTTTCTAAATTATCGAAGAACAAATTATGTTCAGTTGCATTTTAGAGTTAAGTGTATTTTAATTATATTCTCGTTCTTGGAAAATTAGTAACTCATACGGCTGAAATAGATGATCAAGGCAGCTTTGTGAATAAAATATTCTGGATAGAGCTCAGATTTCCAGAATGTTCTCGCGAACCCGTATTCTGCCATCATTATAGGTAGATGAGAGTTTTAATTTATACCCTCTCTCTTTCCATAAAAGAATAAGGCCACATATAAACCACTGTATTATAAAATAGTATATTTAAATTAAGCACAGAAATAAAGGAAATAGAAGCAGGAGAAGAGATGAAGCCAACAGTAAGGTTAGAATCAAAAACACATGCCACATATCTCCACTTTAACTAAAGATAAGGCCGCTTTTGCTTCCGAGCTTCCTAGCAGCCAAGGCAAAGAAGAAAACATGATTAGTGACAGCACACACAAAATCCAAAAGACTTGACTACTTAATGAAGAGACTATTTCTAGTACTTACACCTGAGAGAAATTTCTCTCACACAGACATTACTCACATGACACACAACTCCAGAAATGAGCCATGGCTTTAGCTACATGCTTGCAGAAAATACAATGATCATTTCCAGCAGGTTGACTCTCCTAATACCCCAAGGCCAGAGGTCGAAAGCTCAAATGCTACTGAAAACGGGTGATATAGGCTGAGCCAGGGGTACAGCAGGAGACAGCAGGTGGCTGAGGACTGTAATAAGCCGGAAAGTTTGTGCAGCATCTGAAGGAGACAGCGGTGACTCAGCTCCAGCCAACTGCTGCTATGCAGGAATATGGGCCCTACGTTTCCAAATGATCCAAATTAATTATGAAATATTTCAAGCCTACAAGAGAGTAAATAACACCTGCATACCTGTAGGAAATAAATAACAGTCATACAACAAACACCTCTGTACCTACTCACTGCCTGTATCCCTTAAGACACAGAACCTTCCAGCACTTTTGAGAACCTCTCCCTATCATCACTACCCTGATTTTTACGTCTGGCATCCTCCTGCTCTTCTGTACAGTTTACCCCGTGTGTGAATTCCTAACCTATCTTCTCCTCCATTCTACATTTTTGAACCTCACTGCCGTATTGATTTCTGTGCTATGCCGCCCTCTGCGTTTCTAATCTCCCCTCTTGTTGAAGGATATTTGAGCTGTGTCAGATGTTTTGCCATTAGAGCGAAGCCACCGACGTGGCTACGTGTGTGTCTCCTGGTGCACACGGGCAAGCGTTTCTCTAGGGTGGGCCTAAAATCTAGATGTTGATATCGGCCAGACTAATTCCAGTTTAAAAAGAACATTACATGGGCCAACTCTAATGCAGGAGAAAAACACGCCTGTGGGCTGGATGCTATCTGCTGGCTGCTGGTCTGCAGCCTTCAACACAGGCTGACAGCTTTGTGGTAAACAGCAAAAGAATAACTCTGTAAGAGTTATAACTCTATAACTCTAACATGTCAGGCCGCGTTTGCTCCTGCCCATGATCTAGCTTAATTCAAGGACAAGAGAGTCTCATGTGGACAGACCATATGACCTTCAGGCAGGTATTCAGGAACATCATTTCTTAAAAATTAGTTTTTGAAGCCTTTTGGATGGGATAAAGTTTGACCTCACGCTCACTCACACAAACACAGAAGGAAGACATATGTGGTACCGACTGAGCCTGGTGCATTGGAGGGAAACCTGACAACCTGCTGGTAGGTCACATGATGCACCTGGAAATGGCACTACCACTAACGGCTGAGACCGCCTCCGGAGTGGGAGCTTGACTTCAATGACAGAAACTATAAAACTGTGGGGAGTGTGATCCCAAGTTCAAAAGATTCAATACGTTACAGTCAAAAAGAAATGTATTATGTGATGCAGAACACCCATATCATTATATCAACACATGGAAACAAAATGATGTCATCATAGACCCTCAAAGCATTTACAGGGATTATCTCTGGGATGAACTGCAAGTGAATTTTCTTTGATAAAGTTTTATTTATCTGTATTTTTCTCCCAACAATCATGTTACTTTTATTCCTAGTGACATGAGAATGTGACTAACCCAATTACTTTGATTTGCAAAGGCCGCTCTCCTAAAAAGCCCAGAATGTATCTTCTTGAACTAGAAATGCTTTCAGGAAACAGTAAGCTTTCTTTCGAAATGCATTTACCCTAAAACGTGGCTCCAAGATAGTCCACTGTGCTTTGTAAAAGGTATTAAACGAGAAAGTTTACAAAATGACAGAAAAGCAGATCAGCAACAATATACAGAAAATTACAGTGTCAGTGCAAAAAGCGTACAGAAGTATGCCTCCTTGACTACAGAAGTTGATTTTTATTTTTTTGCAAATGAGTTTTCATAGAACACAGCTAAGCCTCATTTGAGTCCTCTGTACAGTGGCGATAGTCATCCTCACCCTTCATTCATTAACGTTCATTCAAGTGTTATGAACGTGAAATATGCATACTGCCAGGCCCAGGACAGGCACTGAAACCAGCAGCTGACCCTGACAGCATGATGTCCATCACCACCACCACCACCATCATCATCATGAAGTAGGAGAATCATCGAGATCAGAGACTGGCAGACTCCCACCCGCTAGCCAGCTGCCTGATTGTAAATAAAGTTTTATTAGAACACAGCCATGCCCCTTTGTCACAAACTGCCTAGGGCAGCTTTAGCTCTACAATGACAGGGCCCGCAAGTACAACAATGTGGCCTGCAACACCTAAAATACTTATTATGTGGCCTTTTAGAGAAAAAAGTTTGCTAACCTACGACCTAGAAACTGTAAAGGGCTATGCCCAAAAAAAAAAAAAAATTGTTATCATTCTGACATATCCAAAAAAAAAATAAGAAGAAGAAACTTATCTCTCTTTCTCTACATACATAAAGGCTGTTGGCACAAAGTTCCAGATGGAAAATGGCATTTCAACTGCTGACAGCCAATTTAATCCACTTAATTTTATCACTTTTCATCCAAAATGACCACCACTTTTGCTTGAAAATATATGCCATCAAAGCAGTTCAAACCGCAAACAGCAGGAAGGCAGTTGTTACGCTATTTACAGAGAAACCGATATCTTGGTTTCGTCCTAAGCCACAGCAAAGGAATGGTGGGACTTTCCATTAATTTTAAAAGCTTTTATTACTGAAGGCAGAAAAGATTTTTCAAGAAGACAAAAAGGTAATATTTTAGCATTTAAATCCAGTTTTCTGCACAAAGGAAAAATAATTTCTCCGCATTTCATAGTAGGAATCGGGCTGTTACCACAGAACGCATTTCATTCAAGGGAGAAGAACTGAATTTAAAAGACTGATTTGCAGAAGCATTAATCTCGGGCGCCTGGCAGTGAAAGCGCTGGTGCACAGAAGTTGGCCTTTGTAGAAAAAGTTTTCAAGTTTTTGCGACACTGCTCTCCCTGCCCTATCTTTACATTGTTAAAAATGGATCTTTCTTTTAAGCCACCTGGAAGGTGTGGGGGGAGAAAATCAACTGGACCCAATTTCAATCTCTTTGCCTAAAAAAATACCATTCTTTGCCCCGAGCAGGCCACAGAGTTGCTGGCATGACCCAGAGAAGTGAATCATGACATTTTAAAGTTTCCATGAAGGGGAAAAGAAACTTGCAAAAAGTCCTTGTCACTGTGAAAAGGGGGCTGACAGTTTGCCCTGGCAAAGCTGAGTTTTTGGTACTGAAAATGGAACCTGTGAGTCACGTCGAGGAAGCCTGAGGAGACAGAGTATATTCGGCTCGCTGCTTCACCAGCTCCAGAGGTAAAATTTACCTTCGTCAACGGAAGCGGTGGAAAAAGCAGGCTGCTGATGGGAAAAAACCAGCCACAGAGGAAGATGTGAGACAGAGTTTTCTGAAAAAAACAAAAGTAAGAGAGCTGGGGAGAACGCGGCGAACGAAAGTTCTTAGGCTGGTAGAGAGGGGAGGAGGGTCGGGATTCTGGCGGCCTGTCCGAACCGCCCTAGTGACGATCGGAAACATGCAGGCTCTTGGAAAGCTGTGGCAGAGGATTCCGAGCACAGCAGGAGGCAGTCCCACTGCCTGTGCTGGGGTGTGGGCTCCCCTAAAGGGGCCGATGACCCCGCTGAGGTCCTCCTGGTGAAGTCAACCCCAGGACAGGCAGAAGTGAAGAACCAAGGAGGTGGGAATGGGGAGACGCCTCTTCCCTGGGGCTTGGATTCAAGGACCCAGAGAGGTCCAGGGCAGTCCCAGCGGTGGAATGAGCTGTCCTCAGCCACGTGACAGCGAGCCAGGAGGGCGGCGGGAGACAGGCAGGTCCAGGCAGTAACTGACAGGACCTGAAACCCCTCAAAGAGGAAGTGTGTCCTCATCCGTCAGATGCAGGTCAGAGCCGGGAGCCAGGACCAGCTCCCAGGGGCAGAGCCATTGTCTTCTGTGGTAGCAGTGGCCGCGGCATCAACCCAAAGCTGTCCAGACTCCCACGCAGACTGCGGAGGGGTGATGCCAGGACTTCCCTGGCCTCAAGCGGAAGGGGTGCAACCTCAGAAACCAGAAATGACTCACTCTCCCCAAGTAACCATAGCGGATCCCTCTCCGCCCATCAGAAGACAAAGGCCAAGAGAAGACCAGTCGTGTAGCTATTCTGTGCCTGGAGGAGCTCCAGGCTGTTCGACTCAGGAGGGACACTGTCTGTCCCCTAGCAGGTGAATAAGAGAGTCCTTCTCCACCACATGTGGAGAAGAGGGGCTGCTGGAAGCGATCCACACGATTCTGTATTCGATCTGTGAACACTATGCATCAGAAGTTATTCTCGGGCTACAGATGAGGACAACTGAGGCTCCCAGGAGCTAGGTAACAGGGCCGGGGCACACACCTAAGGCCATGGCGGGAACCTTCGTACTCTGGCCGCTGAGGAGACACCACAATGTCCTACAGTTTAGGTTCAAGGTTCTTTTCAGCATAGTGGTTACGAGCATTGGGTCCGGCATCTCTCTCCCCGCTACCACTTATTTACGCGACCCTAAACACCAATAATCTCATCCTGCCTCAGTTTCCTCCTCTGTAACATGGGGATAAGAGTAACACTATCACATCAACTGATTGTAAGAATCAAATGGGATCAATAAAGGACTCAGAACAAAGCCCAGCACAGTATGCACTTAACGAATATAAGCAAACCAGCCCAACAAGGAGCTTAACGACTACTAAGAAAGATACTTACCCCAAAGAACAGAATGGCTCAAAATTAATTATCAAGGAGGATTCTTTGGGCTTTTAATTTTTTTAATCTACTCAAACATGCCCCCAAAGTGGATTAAATAAAAATGTTCAACTCCTTCTTTCTACAGAGCTATTAGATCAAAGCAAGTTATTAGCCAAGCTACATAATTCATTTGATTAATTTGCACTGTAATGAGCCAAGAGAAGCGACAAACCCTCAATGTCGCTCCAAGTCCAATTTCAAGTCTATTTCAAGCATTAGAAAAAAAAGTATTCCGCCGGAAGACAGTCATAAAATGTGCCAAGAAACAGAAATGGTGAGCTTAACCTCCAACAAGGGTCATCAAACCGCAGTGACATCTTCTAAGTGAAGGCACGTTCTGAATAGCAAGGTGGCAGGATCACGGCCACTGCTGTCATCAGAACTGCGTTAACATACTGGTTCTACCCACCTCCCTGCTGTGTGACTGAGATGTTCTACTCCACCTTTCTGAACCTCAGTTTCCTGACCTATTGCGAAGATTAAATGAGAGGATGCATGCGACACCCCAGTCCAGAATGTGACACGCAGCAGATGCTTATTAAATGGCATCGACTGTATTAATTTCTATTTCACAATTCATTCATTTATTCACTCATTTCTAGGTGAGTGAGCCACTTTGGGGAAAATTTATACTTATTCCATATAAGAAAGTTGCTCAGATGGCCGTCGGCAGTGATTCTGCCATACGAGCTTGGACAACACTGGTCAAACCTCTGTCTGGCTTTTGCAAATCTATCACCAGAGCCACTGTGTTTTATGTCAGCCTCTCAGTGAAAGAGAACGGGCAGATGATGAAAGGTTTCTAGCTCCTTTAAATAAAACAAACAAGAACATCAAGCTACTAGCAGTAGAGTCCTAAGCCTGACTGTCACATATTGAGGGCCATGTGTAAGAGTACCCCAGCTGAACTGCTACCAGCCACGCACACTGCAAGCCTTTGGGTGCTGTCTTTGAGGACCAAACTGCAGAGGGTCTGAAGAAACAGAAGTCTCAGCACCATTGACTTGACCCACAAACCCATATCTTCCTGAACCAGTCAGAAAATGGATAGCTGGACTTGAGAGGGAAATGTCTACCAAATGCCCAAGACCAGTGACGGGGTGGGAGGTACAGCAGTCCGCATGTGATGGGTCTGGGAGACTCAGACAGAGACGAAAAGGAAATAGCAAACTTTCCAATCCCACCACTTGCAGAAAAAAAATAAACATTAATCGTAGCACCTGAAATTGGAAAGACTCTAATAGGAATGACAAATGGATAGCACTAATAAAAAAGAAAATCTGAAGACAGTTTGATTCCGTCTCACTCTGTCATATATGTCAGCTGCAATTTGGTCGAACCTTTGCACATGCTGTTCCTGCAACCCGACTGCCCTTCCCCTCCCTGTCTCTCTGACAAGTTCCTATTCCACCTTCAAAACCTAATTTAGAAGCAACCGGTTCTGCAACGTCTTCTCTGAGACACTCCAAACCATGCCTCCTCTACTACCACATTTAGAGTAAATCTCCTCTCCCCTGTATTACTTCTTTCAGTTCAGCCGCTATAAAGTACTGTTTTATGAAGCTAACTCCCCTATTAGTCTTTGAGCCCCTTAAGACAAGGGGAGAGGGTTGAGTCATCCAATGCATCCATTAATTTGGCACTCGTTCATTCATTCACACATTCATTCAAACGTTTACTGAGCACTAAAGTGAACTCTGGTTGTCTGCCTCTCTGGCACACATTTCCTGTCTAACATAGTCCCGGTTTTCACATGGGGACACAGCCCTCTCCCCAGCCTTCATTCTCCACATCTGATGGGGGCTCTTCCCTCATCCTTAGCACATGGGCAAGATCCTGCGATTGGTTGAAAAGGGAGAGTGAAACTGAGGCTAGCTCTGTAAGAGTGAACTTGAGGATCCTGCTTTTTCCTCTGAATGTGAACTTGGAAGAAAAATTATCTCTCCAAGGCCATCTGTGACCATGGAGAGAAAACCCACCAAACATGATATCAACTCAGAAATGGTAGAAGCAGGGACAAGACGGACAGACACACAGGAGCCTGGAGACATAGTTCACATCCCATGACTCAGCCACACATCTAAAGCCAGACCCTCCTTCAATCAAAAAATTCTCTTTCTGGGGGATAATCAAGATAGGCTATGCTTTGCTGTAATAACAAGCAAAACCTGTATCTCAGTGGCTGAAGAGCTAAAGTTCTATTCCTGCACTTACGAAGTCTGTAGTGGGCCCAGCAGCACAAGAAGGCAACTCTCTTCCATGCAGTGACTCAGGGATCCAGGCCAATGCCATCTTGTAGTTTTGCCACATGGAACACATAGCTTCCGGGGTCATCACGGCAACATGAACAGGAAACAAGAACAAAAAAATTCATACCAACACTTCTCTGCTTCAGCCTTGGATGATGCCCATCACTTCTACTTAGAGCCCATTGGCCAGAACTAGTCACGTGGTACCAACCTAAATATAAGGGAGGAAAATGCAGCAGTCCTGTTTGTCCAGGAAGAGAAAAACAACACAGGCTTGATAAACACATAGGATAGTCTGCCATAGCCAGTCTGAGCCAGGTCATCTGCAACCAAAAGCCTGTCAAATGATATACGCACCAACCAGGTGCCAGGATCACAGCAGATACTGGGACTCTAACAGTGACCAAGACAATGCAAGAGCTGAATTTATAGCCCAGAGAATGGCGGGGGAAAGAATGAGGGAAACAAGAACACAGACAAAATAGGCAATATATATACCACACTGTCAGGACAATGAGAGGGGACACGGGGTACAATGAGATACCTGGGGGTAACTGACCTGTCTTCGGGAGTGCAGAGGGATGATCAGGGAAGGCTTCTAGTGTGAGATCTGAAAGACCAGAAGATGTCAGCTAGGGAAAATGGGCAGGAGCGGGACACGGAGAAAGAACAGGGTTCCAGGGGAAAAACCAACCTGTGTCAAGGTCTGGAGATGAGCGAGTTCATGTGCATTTGGAAACAAACAAGCTCAGAGCTGAGAAATATGTCTGAAGAGGAAGGCAATAGCATACAATGTCTTACATTAACACGTAAAAAATGTGTGATGTTTAAATGAACCTAAGGGCAAAGATAAGCAGCTGGAGAGTTTTTAACAAGAAAACGGCCCAAGCCAACGGGGCCCAAAGTAGTTTTTTCGTTATTCCACCATGACTTGGCCATCTGCCCTCCAGATCCATTAGTGACAATCCCTATATGCTACTCGTGAGCTGGGCTCATCAGGCATGTGGGTCAGCCCTGTCTCTTTACCTGGCATATTCTGAACACTGAGCCCGACCCCGACAGGACAGCACTTCCTGTGTCTTGTTCCATCCAGACCATACAAATCCTTCTAGAGGTCCAGAAGTAGCTTCAAGAAGCTACTTCCTGCCTTTGGGAGGAAAGCAAATATAAAACAGGCCCAAAATAGTGTGAGTCTGAGAAGCTGAAAACCAGCCACCATAATTACGACTATTTTTATCTATCGCCCAAAAAAGAGTACTGGATCATTTTCCAAGTGTCTCTCTAAGGAAGTTCACGTGTTCATTCGCAAGTACTCCAGACTCCCAGTGCAGAGACACAACCGGAAATGAGGCTATAACAGAAATGGAAGCCAAGCCGAACACACAGGGTGGAGACACTGGGCAAACAGCAGGGCTGGTGGCACCATCACCAAAGAGGGTGGCGACTCCACCATGAAATGGGAAAACAGATGCCCAAAGGTCCACAAGAAAAATCAGTAGATGGTCAGGGACAAACGCTAACAAGTTTGGGAGCGTGGGCATGCCCACAGAGGGCACAACTGTCACCTGCAAATGAACATGACCCGCCTAGTGCAATGGGCGATGGGAGGCCAAGGGACACGGAGGAAAGAAAGAAGACCTGCCTGGTGACAAAGGGGCATCACCCACTGCATTCCTTTGCTACACCTGGCGAGTCACCTAAGCACACAGGAACACACTGCGGACATCTGATGAGCACAAGGGACATCAGAACAG